>NC_136430.1:343743499-344210999 GCF_052849685.1 Lactuca virosa | reverse complement strand
TGTGGAAATGTTTTATAAAAATGAAAATTTTACCATGGTTTTTGGGATGTTACAAGTTGGTATCAGAGCCATGGTTTCAAAGAATTTGATGAACACTTGTGTGACTCCAGACTCAAACTATGGAACTGCAAAATATTTTTCATAACTAAAATTGAAAATAATCAAGGGAGAGGATGTGATGAGTACAATCAGCCAGAGCCAATGAAGGTTATTCCTCATGATACCTACACTTGTTTTGTGTATTAATGATATGTTAGAATTGCATGCTAGTTTATAGGCTAGGGATCTTTAGGAATTGCATGATAGAATTGTTGGATTTATGATGCATGTTAGCCTCGGAGAATTTCTTGATATGTTATACGAAACTGGCATTATTATTGTGGTTGCTTAGTGTGTGCATCATAGTTGTACATAACTAAGATTTAATATTATGATAATGTTTGATTTAGATTTATTTCATGTTTCTTGTTTGGTTGTGGGCTCAGGGTAGAATCAATTATTTGACTGTCTATTGAATCTAGTGTTATGTATGATTAGCATACACACACTACTACAAAATGAGTCTAATGAGACCTTTTAGATGCAACCTTTTCACAACAATTGCATTTGATTATAGAAAAGGTTTCGTCGAACAAAAAGGTTGTAATAGAAGATTTAATGCAACTTTGTTTAAAAAGTTGTCAATTTTATTAAAAATTGCAACTTTGCTTTTAAAAGGTTACAAATTTTATTGAAAATTGCAACTTTTTTTAAAAAAGTTGCAAATTTTATTGAAAATTGCAACTTTATTTAAAAAAGTTTCAAATTGTATTGAAAATTGCAAATTTTTACAATTTTATTGAAAATTGCAACTTTTTAAAAAAAGTTGCAAATCTTATTAAATGAATTGTAGGTTAGGTTGGAATGTGCCCAAGGCTTTAAGCACCGAGGACCGAAAGTGAAAAATTAAACCCCTAATCACACTTTGCCAAATGAACGGACGGGAGGCTCTTCTTTCTTTGTTCTGTTACTATTCCAATGACGCTTACCCTCCCTGCCATCTACTTTATCGATTGTGAAGTTGCTATATGAAAGGGAGAGAGATACTTATTGATAGAGAAACGAGGGAGAAGAGCAAGAGAGAAAGAGAGAGCATCGGATGAAGAAGGCAGCGAGAAGGAGGAGGATGCTAAGCTCGTTTCTTCAGTTTTTTTAGATCATGGAAAGGTATGTACAACCTCTCTCGACTCTAGCTTGATTATCGACCCTTCCCGGAGCTGTGGAGGCCGGAACCGCCTCCAACAACCCTTAAACCGACGAAAGTTGTTGCTGTGTTGGATTCTGTTTTCAAGATTATTTATAATGCTTTTAGTGAGTCTCAAGCCTTTTTCCTTCTGTTGTAAACTTGTACCAACCACTTTTGGTACTTTTGGAGTCAAGTAGAAGCTTTGACTAAAAGAAAGCATCATGTTTTGACTTGTTTTGGCCCCAGAGTCTTAAATCGAGGGTTTCCTTTCGTGTATGTTTTTCCCTAACCTTGAGTCTGGTCTTGGTGGTGTTATTCAAAAGTTAATGTGTTATAACTCTAGTTTTGTAACCACACAATTTTGAAAGACGCATGAATTGGGTTAGTTATGCTAGGAATAACCGGAAACATACATTGGGTTATATGTGTGTCCCGTTGTATATTATTTGTGTGTTTGAATCTAAAAGAAGTTGAGAAAATACAAACAAGGATGGAAAGATATAAAATACACATTTGAGACCCATTAAACCAATTATCCTAAGGGATTGATGGGTTAAGCCAATCCCTAAAGCCTAAGATGACTTCTTGATTTAAACATAAATTTGGACAGAATTGTTGAGCTGTCTTGCGAGGGCTGTAGAAGCTATTTTGATCCAAATTAGACAAAAGCACTACAAGAACAAATTTTTGGGAAATCGAGTGTAGTTTCCAGAAACTCCAATATCAGTCCATTTGGAGTTGTAGTTTATGGTTTATGCTCAAAACACTGGAAAAGGGTCAAGCTAGGAAATTCTAAAACTCTAATAAAATTAGCATTAACCTAATTGTGATATTAACAAGTTGTAAACTTGAAAAACACATAGTAATATGATTTTTTATATTGTATTAGGGAAGATTGTGATAATCTCAAATGTTCGCGATACTCGAAGTGGGAAAGAGCATTTTCGTGACAAAGGTGAGTCAATCCTTGTTGCAATGGTAGTGTTGGAAAATTTTTTACTTGTAAGGCTGTTAATAATGTTAAGGATGGTGAAAACTGTGATTATGTAACCCCTGTATGTGACAAAACACATAAGAGGGGAAAAAATTTTCCAATACAATTTTTAAGGGCAAACACATTAGAGGTTGGGATTTCAAATGCTTCTCTTGCCACTATTGTATCTGAAAGTTAAGATGCATGATTTATTTACTTTTATCTTCAAGGCAATGAAAAATAATTAAATTTTATCAATATGATCTTTAACTACTACATGTAACAAAAAGATTGAGATGGATGGATTATATGAGCCATTCATATATATCCCAGAAGTAGAAAATAAGATGCTATAATCAACGTTTTTTATTTAATTATATTATTTCTAAGATGAACTTAAATGGAATGGTTCTTGAAAGTTTGTCTTTAAACTGTTGTTACAATGTTAGTGGTTTGCTTATATACTCATATACACTGAACTTAAATGAAATGGATTGAATTTAATTCCTTCCGGCAAAAGATTGTTTCTCTAATGTTCTTATACAAATTTAATTTTTTTTATTCAAATGATGGTTGTAAGGTAAGCTATAAGTTTATCTCCAACCCCCATTTATATGATTTAAAACTTATAAAACCTTTTTGTTTTAGTTAACTTGCAAAGACTCTTGGTATATGCAATGGAAAAAGTGAAGGAGCATCTAAGGTATATAGTTTATGTTCAAGGTGAAGATGAACAAAAGTTTTGGAGTCCCATGTTAGGTTGCTTCCAGAAAATGATTGTACGGTTGATGAGAATGGTCCTATTTTCTTGGTAATATTCATTGTATTTTTACTGATATTTAAGGCAAATGAAGTTGAAAGAAATCAGTTGATTGAAATGCTTAAAGGGATTCAAGGGGGTCATGAAAAAAAAAGTTGAACTAGAAGTTGTGCAAATAGATATTAACTACCAACGAGAAAACTTTAAAGCCATGATTCGGAAGTTTACAAAACACCAGCCTCCATAAGGTCGATAGTTGCTAATATGATTTACCGTGTATGTTTAGTACACGTCTAGAAAGTTTTTTAATACTTTTTTTGTGATTATAGTTGACAACTTTGTGTTGACTTTGATTTATGTTTGTTATTTTGAATTTAGAAATGTCAAAGGACACCATAGATTTCTATAACATATTTATGTTATTATTGTTATGGTGTAATTTTAGTAGCAATGCATATTTGTTGCAATGTAGTAAAACATATGTAGCGTTTATATGATTAGAAAAAAAATGTTTCATTAGCGTTAGAAAACTCACAAAAATAAAGTTGCATTCGACTGTCAACAAGGTTGCATTTTTTGCAATTAAAGACATAACAAAGGTTGCAGATACCATAGAGAAAGGTTGCAGTTCTTTACTAGAAACATAATAAAGGTTGCAATTGATTATAAAAAAAGGTTGCATTTTCATAACTAAAACCGTTAAAAAAGTTGCCTCTCGGTGTAAAAAAATGTTGCATATGAGCATAAAAAAGTTGTTTTTGCATAACAAAGGTTGCATTCAAAAAGAGTTGCATCTAAAAAAGTTTTGCAACTATTTTAGAAAGGGTTGCATTTTCCAAGAAAAAGGTTGCTTGTGGTCTAATGCAACTTTACCTAATGCAACCTTTGGTAAAAGGTTGCTTTAGGCATTATGCAACTTTTTTAAGGCCTAATGCAACCTTTTGGTAAGGTTGCATTAGCTTCATTTTGTTGTAGTGACAAGGCGGCTGCAGGGTTATTGGAAGTTTCAAGAGTGGGTATGGTTGTTAGGTGGCCAACGTAAGGAATGATTTGTACTCTTGAGAGAATAAGTATAGGATGTATGTGTATCCTAGTTGCTTAGGCCTTCTGGTCGGGGGGGGGGTCCATGATGATCAATCGAGACAAATATGTGTAAGCGTGGAAAGTAGTATGGGTGTGTACTAATGAAAGCACATAACCCGTACGCATATCAAGGAAGTCATGAATTCCGTGGATTTAGTAATCAAGTAGTGATGTGTTAGAATGTAATGTGACTTTTCTAATGTGTTCTGATTTATTTTCAATATGGCAATCACTAGAGGTTCAAGATCAGGAGCTGACGACCCGAAGATGCAGGGATTGGCTGATGAGGAGATTCACGAGATGATCACCACTCAGGTGACCATGGAAGTGTTGGATTAGGTGTCTAAGCCCATAACTATGATTGGTATAAACTTGAATTGATGGCAGCACAGTCCTTTTGGGTTTCCCTCAAACCTAGCAACTGGACATGATGATTTTTTTTAGAGAGAGATGCTGATTTATTATTTGATTAATAAATTGAAATAAATAATTTATTAATATATAATGAGAATAATATATTAATTAGAAATAATAATATTTAATTAGTATTTAATCATAAATTAATTGGGATTAATTTTGGATTAAAAGAATTAATTAAAAGTGCAGGGTCTAAAGTACAGTTGTTCAATAGTTGAACAAAAGGCTCCATAACCTTCATGGGGAAGGCATAGACGGTTTCAAAGGGATATTATAGGGTTTCTACAATATCAAATATGGATAATAAGGAAGAGGATAATCACAAAATTTGAATTAATATTATTTAATTCAAATTAGGGTTATCGATGGTTTCTTGTACCACTATATAAAGGACCTTAAGGATCCCATTTTCGTCCAACTCTTCTCTTGCTAAGGCTTGGACGAAATTCTTCTCCCCTATCCACTTTCTGCTCATCCTCTTGCTTGTGTAGGGGTGTGATTCCATTAGAGGCACGATAATTGTGGTGCTTGCTTCCAAATGATCAACAAGAAGGTTTCTTTGTTATTTGCTACAATAAAAATCAAGTTATGTAATCCTTAACTCTATTTTCGTATTTTCAAAAATAGCCTAGTGTTCTTAGGGTTTTCTTTTGATGTTCATAGTTATAGGTTCAAAAGAGAAAACATAGATCTTTATTAGGGTTGCCTGCACACTTAAGAGTTTAAGTTTATTTGTTTTGCATAAAGCCCATCAGTGGTATCAGAGCTTGGCTTGTTTTCTATTGAATTTGCTATAATGCTTGAATTGATCTAATTAGGGTTTATGACACTTAAACCCTCTAGGCCAAGAATTTCGAAATTACGATTTCTTAGACCCTAAGTTTTGAAAATTTGGTAAGAGATGAAACCTGTAACGCCTGTTTTTGGTATGGGTTTATTTCTAATTAGTTACATTTTTCCTGGAGGACTCATCGAGTTGGAAGCCTCAACTCGAAGTGTTGAAGTTTTTTTGGTCGTGAAGTTTAATGAGTCAACTCGACGAGTTGGCTGCTGGAAAGGAAACCCTAATTTTTAGGGTGTTGGACCATATTTAAAGGCCTTATGTCCCTTGGATGGCCTCCTTACCAGCCTCCTTTGTCCAGAAACCCTAAAATCGATCATCTACTTCCATTCTTGAGTGTCTGAGCTTGGGGTGTGCCTTAAGTGTTCATTTTGGTTCTTATTGAAGGAGCTAAGGAATTGGGAGTTGCTTAGCTTGAAGAAGGAGTCTTGGATCCAGAATTACTAGCTCATTTGTCAAGTTTTTGAGGTATCAAGTTCATACCTTGCTTATTAGTTTCTTAGATCTCTTCTTGGGTTAGTTTTTATGCTTTTAGCCATGTTTGGGTGGTTGGTGGGGATGTTGGACGTCCCAAGGTTTATCCTTCCATATCTAAGACTTTCATGAGCTCTTTTGGCATAAAGGTGCCAACTTTATGGTCTTAAGGGCTTCATGCATTTATTAAGCCCTTATTTTGGTCTCTTTTGAGCATTTCGGGCCTCTCCTAGTCATGCATGAGTGTAAGTTGGAAACTTTACGTAGCCATTCAGCTTTTAGGGCCAGATATGCAGTTTGGGGCTATGCCTTTGGTGATTAAGTGCTTAATGATTAAGCCCTCACCCTTTTAAGCCTAGGGTTTGGATTTTGAACCCAATTTTGTGGTTCCTAGGGGTAAAGTTGGAAACTTTAACCTTCTAGTTGCCATTGTAGTGGAGATGAGTGGTGAAGCTCTTAGTTTCGATTGTGTCGACTTAATGGATTAAAAGGTTGAGTTCTTGGTGAACTCGGCGAGTTGGATCGGTTTTTCTCGATTTTGCAGACTGATGGAGAAACTCGGCGAGTTGAAGGACAACTCGGCGAGTTGAGTCAACTCGGCGAGTTGACTTTGACTTTGACTTTAGTCTTTGACCAAGTTTGACCTATAAGGGACTTTTGGGCATTTTGATTTGTATTTAAGGAAATCTTTTGTGTTTAGGTGTTGAGTAGATTCGATACTCGGAGCCGGGATCCGTTCAGCTACCTTTCTGTATTCGAGGTGAGTTTCCTCACTGGGTTTAGCAGGTCCAAGGCACCTATGCCGACCCTTGTGGATATGTTAGGATGCTTGGAGTCCGCGTGACCCTCGCATGTGTTATGTGCTGCTATGCGTACCGGGCGAGGCTCGATGCTAGGCGAGGCCTGAGGACTGGAACATATGTTACTTTTATTGATTCTATATGTGATGGCATGATTATATGATATTGATTTTATGTGTATAGCGGGCGAGGCTCGGTGACAGGCGAGGACTAAGAGTAACAGATTTGTATGTCAGGCGGGGCTTGATGCTGGGCGAGGCCCGAGGCCGGGCGGGGGCCCAGTATGAGATTTATTATGTATGGTGTGTGGTAGTTTGGGGAACTCACTAAGATTTGTGCTTACTATTTTCAATTTATGTTTCAGGTACTTCCGGTGTCACACCCCCAAACCGGAACGGCGGAAACGTTTGGGGGCGGATGACTTCATGTAAGTATCACAACACATGCATTATAGTAATCAAATTACAACCAACCATTGCATTAATAAGTATAAGTTTTACATAGGTGTTTTAAATATTTCAAATTCAAACATCAAAGTAGATACAGAAGACAACAGGAGTCGCAGTACGATACTAAGCAGTATTCTCAAAAGCTTCGGGGGTGTACCTGTCTACTAGAGCCCTGAGAATACAAGTAAGTTTTGAAAGAGTATCAACATAAAGCTGGTGAGTTCATAAGCATATTGTTTTAGAAAGACGGTTCTCGGTTCTTTTGAAAAGTGCGATTTCTTTCCCAGAAAACCTTATACTATCTGGTGTAATAGATGTATAAACCTCAAGTAAAATAATCTTTTGATATCTGTTGAAAGTGTTCCTCAAGAAAATCCCATATTTTCTTATGAAAAGCATGATTAAACCCATTTCATCTATGACTTATTGGTTCATACTAGTCACGCATAAACCAAGGAGTTATGGAGGAAATATGAATATTCGTTAGTTGATTAATAAACCATCAGTTTATAAAATACTGATGTTTACCCTGGGAAATCCTACATTTCCCTTAAATGAAGGTTATTTAATTACCCATTCTAAATCGGAAAGTACAACTATTTACCATACTTATATTGATTAAGCATTATTCCTTTTGAAAACTCTGGTTATCCCCAATGATGTATATTAGTCTTATCACATAATAAAACTAATTGAAAAGCGAAATCCATACTTATATCGTTTAAGCATTTTTCCTTTTGAAAAACCCAGGTTACTCCCAGTGATGTATATTAATCTTATTACATAAATAAAACTAATTGAAAAGCGAAGACCCGTAAACAATTGATTAGTTTATACTTATTGTCAGTCGTATAACCATGCTTGATATGACCTAGAGACCTTTACAACATTCTTCAAGTGTTGGTTAAATGACATTTGTCACCTCAGGCATGCCTGCCTAACTGTAGCTAGCAGTTCAGGTGTGGGATTGTCAATCCCGAATAGATCTATTCACAAATCTCATGCTCTCCCTCCAAGAGACTCTTGTTATACTATGATAGGATTTAATTCAGTACACCTAAGGGTACAGTTTTGAAGTAGACCCTCACAATTTTGTACAATCTTGTTTACATGTAATTCTATAGTGTTTTCTTGTTATTAACATGAATCCTTATAAAATAATATCTTTTGTTTCATGATTCATAAGTTCATTTCCTTAGTTTTGAAAACTACTTTTGCAATGTTAGTATCTTAACACTTTTTGTAAAACTGATTTCTATATCCGGTGTATATTATTAATGGAAATATATTAAACAAAATAATATATTTGAACACAAGATTACTTGTGCTTTTACTTGTATTCCCCCCTGAAAACATTATAAACTTGGAAAATGTAGGGGTATGAACTCACCTCGAGTGAGTGGTTTGAGTGAAAGATCGGTATGAGATGCTCAGTGTCTGGTGAAGCCTCGAACACAATTAGATCCTATTTAACATGTAATAACACATATAGGAGTCAAATTAGAGTATTTCACTACTAGACATGATGGGAAACCACTCAAGGGACTTGGAAACACTTGAACTAAGTGCCAAAACTACATGGGATTGAGTGAGGGAGGTGTACGGCCACCCTAAGGGTGTGTACGGCCATTGGTGTGCGGTCCATGAGTGTACGGCCGTACACTCATGAAGAGGTGTGCTACTGAGGTGTTTCCAAGGTTCTAACTAGCATCCAAGAAGTGTTCTAGGTTCCATGCTTAGTTGCAATGCGAGTTTGGGTCCTAAAATGATCATCAAAGTGGGTGTACGACCCTAAGGTGTGTGTGCGGCCGTACAAAGGGTGTGCGGCCGTACACTCTTCATTTTCATGCCCAAGTTGTCGACTTTAAGGTGCATCAAGGCTAAGATCATGTCCAACTAGAAGATAGGGGTCAAACTCTCACTTTGGAGGGCCTTTAAGGGGGTGTACGGCCAACCTTATGAAGGTGTGCGGCCGTACTCCTTCAAGGGATGAAGAATATGAGGAAACTTGATGAACTAAGGCTTGAATCAAGAGGTCTTACAAGTATAACAAGCTAGAGGATGGAATACTCATGTTTTTGAAGCCTTGGAGGGTTCACGGTTGAGTAAGTTTGAGAGAAAGGAAGTAGTGTGCAGCCAAGAGAAGAAAGGAATGAAGGAAAGGAGGTATACCCATATATATAGGGGTGAGTGTGCGGCCATAAGGGGGTGTACTGCCATACACCCATGTGTACTGCCGTACACTCCTCCTAAAGGAGTGTATGGCCCAACTTGTTACTTCTATGACTTGATAACTCATCCCTAATCTCAACCTTGGGTGTACTAAAGCTTAGAACACTTAAACAGACCCTTAAACAGTGCTAAAAGGCAACAGAAACGAGTTTAACATTGACTGAATTAAATAGTTGTACAAAATAGAAGTTCCGGGTTGTCACATCATCCCCCCGTTAGAGGGAATTTCATCCCGAAATTCAAACATGGAATATAATTCCTGGACTTGGAAAAAGATGAAGGGTATCACACGTGTCTCATCGGTTAGACACTTCTCTAGGATCGGTAGGGCCTGAGTTTCATAAAAACCCTCGCGTTCTCCGGTGAATTCGGATTCTTGCTGGGTGTTTCAGTGGATCTTCACTGCTGTTTCTCCTGTTCTAATCTATGAAGGGTGGGTAGGCTTAGCTTGTTCTATCATGTTCATCCAACTGGTAGAATGCCCCTTTTTGAGGTCCCGTGTAGCCTTTGTCTTGAAGTTCGCGGTAGGATTCATACCGAGTTCATCTCTCATTGTCCTATGTACACAAGTCGCATACAATTAAGATTGGCAAGGCGGTTGGATGAGTGACTCTGCCCCAGGTCCACAACCAGATGAGGAACAGGGGATATGGCAGACGCACACATCCTAAATCAGTAGAATCTTAATTATATAACACCTTCGTATGTACATTATTCATGGGTAGATTAACCGTATTTGTCCCTAGCCTCTGTGCCTGGACTTGCCTTGTTGTTCGAATGGTAATCCCAGAATGGTCTACCGAGGACGCTTAAAGAAGGTTACGGGTGGATGCCATACTCTTCGCATGAATACTTTCGGGTCTTGGAAGGGAGATGAATTTTTGAAGTTCGCATCTAGTTTGCCGTTATGAGTGACGAGAGTTTTGGGATTCGAGCGGTTTAAGACAAAGGGTCTCCTTAGGACGTGCGGGTTTGGTATGACGTAGACTCAGTCGGACTAAGGGGGATGACGTCGTAGAATCGCGCGTTAAGTTAGTTCGGAGGAATTGTTTCGTTAGAACATTGGTGCCTCGGGGTGTATGTTGCTAGTGTTTCCTGTTTTTGATTCGACGTTGGCGGGTACTACTAATGCGAGGGTCCTGATACTTTGAAATCATGGACTCTGTATGAAATGATTCTTACTAGGTCTCTCCATAATCGCTTGGTGTATATAAGTCATGTATAACTGACCCTAACGTATACACTAAGCCATCATAGCTTACCCATTAGGGCTTCAAATTTTATATGAATGTTGGGTTTTAATTTGAACGAAAGAGTAATCAGACTTATAAACAATTATTGGGGGTTTTGAAAGCGTACCAAAATATATCAGGGTCCTTTGATGCTTCCCCATTCTCTGGGGTCAAACTCCTCCTGCTTCCCCGTTGTTTTTCTCTGTTGGACAGTCTCTCTTGAAATGTCCTTTTCCACTACATAGGTGACATATTGGACTAGTCCCAACATTGGTAGTCGAAGTGATGAACTCGACTGGGGTCCTACAGAAGCGGTCGGTGTGTCCCTTCTTGTTGCATCTATCGCAATGCAACGCTCGGCAGACTCCATAATGATGGTAGTTGCATCCACTGCAGTATGGGAGGTTTCCCAAGTATGGTGTGGTTGGTGTTGGAATAGCAAGGCTGATGGGAGTGTTGACTGCCCCAGTTCGTTGCCTTTCAATAGGTCCTTGAGTTGAACAACTCCCTTTCTCGTTCTCGAACTTTCGTTTCAGGACATTAGGTCTGAAGTCCCGTGTGTCTTTATCAGCAGGCACTTGTTGCTGAAATTGGTTATCACCCCGATCAGGATTTCCGTTAACATTTCCATTAACATTTGCGTTGTTAGTGTTAAGGAGATCATGGCAGCTGCTACGGCTGCTGTGACTGCAGCTTGAAACGTAGCTGAATCCATCTGAAGGATTGGTGTTTTACTGGTGGGTTGGCTACATTTCTTCGGAGGCATGATCTGCTACACGTTGAGAAAATTAACTTGTGAGCGACAATGGTTACCTCTGGATGCATTCTAAATGTTTATATATGCATGAAAATTTTCCATTTTGTTATCTGGTTCTCATTGATTAGACCTACATCCCTATGATGTAGTCCTAGCAAGAATAGAAGTGAGTTTCTTGAATGGTTAGAGACCGAGTGTCATCCGAACTAAGTTACTCTTGATTGGTGGATATCGATTTCCAACTTTCGAAAAGATTTGAAAACAATTCATAATAAAGCTTACATAAAATAGACTTATGAATCCTTTGTTGATCAGCTCATTGAGCTGGCTAGATAACTTTTGCACTTCCGCCGGCGCTAGACGATATGGAGGTTTAGCTACAGGAGTAGCTCCGGGGATTAAGTCAATACAAAACTTGACTTGGCGCTCGGGATGAAATCATTGGAAGATTTTCGGGGAAGATATCAGGAAAGTTGCAGATTTCAGGGATGCTCCCGTGGTCTTTAACTTTTTGCGTTTCATCAACATCATGATCTAGAAATGCAGAGCATTCCTTCTGCAGATACTTCTGGGCTTTAATGCATGAAACGATACGAAGGTTCGAACTGAGTTTATCACTGAAAATAGTGAGTGCTTCGCCAGAGGGAAGATTGAGACGAATTGTTTCCTCGAAACAAAGGTTATCAGCATGATTGAGGCTCAACCCATCCATGCTGATTATAACATCGAAGCTCTTTATGGATACTGGAATGAGGTTGATGGGAACGGAGTGATCGTCTAGGGTAAGAGTACAGCCTATGAATATGTTTCGAAGATGACTTTGATAAAGTTACTTAGTTCGCATGCTACCGATCTAAGATATATTTTTGCTAATGATGATCTTTAACGGAAATAAGATTGTTGTCACTATAGTTGGTATTAAGATTACACAGAGTTCGGAAAATTTGACCTAGGAATAGGTCCACAGCATACCAACCGAGGGAAAATTGACAGCATAAAGAACTAGTGAAACAGTGCTTGCAAGACAGGAATGTTTATAGGGGAAAGAGCTACCTAGAGCATAGATATGAAGGCTATTCCTTAAACCAAAAAGGAAGGATGAGTAGAGTGTTTCCTATCGACGATGGGAACCCCTCAGATGAAACCTTAATTTGGCCAACTGACGCTCCACACCAAGTAGGCGTCTCTCGTATACTGACTGGCAAGCTCGGAGCTCTATGACTTCAGCTCGGGTTGCAGTTAACTCTCGTTGCAGAGCTTTATTGTCCCTCATAGCTCTCCCATGAGCAACCTCAAGGCGACGAATGTGATCCATGCTGGTGCCTGAATCCGCTTCGAGTTCCACAGTTTGCTGAAGGGTTGCCACACCTAGCTCAACATTGCGAGCCACTCGGCGTATCAGGATTGGATTGGCCCTGTCTGCAGCGCCTCCTTTGCTGAGATTGTAGAAGTTGCGGTTTTCATTGTATGGGAGGGGTTGGCCTTGCTCGTGGCTCCACCTATTTAAACTCCCAACCCACATAGGCGTTGAACCTTAGAATTCAAGTCGGTGGTTAGGATTTGGTATTGGGGCCACTTGAGGTAGGTTCTCGACTTCGGGTTCGGAGTCAGTCTTTTCTGGAAATTGTTCGGCGAAGTCATCGTTCAAAGGAATTTCATGATTTTCTTCTGGCTCTTCCTCAAACCATCCATTATTTCCTTGGTTGGGAAAATACGGGTCGCTAGGAAGATTGAATCCAGCCTTGCTATCTACGCGAGACTAGAGGTGAAAGGGATAGTCAGAAACGTCGAGTCTAATAATACTCCTATAGTATTATAATTGCATGCTTTATACTTTGTTGTTAGCTTATAGTAACTAAAATACTCCTATGCTATTTTAAGTCGTATATTTTTGTTCTACCGATATCTGGTGTACATATACTTGGTATGTTTTAGGCTTGCTGCAACACCACAGTCACTCCCAAGCACATGTTGGTCATGTCTCGAATAAATATAGCTGATTAGGCTATATTGATCCTAGACATGATTACATAACTGCCCATGTTTAACCGTAGTGTCCAACATTCAAATACTTTTATTTTGTTCTTCTTGTGATTCTTGTTCTAGTATATACATATTCTGAATATATTTATACTTTTATAAAATATTGATATATTTTTAAAGTATAATTCTTGGTCAGAGTGTTTTTATCCCAATGTGTTTATAGTTGTATATCTTTTATGATTGATATACTGAGTTCACTATAAACAAGGCTCTGATACCAATCTGTCACACCCCTAAACTGGAACGGCGGAAACGTTCGGGGGCGGATGACTTCATGTAAGTATCACAACACATGCATTATAGTAATCAAAGTACAGCCAACCATTGCATTAATAAGTATAAGTTTTACATAGGTGTTTTAAATATTTCAAATTCAAACATCAAAGTAGATACAAAAGACAATAGGAGTCGCAGTACGGTACTAAACAGTCTTCTGAAAAGCTTCGGGGGTGTACCTGTCTACTAGAGCCCTGAGAATACAAGTAAGTTTTGAAAGAGTATCAGCATAAAGCTGGTGAGTTCATATGCATTTTGTTTTAGAAAGACGGTTCTCGGTTCTTTTGAAAAGTGCGATTTTTTTCCCAGAAAACCTTATACTATCTGGTGTAATAGATGTATAAACCTCAAGTAAAATAATCTTTTGATATCTGTTGAAAGTGTTCCTCAAGAAAATCCCATATTTTCTTATGAAAAGCATGATTAAACCCATTTCTTCTATGACTTCTTGGTTCATACTAGTCACACATAAACCAAGGAGTTATGGAGGAAATATGAATATTCGTTAGTTGATTAATAAAACAATTGTTTATAAAATACTGATGTTTACACTGGGAAATCCTACATTTCCCTTAAGTGAAGGTTATTGAATTACACGTTCTAAATCGGAAAGTACAAGTATTTACCATACTCATATTGATTAAGCATTATTCCTTTTGAAAACTCTGGTTATCCCCAGTGATGTATATTAGTCTTATCACATAATAAAACTAATTGAAAAGCGAAATCCGTACTTATATCGTTTAAGCATTTTTCCTTTTGAAAAACCCAGGTTACTCCCAGTGATGTATATTAGTCTTATTACATAAATAAAACTAATTGAAAAGCGAAGACCCGTAAACAATTGATTAGTTTATACTTATTATGAGTCGTATAACCATGCTTGATATGACCTAGAGACCTTTACAACATTCTTCAAGTGTTGGTTAAATGACATTTGTCACCTCAGGCATGCCTGCCTAACTGTAGCTAGCAGTTCAGGTGTGGGATTGTCAATCCCGAATAGATCTATTCACAAATCTCACGCTCTCCCTCCAATAGACTCTGGTTATACTATGATAGGATTTAACTCAGTACACCTAAGGGTACAGTTTTGAAGTAGAGCCTCACAATTTTGTACAATCTAGTTTACATGTAATTCTACAGCGTTTTCTTGTTATTAACATGAATCCTTATAAAATAATATCTTTTGTTTCATGATTCATAAGTTCATTTCCTTAGTTTTGAAAACTACTTTTGCAAGGTTAGTATCTTAACACTTTTTGTAAAACTGATTTCTATATCCGGTGTATATTATTAATGGAAATATACTAAACAAAATAATATATTTGAACACAAGATTACTTGTGCTTTTACTTGTATTCCCCCTGAAAACATTAAAAACTCGGAAAATGTAGGGGTATGAACTCACCTCGAGTGAGTGGTTTGAGTGAAGGATCGGTATGAGATGCTGAGTGTTCAGTGAAGCCTCGAACACAATTAGATCCTATTTAACATGTAATAACACATATAGGAGTCAAATTAGGGTATTTCACTACTAGACATGATGGGAAACCACTCTAGGGACTTAGAAACACTTGAACTAAGTGTCAAAACCACATGGGATTGAGTGAGGGAGGTGTACGACCACCCTAAGGGTGTGTACGGCCATTGGTGTGCGGCCCATGAGTGTACGGCTGTACACTCATGAAGAGGTGTGCTTCTGAGGTGTTTCCAAGGTTCTAACTAGCATCCAAGAAGTGTTCTAGGTTCCATGCTTAGTTGCAATGCGAGTTTGGGGCCTAAAATGATCATCAAAGTGGGTGTACGGCCCTAAGGTGTGTGTGCGGCCGTACAAAGGGGTGTGCGGCCATACACTCTTCATGTTCATGCCCAAGTTGTCGACTTTAAGGTGCATCAAGGCTAAGATCATGTCCAACTAGAAGATAGGGGTCAAACTCTCACTTTGGAGGGCCTTTAAGGGGGTGTACAGCCAGCCTTATTAAGGTGTGCGGCCGTACTCCTTCAAGGGATGAAGAATATGAGGAAACTTGATGAACTAAGGCTTGAATCAAGAGGTCTTACAAGTATAACAAGCTAGAGGATGGAATACTCATGTTTTTGAAGCCTTGGAGGGTTCACGGTTGAGTAAGTTTGAGAGAAAGGAAGTAGTGTGTAGCCAAGAGAAGAAAGGAATAAAGGAAAGGAGGTCTACCCATATATATATAGGGGTGAGTGTGCGGCCATAAGGGGGTGTACGGCCATACACTCCTACTAAATGAGTGTATGGCCCAGCTTGCTACTTCTATGACTTGATAACTCATCCCTAATCTCAACCTTGGTTGTAATAAAGTTTAGAACACTTTAACGAACCCTAAAACAGTGCTAAAAGGCAACAGAAACGAGTTTAAGATTGACTGAATTGAATAGTTGTACAAAATAGAAGTTCCGGGCTGTCACATCCGGTTGCAAAGGGAACAACTTAGGTTGACTGCATCACACACACCATTGGGATTCCGCACATGATGTTTTACTCTGATTTTATGGCAATTGATACATTGGTTTTTATTTGAAATGTTTGGATGATATTGGAAATACTACTTTATCTATTATTAAAAATGAAATTTTTGGCACCATATTTTGGGATGTTTCAAAACCCTTACCTTACCTCCCAAGTAATCGATTTTGGGCAAGGGTTTCTTGCCTCAAATTTCGATAAGGTGCTAGGGTTTTAAGAACCCTAGCCTCCACCCCCTTGTTTTCGAAAATAAGGGCTAGGGTTTGGAAACCCTAGCCTTCCTTCCCAAGATTTCGAATTACGCAAGGGTTTTGAGAGTTTCCATATTTGATTTTGATAATTGTTAGTTTATTTGATTAAAAGGAATAATTATAAATTTCGAATCCTTAATTGATACAATATATTTAATTGTTCATAATTAAATCATTTATTTTAAATTTAATTAATTGAATATTAATTTCAAATTTTAAACTATAAACCTTAATATTTTGAAAAGTTTAAAATACACCTTATACTATATATAACATTAAAAGTTTAATTATTACTATATGTATAAGACCAAGTTAGTTGAACCGCTAATACGCCTCATTCACGAAGCCATACTATAACGAGAGTTTAAGGAAACGACCTATAAAATGACCGCTATAGTGTATCCGTTCTTACCCACCGCTCTCTCGTATACTGGATGGTCATTAGTCGAATGTGTTGGATAGGACACTTAATTCTCATTAATAAGTATAATGCGATTAAAAAGTAACTAAACTATTTTATTTAAATCCCAATCTTAGTTACTTTAGGAAAAATATGAATTTGTATGCTAACCTATGAAATTGCACATTAAACTTTATAGTAGTTTGTGGAGCGCGTGTGGTTAACCGACACACTAATAGTGACTATAAAGAGTAATAATGGGTATCTCGAAAATTATCCTTTGATTAATGGAGCGCGTGTGGTTAATCGACATATTAAAATGAGATGATAAATGATATCGATAGTGCCAAGCTAATTTGCATGGTTATTCACATCTTGTTTGTGATCCTCGGTATCCCAGTCACAAATAGAAGAGCATAATTTGAGATTAAACATGTCAATGAATAGTTTCAATGAGTCTCAAAATATCTAGGAATTTCACTAAACTAAATTTCCTTCAAATTTTGTTTTTCGATGGTGGAATTGGTAAATCATCATTTACCTACCTTTATAAAATTTACAATTAGATTACGGCATCCCTTTTCTAAGTTGTGAATTTTATAGTTGGATCCTAGCATTAATATTTCATTTTTGGGTTGTTATATTAAGGATTGTTCCTATCTAACTAAAACTAACTTTCTTTTATAGATGTCTGCTCCAAATGATGCTTCTAGTTCCTCCTCCTCCTCTAACCATAACTTTTCCTTGTTGAACATCTGCTCCAAGGTGACATTGGATCGCACCAACTACAATGACTGGATGCGCAACATAAAGATGATGCTTCATTTCGAGGACAAGGAGTATGTACTTAAGAAACCATTAGATGAGATTGACGAAGAGAAGGCCACTCCTGAAGAAATGGTCGCCTACAAGAAACAATACAATGATGCAACAAAAGTTTCTTGCATCATGGTGGCCATGATGACTCCTGAATTACGGAGATATTATGAGGATTACTGGCCGTACGAGATGAAAAAGGAACTTACGGAGAAGTACCACAAGCGAGCTCGTCAGGAAAAGTACAAGGTGTTAAATTCCCTCATAGCAAGCAAGATGAAAGAGGGAGAATCTATTAGCAGCCACGTGCAAAGAATGCAATGCTACATGGAGCAGTTTGTCAAGCTAAATGTGAATTTTGATGAGGAGTTCGCTTTCGACATAGTCTTGAACTCCCTGACAAGTTGTTATGATCAGTTCATCTTGACTTATCATTTGAACAACAATGAGACCACTTTGTCTCAACTTCAAAACCTCCTGCGAACAACTAAAGTAGGGATGAATGGAAAAAGTGTTGCCTCCACTCCTACTAGTGCTCCCGTTCTGGCCATTGATCAAGGCAAAGGGAAAAAGAGGAAAGGTCCTCCTAAGCAAAACTGGAAGGGAAAGTCTCAAGTTGGTTCATCAAGCAATGGAACCTAAAGAAAATCCAGTTCTGATACTCCCCCTGTCTCTGATCCCATAGGGCTACTTGCTTCTACTGTAATGACAAAGTGCATTGGAAACGAAGCTGCCCTAAATAACTACAAGAGATCAAAGACGACAAGGTGAAGTCGACTTCTGTAGGTATTGATATGAGCTTATTTAGTCATAAAAATCATGCATGATCTTAATACTTTATGTTAATTTTATCTCAAATAATGAACCAAAGGTGCTTAATTAGCTTAAATATTTCATTTTCAGCAATAATGACATGCTCGTAAGGAAAAGGAAGCGGAGTTGGCTATTGGAAGCTTGGATCTTGGATTTTGAAGAAAGAAGGATGTTGCTGGACAGCTTGACCACTCGTCAGTGTTTTGGCCATATCTCATGAACCGTAACTCCGATTGACGAGATTCAAAATGTTCTGAAAACCAGACACAATTTCTAACGACTTTCATGTTTTGAGAAAATGTTGATTCCAAATGTAATCGACGAGTAGGCCATCAACTCGACGAGTTGGCCAGAAGTTTCACGATTCTTGACTTTGACTTGCCGTACACGGGATTTTAAGTGATGGACTCGCCGAGTCAGTCACTGGACTCGCCGAGTAGCCCCTGTTTTCAGAATATATATATATATATATATATATATATATATATATATATATATATATATATATATATATATATATATATATATATAGAAACGCTTCTCATTCGAACCCTAACGAATGGGGGAAGCCTTGGACGATTTTTGGAGGCCAGAAAGGTTCTTGGAAGCTGTGGTTTTCGACATTTCAACTTAGATATCAATTTGGAAGAAGATCAAAGGCAATAACACATTAATTTTATCTTAATCTTTTGCATTAACCATGTTTCAATCATTAGATTATGTTTTTTTAGGTTGTTATTGCTGTAGATATGAGCTAAAAACTCATAACTTCTATTTAGGATAGATGATTTTATAAATATGGTTTGATTTTATGATTGGATTGATTCAATTTGGTGATTTTGTTTTGTTAAGCTTGTTAAAGATTCTTATGTGTTAACAATAACTATTTTTTGTTAATTAACCAACAAATTAAGTTGCATGAACATCTCTTAATTGCTAATCTCATATGATTTATGTGAAAACATTGTTATATGCCTGGGAATAGCGAACGTGAAACTAGGGTTAACTAGGAAATAGGTAAGTTAATGTGTGAGTTTGTGTGAGGAACCATCAACAAGGAGTTAATTGAATTAGCATATTTGATTAGCTCATTACAAGTCTTACTTAACCCGAATCAATAAACTAGGAAATTTATTAGTTTAACCAATTGGCCACTATTTGAATTAATTAGTTTTCTAAGGATTAGTAATAGCGAACGTGAACCTAATCACACTTATCGGTGGCCAATGCCAATTAATCCATTGCACTCGTCATAAAATCAACCATAGGAATAAATGATTCGAACCTAAACAGAAGTCTCTTTTAATATTGAATTTAGTTACCTTCTATCTCCTTAGTTGTTTATTGTTTCTTGTTTAAGTGTTTGATACTTGCGTAAGTTTCTAGTCTTGCAAAACTAGAGAAAAACCCCTTTTTACTTGTTTTATTTAGATAATATTAGTAATAATCTTAATTGTTTACTGTTCCTTGTGTTCGATACCCTACTTACCTGAACTAAACTGCTAATCGATAGGTACGCTGCCTTTCGTGTGTTTGTATTTGTGTTTAAGTTAGTAGGATTAAAACTAGTTCGTTTTACACACATCAGGTATATACACTATCTTATCTAATAACTCATCATCCTCTCGTTCTTGGATCCTTGATACAAGATGTAGTATTCACATTTGTTCTGATTTGCAGGGGATAAGAAGAAGTAAGGACGTGGAGCATGGTATAATAAACTTGATCATGAGGAATAGTCAATCTTCACCTGTCACCAAGATTGGATTTTATAGTCTAGTGCTTAGTGATGGTGTTAGTGTAGATTTGTTGAATTCTTACTACTCGTCAGAACTAACGTGAAACATTGTTTCCTTTCATGCATTGTTTAAACAAGGTTTTGGATATTCTTTTAATGATGAGAATGATTCTATTTCTGCTTATAAAAACAATATTTTTTTTATTTGGATGTGTGTCTTTTTTTTTAATTTGATGTGTGTATTTTTTTTTATAAAAATGGTTCTATTTCTGCTTTTAATGATGAGAATGGTTCTATTTCTGCTTATAAAAATGATATTTTTTTTAATTTTGATGTGTGTATTTTTTGATTTAAGCTTTACCTTGTGATTGTGTGTAGAAAACTGTGATGTGTGTAGACAATATACGCAATAGTGTATTTCAAATTGATTCGTCTAATGGTTTAGACAGAGCATGCTTGTGGGATTGTCGTCTTCAACACATTAACAACAAAACACATCGCCCAACTCCAAAAGGATGGAGGGTTGGAATCATTTGACCTAAGGTTAGAAGATGAATGCGGATCTTGTCTTTTGGGTAAGATGACAAAATCACCTAAGGTTAGAAGATGAATGCGAATCATTTGACCTCATACACATATATGTGTGTGGGCCTTTCAGATCCACCACAAGGGATGTTAAACGATTCTATGTGACTTTTACTGATGATTAGAGCAGATATGGTTATATCTACTTAATCAAGCATAAGTCAGAAACCTTTGAAAAATTCAAAGAGTTTAAACATGAAGTCGAGAATCAATTGGGTAGGAAGTTACAGATGCTTAGATCTGATAGAGGCAGTGAGTATCTCATTATCGATTTCCACGACTATATCAAGGAATGTGGAATAGTTTCACAATTGACACCTCCTAGGACACCACAACTTAATGGTGTGGCTAAGAGGCGCAATCAAACTTTGTTAGGCATGGTTTGTTCCATAATGAGTTAAGATTATCTTCCAGTTTCATTATGGGGTATGCCTTAGAGACTGCCACCCACACTCTTATTCTTGTCTTTACTAAGAAGGTTGCCAAAACACCTCACGAGATGTGGACATGGAAGGTTCCCTCGTTGGCACATATTAATGTTGGTGTTGTGAAGTTTTCGTTAGACAAGAGACTCATGACAAGCTTGAACCTCGAAGTGAGAGATGTATTTTTTTGGCTATCTACATAAGTCCTTTGGATATTTGTTCTACAGACCTAGTGAGAACGTGGTCTTTGTAGCACGAATGGGAGTTTTGAGAGAGAGAGAGAGAGAGAGAGAGAGAGAGAGAGAGAACTCATATCCAAAGATGATAGTAGGAGTACAATTGATCTTGAAGAAATCCAAGAATCAAACGATGAAGGAACCTCATACGATGCTAGGGATCAACCCGAGGAAGAAATTCCAGTTGAACCAGTTGACGAGTCATTACCTATTAGGTGTTCCACTAGAGTTAGAATGCAACCTGAGTTATACGTTTTCCATATTACTACAGATGGTGACACGTTTATCAGTGATAGTACACTGGTAAATTTGGTGTTGGATATAGTGTCTAAGTCCATAACTTTATTTGGTATGTACTTGACCCGACCCGACATGGTCCATTTGGGTTGCATGGCATTGCAATACTTGGATAGACTAAATGAGAGAAAGGACACTTGTGATTATTAATATATTATAAGTTCTAATATATTAATAATAGTATTATTTAATTAGTGTTGATCAAGTATTAATTTAGAATTAATTTGGTGATAAAAATGAGACTAATTAAATACATAGGGTTGATTATGACAATCATCTAATCTTTTATGGTGGATTCATGATCCATGGTTTATGGTGTTGGGTTATAACCATTTGGAGCTCCATGGATATGGGAGTTACAAACCCATGGATCATTAGAAATGAAGAGTCATGACAATTAAGGGCATTCATGTGTAAACCCTAATTATGACAACACTATAAAAGGAACCCTATAGCTAGCAAAATCGGCCACTAGTGAGTTCTAAGAGGGCATAACCGATTTTGAGTGTTAGTGACATTCTCTCAAGTTATTCCAAGTCTTGTAGTGTTGTGTGAAGCATTTGAGGCACAACATTTGGGGTGCTAGGCTCACAAAGTCTTCAAGGAATCCAAGCAACAAGAAAGGTATGTGCTTATACTAGTCTTTATATTACATATTCCCCATGCCATGCTAGTTAGGAAGTAAACCTTGAAAAATCAAATTTGCATGTATATTAGAGAAAACATAGATTCAAGGTTTATAGGGTTGCATGTACACCATAGGAGTGTTAGAATGCTCAAAACCCATCATTTGGATGAACCGCTAAATACAAGGAAGCAATGGCAGACCCCGAGGTAGCCAAATGGCAAGAGGGAATTGACAACAAGATTATGTCCATGTATGACAACCAAGTTTGGAATTTGGTTGATAATGTAGCAGGTCGTAAGACAGTTGGGTGCAAATGGATCTTCAAGTAGAAGACTGACATGGATGGAAAGGTATACACTTTCAAGGCTCAACTGGTTGTGAATGGCTTTACTAAAACCCCAGGGGTTGACTATGATGAAACCTTCTCACCAGTGGCTAAGATAAAATCTATTGGGATAATGCTCGCCATAGTTGCATTTCATGAATATGAAATTTGGCATATGGATGTCAAAACAACTTTCCTTAATAGAAATTTGGCTGAGGATGTTTACATGAGTCAGCTAGAGGGTTTTGTTGATGCAAAGTTTACCAATAGAGTGTGCAAGCTTGAGAAATCCATTTATGAATTATAACAATCGTCTCACAGATGGAATCTTTGCTTCAACAAGAAAGTCAAGGATTTTGGTTTCCCAATAGAGTGTGCAAGCTTGAGAAATCCATTTATGCCATCGTTTCTGAGGCTGCTGCTACCGTAACTACTGTAATCGTAGCTGCTATAGGGTTTCAGGGGAAAGGTATTATGCAGTACCGAGACTTCAACGACACGAAGACCCTTGAGTTTGACGGTGTTAAGGACCCGATCATCTCAACGAGGTGGATATCTGATGTGGATGGTTGTTTCTTCACATGATTATGCACAGAGGACCAAAAGGTTGAGTTCGCCTTGAACAATCTTCATCTGGGGGCGAAAGATTAGTGGAAGCTGGGGACCGGTGCTTATTCTCCTGCGGAGAAGGCTGTAGTGACTTAGGAGCAGTTCATGTAGATGTTCCACATTGAGTATGTTCCACAGGTGGAGAGGGAGTGGTTAGCCCATGAGTACATGTTGCTGAAGCAGTTGATAGAGTCAGTGAAAGAGATCATCAAGATGTTTACTGAAAGGCACATTTTCTGCCCTGAGTATGTTGCTTCAGAGCAAGTTCAGATGTATCGCTACTTTATCATGATTAAGACGGAGATCCGTGACTTTTTGTCGACCCAGAAGTATAGTTCCCTCTCCGAATTGCAGTCGTTCGCTCGGAGGAGAGAGATTGAGATTGATACCCAGACAAAAGAGAAGTGGTAGACCCTAGTTCATACTCAGCCAACAACAAAATGGTTAAAGTCTTCCGATTCATGATCCGGAGGTCAGAGGGGCCACAATTGTAGAAAGTGTGGGGAGGTGCTTGAGGGAGCATGCTAATCAGAGACTGGGTGCCACAAATATGACAAGGAGAACCATTATGCAAGGGAAGTTCATTAACAGTTTTTGCCACCGAGCACCTGGATCTATTTTCACTGCAATCAGGTTGGTCATGTGAAGACCAACTACCTGTTACTTGCTTCTAGACCAATTCAGGCACCAGTTTTGACCACTCTTGTAACAACGTAAATTTTCAAACCAAAATTTTCAATATAAAAACACATTTATCTCAATAATTAAATAAAAAAATGTCACAATGTCAAATCATCAAATCTCATCTCCAAAAACTGTATATATAGAAACTCCAAGATCCTCTCAATCATAACTCAATCTCTGATGTGTGTATAATCAAGCCGACGCCTTCCTGTGATCCTAAGAAGTACCTGAAACACATAACACTTACACGGTAAGCACGAAGCTTAGTGAGTTCCCCAAAATACCACACACAACTTATTATCCACTTTAGGATATAACTCAATAAGACCCTCCGGTCAATGTGTCTCAGTGGGACCCTCCGGTCCCAACTCAATAAGCTCATAATAACAATACTCAGCATAAATAACAAATACATAATGGATAATATTAAGATACATAAGTGAGCACAATAAACATCTCAATCACACAAAGGTACCACTCATGGTAAGTATAGTGAGAAGACTCACCTCGTAAGCTAGCAAGTAAAAGTATCGTACTCGGAAATCTCGAACTAGCCTCCGCCTAACACAATGGATAATTATCTCTAATTAATACTCTACTCATAATATAATACACCAAAGTTTGTTCTCTCTTTCTCTCTAACTCTTGGAATGGGTAAAAGACCATTTTACCCCTCGAAAGTCTCCTTACTCATGCTGACCAAACCCTAAAGTCAACAGAAGTCAAACTCGAGTCAACAGCCTAGGTTTGACCTGACTCGCCGAGTGCACTCATGTGACTCGTCGATTCCACTCATTCCTCAGAAGTCTCGTGAAGGTCCAGCTCGTCGAGTTAACCCCTAACTCGCCGAGCTATGACATGGCCAGCTCATCGGGACAAACCCTAACTGACTCGTCGAGTTAGCTCATCGACTCAGCGAGTCCATTCAGACCCATGTCGTAGACAGACGATTTCAAGGCAGAAAACCCTCTCACACTCTAGATCTAAGCTCTCTAGGCTCACTTATCACGTAAAGCCACGAGCTTTACGTTCATGCATGGCACTTAGGGCTCGAAATGCCAAGAACATGCTCTATTAAGGGCTTTTCACTCAAGACTCTATTATGACTAAATAAAGCAGGAACCTTTTGACTCTAGGGACCTCACAAGGTCTAGATCTGATGTCCAAATCTCTATATGTGCTTTATACACTCAAAGTCCCAATATTATATAGAAAAGAAGCCCTACTCTCCAATAATATGAGATCTACCCAAGCTAATAACAAAGGTATAAAATTTATACCTTTTACAGAAGCTATTGGATGAATAGCAACAGATCTAACAGCCTCCTCTCGTTTCTTGCTTGAAATCCTTCTCTTCTCTTCCAAAGATGCACCAAGATACTCAATATTAGCTCACACTCTCTTTATTAGCTCAAAAGGCGATTAGGGTTTCTCTCAGTGAAGGTAAGCAGCTGATGAGCCGCAAATGAGGTTATAAGTGCCCTTAAATAGGCCCTAACCCGGGGGATTTAGGTTTTCCCTTCACAGCGTCTACTCGGCGAGTCGTTTCTCTGATTCGTCGAGTAGATCATTAATCCCACATGGCACAATGCGACTCTACTCGACGAGTTGCAGCACCAACTCATCGAGTTGCTCAATAGCCCTCAAAATAAATAAATAAACAATATACCTGGACGTCCGGATGTTACAACTCTTCAGATCATAGACAGACGACAAGGGAGGGTCGAGGCCCCGAGGGCCAGGGGTCGTACGTTTTTGCTTACTATAGAGGAGGACAGGGCGGTGCCTGATGTCTTTACTGGTCTGTATTCATTTATTATTTTGTCAAGTAAAATTTTTGTATGCTTATGTTTGTGATTCTAATAGGTACCTTCTTAGTGAATTCATTTCCTACTCTTGTGATTTTCAACTCGGGTGCGAGTCGGTCCTTTCTATCTCAGTCCTTTAGGGAGGATTTAGTTACGGACCTTGGAGTATTGGAGTGTCCATTGCGAGTTTCCATCGCCAAAGAACATCAGGTTTCTTCTTTGAATGTTTTTCATGATTGTACTTTGGATATTTTCTTTGTGTCCTACCTGATTGACCCGATTCCCATCCCAATTGGGGATGTGTGCGTGATTGTGGGGATGGACTGGTTGAGTAGGTTTAGAGATGTGATTGATTGTGAGAGGTAGCTGGTCATGGTTCGAACCCCAAGTGGGGGAGAACTACCCATTTATGGCGAAGGTACCAGGGTTGGATCGACTTTTTGTTCGACTGCTAGGTTTAGGAAGCATCTCTAGCCTGGATGTTTAGGTTATCTCGCATATGTGGTTGACCCTTGTGATAAGGGGAAAAAGTCATTTGTAGATGTGTCGGTAGTTAGAGAGTTTCCAGATGTTTTTCCGGAGGAGTTACCCAGTGTGCCTCCCTTCAAGAGTTTAGGATCGATTTGATCTCTGGTGTGGCCCCAATTACCAAGGCTCTGTATCACCTCACACTGCCAGAGATGCAAGAGTTGTCCTCCTAGCTCCAGGAGCTGTTGGGCAAGCAGTTCATCTGACTAAGCAGTTCACCAAGGGGAGTACCAATTTTGTGTTTATAAAGAAGAATGATGGGTCTCACCGTATGTGCATAGATTATTGGAAGCTGAACAAGTTGATGGTGAAAAATCCTTACCCACTTCCTAGGATTGATGATCTTTTCGATCGGTTGCAGGGTGTATCTTGGTTCTCTAAGATTGATCTGAGGTCGGTTTACCATCATATGAGGGTCAAAGAGGAGGATGTGGACAAGACAGCCTTCTGAACTCATTATGGACACTATGAGTTTGTGGTGATATCGTTTGGGATCACCAGTTCACCTGCATCATTTACAGATTTGATGAATTGGGTATGAAGAATGATGCCCGATCGGTTGGTCATCATTTTCATTGTTGATATTCTGGTCTACTCCAAGACAAGGGAGCAGCATGAGGAACGTCTTAGAGAGTTACTTGAGGTACTAAAGCGGAAGAGGCTATATTACAAGTTCTCCAAGTGCGAGTTCTGGTTATGAGATGTCCAGTTCTTGGGACATCTTGTCAATCAGAATGGGATTCTGGTCGATCCAGCCAAGATTGAGACAGTTATGCAGTGGGAGGTCCAAAAGTCTCCATCAGAGATCAGGAGTTTTTTGGGGTCATCAGTGTACTATTAGAGGTTCATTCAGGATTTTTCCAAGATTTTTGTTCCCTTAACTCCCTTGACGAAGAAGACTGTGGATTTCCGTTGGGGGCCTAGGCAGCAGGCCGCATTTGAGACTTCGAGACAGAAGTTATGTGAGGCCCCAGTACTGACCCTTCATGAGGATGTCAAGGATTTTGTGGTATTTTGTGATGCTTTGATCATGAGTTTGGGAACTGTACACATGAAGCATGGTAGGGTCATTGTATATGCATCAGGCAGATGAAGCCTCATGAGGTTAGGTATCCGACACACGACTTTGAGTTGGGAGATGTGGTGTTTGCCCTCAAAATTTGTCAGCACTATCTCTATGGGGTCTGTTGTATCGTCTACACAAATCACAAGAGCTTGAGATATCTTATAGATGATCTGAATCAAAACGTGAAGCAAATGGTTTGACGTGGTCAAGGATTATGACTACGAGATTCTTTATCATCTAGGGAAGGACAATGTAGTCATCAATGCTTTGATCCGCAAGGCGGATAGTGCTCCCATATGGGGACTTTGTTTGAGGATGACCATCAACTCACTACTCCTCGATTTGATTAGGATGGTCCAAACCGACGGAATCAGGAAGGAGAACTGAAAGAAGGAGAAGATCATGGGCCAGATTCGCAGATTTGCCACCGATGTTCGTGGGCTTATGACCCAGTGTGGGCAGGTTTGGGTCTCAGTTTGAGGTGGGGTCAAACAGACATCAATGGAGGAGGTGCATAAGTCTAGGCACTCAATTCACCTTGGAGCCACGAAGATGTATTGAGACTTGAGACTTAGCTATTGGTGGCCCTGCATGAAGTGATATATATCTTGGTATGTGGAAAGATGCTTGACCTGTCGGATGGTCAAGGCAGAACACCAGAGACAACACGGTAAGTTGCAGCCCTTGGAGGTTCCCATGTAGAAATGGGAACAAATCACCATGGATTTCATCACCAAATTGTCGAGGACAACCAAGAGATTTGATGCATATGGGTTATTGTTGACCGCCTTACCGAGAGTGCCAATTTTCTTGCGGTTCGAGAGAGTTTTGCGGCTTAGAAATTGGATGACGTATATATGTGTGAGATCGTTACTTGCCACAATGTGCCAATTTCCATTGTATCCGACTATGGTGCGCGCTTCACTTCTCAATTTTGGTAGAGGTTTCAAGAGGAGTTGGGTATGAGATTGCACTTCAGCACTTCTTATCACCCTCAAACAGATAGTCAGATTGGGTGGACTATTCAGATGCTCGAGGATATGCTGAGAGCTTGTGTCATTGATTTTTATGGGATTTGGCACTCCTGTCTCCCCCTAGTTGAGTTTTCTTACAACAACAACTATCATTACAACATTAGTGCACCTCCGTACGAGCTTCTAAATGGGAGAAAGTGTCATACTCCTGTTTGTTGGGGAGAGGTCGGCCATAGGGTCATGGAGAGGACTGAGATGGTTCTCCGGACAAGGGATATTATTTAACAGACCAGGCAGAGGTTATAGACAACACAAAGCCAACAAAAGAGTTACGCTAATAGACTAAGGTCTGAGTTGGAGTTTCAGGTTAGG
The DNA here is from genome assembly GCF_052849685.1 of Lactuca virosa. Classification (NCBI taxonomy): domain Eukaryota; kingdom Viridiplantae; phylum Streptophyta; class Magnoliopsida; order Asterales; family Asteraceae; genus Lactuca; species Lactuca virosa. The sequence continues at coordinate 344,182,385 of NC_136430.1, read as the reverse complement.
GACATGGTTCTGCTGAAGGTATCACCCTGGAAGGGTGTTATACACTTCAGGAAGCAGGAAAAGTTGGGCGCTAAATTCATTAGACCTTTTCAAGTAGTGGCCAGGGTAGGCAAGGTGGCCTACTGGTCGGATTTGCCCGAGGAGCTCAGTCCAATTCATAGCACCTTCCATGTTCCTCAACTTCGGAAGTGCTTGGTTGATGATGCGTCGTGGTTCCGTTAGATGACATTCAAGTTGAAGAGCGCTTGAATTATGTGGAGAGGCTGGTTTCTATTATGGATACGAAGATGAAGGCCTTGTGCAACAAGGTTGAACCCCTATTCAAGGTTTAATGGGAGCATCGGAAGGGTTTTGGGTGGACATGGGAGCCCGATTCAGAGATGTGCGAGCACTACCCTGATCTATTTGCAACTAAGTATTTCAGGGACAAAGTGGGGGGAAATTGTAACACCTAATTCCATGAAAGCATTTGTGTATAACTATCAGTTAATTTCCAAGGATTTAAGCCTTGATCACGACGTGAGAAATTGTGTGTCATGATATGACCGTGCTCGAGGAAAAGTGCATCTCATTTGGGTTGTCACAATGTAACCACATACGGGTCACGGCGTGCCAGCCCTTGTGAGCCAAAACTCTAATTTCAGGGGTTGTATCCCTATTTAAGGGAAATGAGGGATAGGGTTTTCTCACCCTCAACCTCTATCACCTCCCTTCACCCTCCAGAAACCCTAATATTCCATTATTGATCTTTGAGCACCATTTTTGGTGATTTAAAGCCTTAAAGAAAAAGTGAAGGCATTTGGTGCATCATTTCAGCTTGGTATCCATTCCCTCATCATCTTGAGTTGCATTAGGACTCTTGTAAGCCCTCAAGTTCTTGCCTTTTTATTTCACGCTTATTAGATCTAGTGTTTAGTTCACTTTTCTCATCATTTTTGGAGGTTTTAGTGTTGATATCTTATAAACATGGCAACTTTATGAGTTCTCAAGACTCATTTGATATCCTTTTTCCTAGATCTAGAATATTATTGAGTTTTGGGCTTCATGCATGTGATTAGAGCTCATTTTCCCTTCATCTTGACCTAGCTTGTGTTTGGGACATGCATGTCTGAAAATCTATGACTTTAATGGTATTTAGAGGTAGATAAGGCCTTTTAGAAGGTTTAGTTGCATGGCTTAAAGGATTAAGAGCTTAAGGCATTAGTCTGCCCAGAGCGTTCCTCATGACATGACACTTTGGTCGTCACGACGTAAAGAGGATCTGATATGCGATTATTTTGTATCTATTATGCCACGATGTAACCAATGGGTGGTTATGACGTGACGATTGGATGAATGACTTTCAGAGTGTTGAATTTGACTAGACCGTTGATGTTTTGACCAATTTTGACTTTAGGTTAACTTTAGGGTTTTGGGCTGTAGTTTGAGGATTGGTCCATGTTCGTAGTATAGGTGACCTGTAGAGTTGGTTAACGAATCTGTTATCAGTACTATTATCTTCTAGACTGCGATGTGAGTTTTCTCACTATACTTTGTATTGTAGTATGTGTCCTTATGTGTGGGATGTTGGTACACTATAGTGATCTATTAGATTTGGTAAATCTGTATGATTACATGTACTTGCTGGTTATTGACTATTATTGCATATGTCGACATGTTATGGTGGGGTTGAGGCTGTACTACTTTGTGCTGTAGGCCAACAAACCCGAGAGTGGTCCAACTTTACGATGTAGGCTCCGAAGCGTTCCAAATTTAGGATGTAGGCTCGAGGGCAGTCCAGTCTTGTGTTTTTGGCCCAGTGTGAATGCATTGTGTATATATATTGTGTGCAATGTTTTAAGGGAAATCACTAAGCTTTGGAATACAATTGTTGATTTCAATGTTTTCAGGTACATTAGATGACCGAGGCATGTCGAAGGCGTGATCGTGCACATCCTCCTGCTGATATAGGTTTTGATAGATTATTTGATACTCTGATTTTATGGATTTGATTTGAAAACAATGGTTGATTATCTATGGTTTTTATGGAAATGTTTTTATAAAAATGAAGAATTTTACCATGGTTTTTGTGATGTTACACACACACACATATATATATATATATATATATATATATATATATATATATATATATAGTAAAATACATATTATATATGTATTACATTAAAAGTACAAACATCACGTCCTCGCATATTTAACACACTGTCTGTCTTACCATGACCAGGCTTACTGACTTTAGTGCTATAAGGAAGGTTTTATGCGGTTTATTTTATTTTTAATGAGGTCGGATTTTAAGTAGCATTTAGTGCTCGCCACCCTCACTGCCCTCTTGCGCTTTTAAGTAGAACTACCAAAACTTGATAGGAAAAATTGTGTACAGTTAAATGTATAAACCTTATAAGTAATAAAACAAAAAGCCGTTTTACAAGAATGTGAATCTAATGCTTCCATTAGAAACTACGTCTTGTCATATATTCTTTTTGGCGCATGCGTGTCTGGTTTACCAACACGCTAAATAAGAAGATAGTCAAAGTAAGGTATATGGTAATCACGATTCTCAAGTGTTACTTAAGTCGTATATCATTGTAGATTTTCATGGCCGATTCCCCATTTAGATTTAGGATTCTTGGTTAATCTAGTCATGAATTCTAAATGAGCAGTAGAAGATTAACATGATATTGAAATAAGTCGATAAATTTCGTCTATCTAGGAATTTCATAGAGTTGGAGATATGTAATTTTTTGGCTACCTAAATACCTTCATTGTGTAGTTTTCGGCTAATCCACTTTACATCGTGAAGCCAAATATAGATAATAGCCTTTTAATTAATAATTTGATATTAGGTAATTATCTTAAAAATGTCTTATTCATTCAAACTAATCTTTTTTGTTCGCGTGCTCCACTCCCTCCCGCACCAACCACTTCATCAAACTTCTCTCTGTTCCAACTCCTCTCGGAAGATAAGCTCACTGGTAAGAACTACCTTGATTGGATTCGTAACATGAGGATTACTTTAAGATATGTGAAAAAGGAGTATGTTCTGGATGGGTATTTGCTGAGGAGCTCTGTAAGTAATCAATCGAAGAGGAGGCTATTTCATATGAAAGGAATCACAATCACTCCATTGAGGTCTCATGTATGATGTTAGAGACCATGTCTCTAGAACTCCAACAAGAATATTGAGAACCTTGGGGAATATGATATAAACATGAAAATCAAGGACATGTTTCAAGAGCAAGCTCGAACTGAGAGATTTAAGGTTATGCAAGCTCATCTAGGTTGCAAGCAACTTGAGAATGGTTATGTGAGTACCCATATGATGAAAATGAAAGGGTGCTTTAACAGAATTGAATGTGTTGGCTTCCCATTCACCTAAGAGTTGGCTATTGATGTCATACTTAACTCTTTGACTAATGCTTTCAAGCAGTTCACTATGAACTACTACATGAATGGTTTAGAAACGAGTATCATGGAGTTACGTGGAATGCTCAACACTGCTAAAGAAAGTGTTGCTCCACCTAGGAACTCAAAGTCAACCGCTCCTATGTTGGTCATTAGGGGAGGTGATGTCAAGAGAAAAAGGTCATCTCATCCCAAAGATAAGGAAAAGGGAAAAGGGATAGTTGGTGAATCTAACTTGAACTTTAAGAAGTATGTTTCTGACATAGAACTTATGAATGAACCTAAAGAGACTATAGGCTACTACTTCCAAGAAAAGGTCCATTGGAAACGTAGTTGCCCAAAATATCTAGAGAATATTAAGAAGAACAAAGCCAAGGGTATGGGCTCTTTAGGTATGTTTGCTATTGATATACATCAAGCTTCGACTTCTAATAATTGGATACTTAACACAATATGTTGAACCCATATTTGTTCTGAGGTGCTGGGACTAAGGTAAAGAAGGAAGCTGAGACATGGGAATCTCAATTTGATCATAGGGAACAAGAGCAAGTTAGATGTTACCAAGATTAGAGATTACAAGGTTTCAGTGTCGTCTAGTTTGTCAATTAGTTTATTAGACCGTTGCTATTCGCCTTATATGGCAAGAAACATTATTTCATTTTATGCTTTGTGGCATGATGGTTTTAATTTTGGATTTGATAATAATAATGGTAGTATTTTTGTTAACAAAGATAATACTATTTATTTTAAAGCAAATCAATGCAATGACATATATGCATATGATATTGGTGTAAGGAATAATTATAACTTAATATTAAATGTTAGTTTGTCTAATTTAGGTAAATCATGTCTATAGCATTGCCATCTTAGCCATATAATCAAGAAGAGAATCACCAATCTCCAATCGGATGGGATCTTGGAACCATTCAAACTTGAATTGGATGGTGACTGCGAATCTTGCTTACTTAGGAAAATGATAAAGGCTCTTTCATATGTAATTGTAAGAGAGGCACGAATCTGTTGGACATCATCCATTCAGATGTATGTGGTCCGTTCAGACACGTCACTAGACATGTGGAAAGATACTTTTTCATATTTATCGATGACTTCATTAGTTATGGATATGTTTACCTAATTAAAGTTAAGTCTGAGACGTTCGAAGTATTCAAGACATTCCAAATGGAATTAGAGAACCAAATGGGCAAGAAAATCAAGATACTTCGTTTTGATAGGGGCGAGAGTATCTTAGTGATGAATTCTACGATCATCTTAGAAATTATGGGATAGTCTCACAACTAGCTCCACCAAGAACACCACAACATAATGGTGTGTCTGAAAGGAGAAATCGAACCTTGATAGACATGGTTCGTTCTATGATGACTCATGCTACACTTCCATCAATTTTCTAGGGTTATGCTCTAGAAATTGTTGCTTATATTCTAAACCTTTGTCACACCCCCAGCTGGTGGTGGAAACATCGGCCGGTGAGACGACATCATGGATCACAGTCATTTGTGTAACATCCATAAAAATCATGGAAATTTTAAACTTTTAAAACCAACCCCAAACCATAATTTGTTTACATCATAGTTTTCAAAACATGTTTAATATCAGAGTTTTCCTAAAATCATAAATCAAAACGCGAGGATGTGTACAATCACGCCTTCGCTTTCCCGTGATCTTCTGAAGTACCTGAAACATAACTCAAAACTGTAAGCCAACGCTTAGTTAGCTCCCCCAAAGTACCTACAGACAATACATATAACAATAACAAACAACATGCATACATAGCCTTCAGAATGACTGGACCGCCTCACAGGCCTTCAACCTATCTAGACCGCTCATAGGACCTTCAGCATGACTGGATCGCCGCACCGGGCCTTCAGCCTATCTGAACCGTCCTCCGGGCCTTCGGCCTGACTAGTCCGCCTCACATGCCTTCAGTCTATTCGGACCGCCCTGGGTCTCTTGGCGTTCAGCACGGAGCAGGACCGCCTCAACCCAACACACCATCACTTATCAACATGTAACATAATCAACCATAGCTAGCACATATTGGGAAACATACAAATCTAATGGATCACTACAACATAGCAACATCCTATCTGCCATGATATATATCTAACAAATCACTACAGCATAGCAACATCCTATCTACCAGGATACAGATCTAAAAGATCACTACATCATAACAACATCCTATCTACTAGGATACAGATCTAACAAATCACTACGATACATAACCATACGATAAACCAGGATAATAATCCAAAGGGCCGACCTTAGTGCCTTCGAACCGAAAGTACAGTGAGGAAAAATGACCTTGCACTGCCGAATCTCACCGAAAGAACTTTGGCCGCTGCCTCGCTAAAATCCACGCACTACAAATCACCAAAATAATCATCCATCAATAATCGGACCTGGTCCACACTAAGTTCCCAAAATAGCATAAAAGACCTTTTTACCCTTTACTCAATATAACCCAAACCTAGGCCCAAACCAACAATTCAAAGGCCCAACATCTAAATAAACACCCAAGGCCCATACACAGCCCATATTTCAAAATTGGGCACAAACCCTTACATGGGCCTTGCCCTAAGGCTCAACAACATTCCTAGTCAAAAACAATAATTGCATTCAGATGGCCTACAAAGCCGTAAGCATCAAAGCCCAAAATAATGGCCCAAATCGAAGCCCAAAACGACTGAAGCCTACTGACTGAGTACGCGGGGCATACTCAGTTGTACGCTAAGCAAACATGCTTTAGGGATTGTACGATGCGTGTACAGGCTTGTACGCCCAACGTACTCCTCCCATTCAACCATCATTCACATTTAGCCCTTAATCCCTTAAGACATTGCTCCAAAACATAGATATGACATACTTGAGCTGGATTATAACGTAAAGTTGTGTAACACCCCGAGTTCAGAAGTGCAAGTTCAGGGTTCTTAGTGTGAATAAGGAAGGTCGACTCGGCGAGTCGATGGATAGACTCGGCGAGTCGAGTCGCGATTCTGGTCACGTGTTAAGTGACCAACTCGGCGAGTCGGAAGTGGACTCGGCGAGTTGGTACTGAAGGGAGAAAACCCTAATTCCGGGAGTTGTGCCCTATATAATGCACATTATAGCCGCCCTCAGCCTCTTTACTGCCCATTTGAGTTCCAGAAACCCTAATTAGTGTGTGTGAGCCTCCATTGTTAAAGTTTGAGCTTGGAAGAAGAATTTAAGAGGAGAAAGTTAGAAGATCAAGAGGCCAGCATCGGGAGATCATTGTAGATCCGGAATCTACTCCTTCTTGGGCACATTTTTGAGGTAACAAGTTGTTACCTTGAGTTTTATCCTTCTAGATCCATTCTTGGTTGTTGTTTTGGGAATTTTAGCTTGCTTGGAATCCATTTCGGGTTTAGAGGTTAGATCTGAAGTTGCAACTTCAGATCTAGGTTGTATTGGAGCCATGAGGGCAGAAAGCATCAGCCATGTGACTTGATTGAGAGTGCCTTTGTCCCAAAACCTTCTTGTAGCTTGGTTGGAGCTTGTTGAGCCTTGCATGCACGTAAAGTTGGAAACTTTACGTGTGAATCTGGCCCTAGGAGTCCAGATCTATGTATTGGAAGTAATGAAATGGCCTGAAACCGTCTGAATGAAGATGTCACGTTTGGACTCGGCGAGTCACATGGGTGCACTCGATGAGTTGTATGAATATGTGCATGGACTCGACGAGTTGGAAGAACAACTCGGCGAGTCTGTTGAAGATTGCCTGGGACTCGGCGAGTCTATGCTTGGACTCGGCGAGTCTGGTCGTGGAACCCTAGCCTTTTCTGGTTGAGCTGTGAATCGGTGAGTCGAGGGATGACTCAGTGAGTTGAGCAAGAAGGGACTCAGAGCTTGTTGGAATCGACGAGTCTTGGGGCGAATCGGCGAGTTGAGTCGTGGCATGGGAGTTTCTGAGCATAGGGACTCGACGAGTCAACGGGTTGACTCGGCGAGTAGGGTCAACCAGGAAGGTTGACTTTGACTGAGGACTTTGACTTGGACCAAGAGTTGACCAGTTTGACTTCCAAGGGTATTTTGGTAATTATTGGTGTTTATTGGTTTTGGTTATTGGTAATGATCAGTGGTGGAGTTCGTGCTGGTGGTCGGAGCAGCGTGGTCTTATTTCTTCAAGTCGGCAGTTGCAGGTGAGTTATCCTCACTATATCGACAGGGTCTACGGCACCAAGGCCGGCCCTTTATCGGGTGGAAATCCGGGTAGTTGTTGTTATGTTATTGCTTTGCTATGTTTGCATCCTGGTAGTTAAGATGGTATGTGTTAGAGACCTGGTTAAGGCTGGTACCCAGGATATAGGGTAATGTTATGCTAGTGACCGGTTAGGTCGGAATCCTGGTTAGGATATTGATATGCTATGTGATCTGTTAGACTGTTTGTCTGGTTGAGGATTGTATATGATTATATGTTTATGCGCACATGGTTGTTGGACCGGGGTTGGGTTGAGGCGGGTCCTGCTTTGTGCTGTAGGCCAACATACCCAGGGCGGACCGGACATTCCGAAGGCCCAACGAGCGGTCCGGATGGGCTGAAGGCCCCAAGAGGGCAGACCAGACGTGTCGAGGCTCGGAGAGTGGACCAGGCCGATTGAAGGCCCGGTGCGGGCGGACCGGTCATACTGTAGACTCAGAGAGTGGACCAGGTAGATTGAAGGCCCGGTGCGGGCGGACCAATCACACTGTAGACTCGATGTGTGTGGCTGTTCTATTTGTGATATGTTATGAGTATGTTTATGTGTGGTTGGTATTTTGGGAGTAACTCACTAAGCTTGCGGGCTTACAGTTGTAGTGTTATGTTTCAGGTATTTCAGGAGATCGTGGCAAGGCGAAGGCGTGATCGTACCGCTCCTCATGTTTTATGATATGGTTTTGGGGATACTCTGATGTTTAAATACTTTTGAAAACGAGATGTATGAATTTAATGGTTTGAAATGAATTAAAATGTTTTAATTTGGCTCAAAATTTTTATGGACGTTACAAGTTGGTATCAGAGCCTTGGTCTGAGTGAATTGGAGGAACATTCATGTGAATCCAGTCTCAAATCAAAGAGGGATTTTCAAAATGGTTTTCAAAAGGTTTTCGAAATAAGTAAAGGAGGATGCAGAGGGTACGATCAGCCGGAGCCAGTAAGTAGACCCCAAAATACCATACAAGTTATTTGATTATGTGATATGTTAGAACATCATGCTAGTACTAGGCTAGGGATCTTCAGGAATTGCATGATAGAATTGCCTGATTATGTGATGCCTATTAGCCTAGGGTTTTCCTTATATGAGATATGCAGCTTTTCCTCTAGGAGTGAGGATTGAGCGGGTGTGTGTATATATATGGTTAGAGTGTTGTGGTGATACTTGAGACAAATATGGGTAGGTGTGGAAGGTAGTATGGGCCCGTACTACTGAAAGCACATGACCTATACGCGTATCAAGGAAGTCACAACTCTCTAAGGTATCGGTTAAGAGGTAATTCCCCGGGTGGATATATGATGTGTCTAAGGGTCTTGTTGGTGTGTTGCAGTATGGCGATTACGAGACGTTTCGGGGCAGGATCCGGTTCGGGATCAGGATCGGGAGAGGGTGGTCAGGATGGGTCAGTACCACCCGAGGTCATTGGTCAGATGAGCACGGACGAGTTGGATGCCAGGATTCGCGAGATCCTACATGATGAGGTTGCTGCTATGTTCCGGGCCGAGTTGCCAGAGATGTTTGGGTCGATCAAGAACGCCATGGTCGAGTACTTTGATGAGCGCTATGCAACTCTTGCGGAGGCGGCTGCCGCGGCAGCTACAGCGGCTGTAGCAGTGGCAGGGGGAGGAACCGGTCAAGGTTTTCAGTATCGGGACTTCGATAATACGAAGCCCCCTACTTTCGATGGAGTTCAGGATCCGATCGTTGCTATGAGGTGGTTGTCAGACGTGGAGGGATGTTTCTTCCCGTGTTCATGCCCTGCTGATCAGAGGGTGAGGTGTGCTCTGAACCTTTTGAGGCTCGGAGCGAAGGATTGGTGGAGGTTGACTACGGGATCTTATTCTGACGCACAGCGGGCTGCAGTTACGTGGGATCAGTTCCGGGAAATGTTCAGTACCCGTTATGTTCCGCAGGTTGAGAGAGAGAGATTGGCTCAGAAGTTCCTGGAGCTGAAGCAGGATTCAGAGTCGGTGACGGAGATCACCAGGATGTTTACGGAGAGGGCGATGTTTTGCCCTGAGTTTGCTTCGGAGCAGGCTCAGATGTCCCGATATCTGAGTATGCTCAAGAGGGATATCAGGCAGTTTGTGTCTACGCAGAGGTGCGAGACTTTGCTGGAGTTGCAGGAGGCCGCTCGGCGGCGTGAGTTGGAGATTGAGTTGCAGTTGCGAGAGCAGAGGCAGGCCACTGTGCAGTCGCAGCCGACACCGAAACGGTCCAAGACCGTTGATTCCAGGTTGGGACGTCAGGGTCGCCACACTTGTGAGAAGTGTGGGAAGGGTCATACCGGAGTTTGTAGGTTCGGTGGTGCGTGCCGCAAGTGTGGGAGAGAGGGGCATTATGCGAGGGATTGTCGACAGTCAGCCCCGGCTCAGGATATGAGGATTTGTTATTATTGTCATCAGGTTGGTCACTTGAGGGCCAACTGTCCACAGCTGGTTGCCAGACCGGTGCAGGCTCCAGCACCGGCCACTTTGAGGATCGCTGGCGGGGGTCAGGGTGGAGCGGAGCCTCCGAGGGCTCAGGGACACGCTTATCAGCTTACAGCAGAGGAGGTCAGGGCAGAGCCGGATGCAGTTGCAGGTGAGTTATCCTCACTATATCGACAGGGTCTACGGCACCAAGGCCGGCCCTTTATCGGGTGGAAATCCGGGTAGTTGTTGTTATGTTATTGCTTTGCTATGTTTGCATCCTGGTAGTTAGGATGGTATGTGTTAGAGACATGGTTAAGGTCGGTACCCGGGATATAGGGTAATGTTATGCTAGTGACCAGTTAGGTCGGAATCCTGGTTAGGATATTGATATGCTATATGATCTGTTAGACTGTTTGTCTGGTTAAGGATTGTATATGATTATATGTTTATGTGCACATGGTTGTTGGACTGGGGTTGGGTTGAGGCGGGTCCTGCTTTGTGCTGTAGGCCAACATACCCAGGGCGGATCGGACATTCCGAAGGCCCAGCGAGCGGTCCGGATAGGCTGAAGGCCCCAAGAGGGCGGACCAGACGTGTCGAGGCTCGGAGAGTGGACCAGGCCGACTGAAGGCCCGGTGCGGGCGGACCGGTCATACTGTAGACTCAGAGAGTGGACCAAGTGGATTGAAGGCCCGGTGCGGGTGGACCAATCACACTGTAGACTCGATGTACATGGCTAGACTCGGAGGGTGGACCAGGTGGACTGAAGGCCCGGTACGGGCAGACCAGTCACACAGTAGACCCGATGTGTGTGGCTGTTCTATTTGTGATATGTTATGAGTATGTTTATGTGTGGTTGGTATTTTGGGGGTAACTCACTAAGCTTGCGGGCTTACAGTTGTAGTGTTATGTTTCAGGTATTTCAGGAGATCGTGGCAAGGCGAAGGCGCGATCGTACCGCTCCTCATGTTTTATAATATGGTTCTGGGGATACTCTGATGTTTAAATACTTTTGAAAACGAGATGTGTGAATTTAATGGTTTGAAATGAATTAAAATATTTTAATTTGGCTCAAAATTTTTATGGACGTTACAAGTTGGTATCAGAGAAATAAGTCGGTGGCCGGCTTGAAGCGGTTGTCGTGACTCTGTGAGAAAGAGTTGGACTTTATAAGGGTTTGATAGTAGTGTTAGATGAACCTGGGTCGGTTGAGACCAGGAGCTGTAATGTGGGAGTATTGTCTGGGGTGTTGCTGCAGACTTCGAGGACGAAGCCTAATTTAAGTGGGGGAGAATTGTAACACCCCGAGTTCAGAAGTGCAAGTTCAGGGTTCTTAGTGTGAATAAGGAAGGTCGACTCGGCGAGTCGATGGATAGACTCGGCGAGTCGAGTCGCGATTCAGGTCACGTGTTAAGTGACCAACTCGGCGAGTCGGAAGTGGACTCGGCGAGTTGGTACTGAAGGGAGAAAACCCTAATTCCAGGAGTTGTGCCCTATATAAAGCACATTATAGCCGCCCTCAGCCTCTTTACTGCCCATTTGAGTTCCAGAAACCCTAATTAGTTTGTGTGAGCCTCCATTGTTAAAGTTTGAGCTTGGAAGAAGAATTTAAGAGGAGAAAGTTAGAAGATCAAGAGGCTAGCATCGAGAGATCATTGTAGATTCGGAATCTACTCCTTCTTGGGCACATTTTTGAGGTAACAAGTTGTTACCTTGAGTTTTATCCTTCTAGATCCATTCTTGGTTGTTGTTTTGGGAATTTTAGCTTGCTTGGAATCCATTTCGGGTTTAGAGGTTAGATCTGAAGTTGCAACTTCAGATCTAGGTTGTATTGGAGCCATGAGGGCAGAAAAGATCAGCCATGGGACTTGATTGAGAGTGCCTTTGTCCCAAAACCTTCTTGTAGCTTGGTTGGAGCTTGTTGAGCCTTGCATGCACGTAAAGTTGGAAACTTTACGTGTGAATCTGGCCCTAGGAGTCCAGATCTATGTATTGGAAGCAATGAAATGGCCTGAAACCGTCTGAATGAAGATGTCACGTTTGGACTCGGCGAGTCACATGGGTGCACTCGACGAGTTGTATGAATATGTGCATGGACTCGACGAGTTGGAAGAACAACTCGGCGAGTCTGTTGAAGATTGCTTGGGACTCGGCGAGTCTATGCTTGGACTCGGCGAGTCTGGTCGTGGAACCCTAGCCTTTTCTGGTTGAGCTGTGAATCGGTGAGTCGAGGTATGACTCGGTGAGTTGAGCAAGAAGGGACTCAGAGCTTGTTGGACTCGACGAGTCTTGGGGCGACTCGACGAGTTGAGTCGTGGCATGGGAGTTTCTGAGCATAGGGACTCGACGAGTCAACGGGTTGACTCGGCGAGTAGGGTCAACCAGGAAGGTTGACTTTAACTGAGGACTTTGACTTGGACCAAGAGTTGACCAGTTTGACTTCCAAGGGTATTTTGGTAATTGTTGGTGTTTATTGGTTTTGGTTATTGGTAATGATCAGTGGTGGAGTTCGTGCTGGTGGTCGGAGCAGCGTGGTCTTATTTCTTCAAGTCGGCAGTTGCAGGTGAGTTATCCTCACTATATCGACAGGGTCTACGGCACCAAGGCCGGCCCTTTATCGGGTGGAAATCCGGGTAGTTGTTGTTATGTTATTGCTTTGCTATGTTTGCATCCTGGTAGTTAGGATGGTATGTGTTAGAGACCTGGTTAAGGTCGGTACCCGGGATATAGGGTAATGTTATGCTAGTGACCGGTTAGGTCGGAATCCTGGTTAGGATATTGATATGCTATGTGATCTGTTAGACTGTTTGTCTGGTTGAGGATTGTATATGATTATATGTTTATGTGCACATGGTTGTTGGACTGGGGTTGGGTTGAGGCGGGTCCTGCTTTGTGCTGTAGGCCAACATACCCAGGGCGGACCAGACGTGTCGAGGCTCGGAGAGTGGACCAGGCCGATTGAAGGCCCGGTGCGGGCGGACCGGTCATACTGTAGACTCAGAGAGTGGACCAGGTAGATTGAAGGCCCGGTGCGGGCGGACCAATCACACTGTAGACTCGATGTACATGGCTAGACTCGGAGGGTGGACCAGGTGGACTGAAGGCCCGGTACGGGCGGACCAGTCACACAGTAGACCCGATGTGTGTGGTTGTTCTATTTGTGATATGTTATGAGTATGTTTATGTGTGGTTGGTATTTTGGGGGTAACTCACTAAGCTTGCGGGCTTACAGTTGTAGTGTTATGTTTCAGGTATTTCAAGAGATCGTGGCAAGGCGAAGACGTGATCGTACCGCTCCTCATGTTTTATGATATGGTTCTGGGGATACTCTGATGTTTAAATACTTTTGAAAACGAGATGTATGAATTTAATGGTTTGAAATGAATTAAAATGTTTTAATTTGGTTCAAAATTTTTATGGACGTTACAAGTTGCTAACTTTATGTTCATGCATGGCTAAATGAAACTCTTAAAGCTCAAAAGGACTTAATAGATGACTTAATTCATGCATGTGACCAAAAATCCCATGAAGCTTGCACCTTTATGCTTAAGGAGTCCATAATAAGCTCAGATCTAAAAGAATAAGTCCTTAAAACGTCCCAACTCCTCAAACCAACCCAAAAAGGGACCAAAAGCATAAAAACCAAGATATAAAGAGATCTAAGCATGGAGAAGGCAAGGTTTGAATTTGATACCTCAATAAGCTTGCAACAAGGGTGTTGATTATGGATCTATAACCTTCCCACCAAGCAAGGCACCTCCAATATTCTTTACTTCCTTCACAAAGGGAAAAATAACCACTAAAATATTCTCAAGAGCTCAAGAATACCACAAGGAAGGATTAAGGGTCGATTTAGGGTTTTAGGAGGTTTGGAGGCTGGTGAAGAGGCCAGCCTTAAAGACTTAAGGTGCTTAAATATGGTACAACACACTTAAATTAGGGTTTCTCGCACCCCTCGTACGCCCAACATACTCCTCGTACGCCTAGCCTACGAGACCGAGGCTTTGCGATCCATCTACCGAATACACTCGGTACGTCAATGTACGCCTCACGTAATGATCCTCACACAAGTACGCCTAGTGTACTTTGTATGTACGCCCCGCGTACTAGGGTTTTCCCCCAAACCCTAAATTCTTCCAAAGGCCGTAACTTCTTCATTATAAATCCGATTTCGACGATCCTTATACCCATGAAATGGTAATGTGAAGCTCTACTATGCTTTTACCATCTCATAATAGCCTAAAAAGTTTCCGAATAAAAATCTAATTCCAATAAAGGTTTGAGCTGAAACTTTAGCAAAATATCCCTTGGCTCTAAAACACAAACCGAACCCCCAGATCATCCAAATTTACATCACCCACATCCAAATAGGTCTATATCTCATTTCCTCAAAGGTCCTAAGCCTGATAATACCCGAACTTTGGTCACCACCCCGAAATAGGAAACGATTCAGAACAGGGTGTTACAACTCTCCCCCGCTTAAATTAGATTTCATCCACGAAATCATTCCTTACCATCCCCAGCATGCCAGACAACCTGAGCAACACGGCCACGACCCGAGCATACCACGATGAAAGACCCAAACTTTCATAACACCCAATACATTGTTACTCCAAAACATGCTACATGCATATTCAAAAAAATAATATTTTACATTGATAATTTGATTACAAAAGACTGGATACAAACCAATTAAGTTTTAGTATATTACATAACTACCCAGGATATTAAAGCTTTTATATAAACGTAAACTCAAGTACAAAAGTAATAGTATAAACTATTCTAAATCTTACAATAGTATATGACTATACTGGATGTTTATCACCTGCAATAATTAAACACTGAGAGGGATAAGCGGTGACGCTTAGTGAGTTCAATAATAGATACAATATAATGTTATGCCATATATACCAATATGACAGAAATAAAGGGGGACAAAGAACAACAAAGACAGATGAGTATCATATGACATGCTTTCCATATCATCGAATAATCTGATTCAAAGATTTATAATTAATGAGACATAACAATTTCAATACTTGATATACATCAATAAGAGTTTTGCCCATATGGCATGGAAAAATAACCAATTTCTGGATAAACATTTTGGCTGGAAAATTATAGGCTTTCAGCCCTGCCTAGCCTTCTGCCAATGCCAAAGGAATGCTTAATCATTCACTTCATGGTCAAAGGTTACATACCAATACCCAAGTGATGCTTAACCATTCACTTCAAGTCAAAGGTATAGCCCCGTTAGTATTCCGTTAGTATACAAGTCATGCTTTACATAGCCAAAGGTATAAAACCAGAATAACACAGGAAAGCACATTGAACATATAACACATAACATACAATTGTTCCTATATATTGAACTCACCGTGAAGTAACCGAAGGAATAAATGATAATTTGGGCAGCACTTCGACTCTAAAAATGACTTTCTGTGACGAAACCGAGGATTTTAGTTGAAAACCGGCTTTAGGCGGGCAAAAGTTTCGACTTGAAAATATGATTTTCTCGGGAACTTCGGAGCGTTGGGACTTGCTTCGGGTGTCGGGGATAATATCGGGACCTTGGAGGGTTAAAAGTAGATTAGAATGAAGAAAAGAGTGTAAAAAGTGTAAACTTTCCAAACAAATCCGGGAGAATTCGCATACTATTTATAGGAGACCGGAGCCTCGCAGTACGCTGGGCGTACGAGGCGTGGCAACTGCTCGGGTCTTGTGCCTCGGACGTGTCATGCAAGTGTAATACGTGTCTGTATGCGAAGGAAAGGGGGAACGTGTCCGACTTCTGAACTACTCCGAGTACGCTGGGCGTACTCTCGTACGCTAGGCGTACAGCTTCGGATAAGTCGCGAATTTTTATTTAAAAACTTCAAAAATTCATATCTTTTGCATACGAGCTCCGTTATTGACGTTCTTTATATCCACGCATAGGTGAAATTATGCTCTACAACTTTCATTTAGACTCAGTCGGCTAATTTTGAAATTATTTTTAATGTTATATTTTTAACGGGCCAGGACAGGAAAAGTCTGTTAAAAATTCATAACTTCATCTAACGTCTGTTTCCGTCTGTCTTTTTACCGTTGTACTACTATTGACGAGACCTTCGATTCTCGTTTAGGTTGTGTCGACTAAGACTCACTCGAGCTTTATTTCGAGTTTTTAGCTGTCTACTGCTATACCGAATCTTGGAAAAATCTTAACTTCCTCATATGAAGTCAGATTTGAACGTTTTTTTATGAAAATTATCGGTTTAACGAATACTACGACTTTCATTTAGATTATAAATGCTAAAAAGTAGTTTATCAAAAACTCACTTTTTACGTCTTATGGCGTCGTGCCGGTTCTGTCGTGAAACTTTAAGAAGTCATAACTTCTTCGTTATAACTCGGATTTTAGTGAGGTTTTCGCCTAAATATTTCTAACGAGATTCTTTACAACTTTCAATAATATAATTTTACTTATTTCAAATTTTATATTTTCGTTAAATTTCAATATTTGACTTTTGATTGGAATCTCATAAGACTTCCAATATTTTTCGAGTGATTCTAAACATAGTTTTACTTCATTTCTAGTAAAAACTCTCTGTTAGACCTCAACGCTCAAATTCATATAATATTTCATTATATTATTCACTTTTAAAATTACATAACACGATATCTGAACGTGTATGTTACAAATACATCCTCCTTTGAGGATTTCGTCCCTGGAATCATAACGATTTAAACAAATGGTGATATTTCTTTCTTATCTCATTCTTATTTTCTGAAGTATAATTTGGGCCTCGATGGTGTTTCCACTTGACAAGCACCAGTTGCACTTCTTTATTACGTAATTCAGTCGTTCTTTCGTTTACGATCTCTTCAGGCTCTTCTACATATCTTAATTTATTATCCAGTTTCACCTCGGATAAATGGACCGTTTCATCATATATACTTAAACATTTAAGCAGATAACTTACATGAAGCACATCATGAATATCTGCCAAATCTTCCGGCAATTCCAAACGGTATGCTTGCTTACCAATTCTCTGGATGATTTTGAAAGGTCCAACAAATTTAGGACTCAATTTTTCCTTTCTTCTCAAATTGCATAATGTCTATCCGTGGAGATACCTTCAGCATTACGACTTCAGGACGACCAAGGACTTTTTGTCCTACATCATGCCAACATAATGGAGCACGACATTTACGCCCATATAGTGCTTCATATATCTTCAGTATATTTGCTACTATTTGGATTGCTTTCTCCGTCTGAACATGTGTTTGGGGATAATAAGCTGTGCTGAGAGTGACACAAGATCCCAATTCACATTGCATATTTGCCCAAGAATGAGAAGTGAAGCTACTATCACGATCGGAAGTAATCTTTAGCGACACACCATGTCTCGCAACAGTTTCATCCAAGTATACTTGTGCGTATTTCTCTATTGGATCTGTTTCACGCATGACAAGAAAATGTGCACTCTTAGTTAGTCGGTCGACAATTATCCAAATGCTATTATTCTGTGTAGCAGTCTTTGGCAATTGGAGCAGCACTAGACATAAAGTCAATTCAGAATTTTATTTGCCTATCCGGGGAAAGTCCAGGCAAATTATGGGGGAAAACATCAGGATATTAACAACGGGAACATCATTTACAGTTTTCTTCCCCTCTTTTGATATATCAACTGTATAGGTTAGATAAGTAGAATACTCCTTCGATATAAGTTTACAGGCTTCTAGGAAAGAGATTATTTTTAAGATTTTAAGTCTTTGTTTACCGTAGACATAAATAGGATTCTTCCCTTCGATAGGGATGCATCCCATCTTTTCGTAATACAGGAGTTCTATGCGGTTCTTTGACAACCAATTCATGCCGAGAATAATTTCAAGATGGGCAAGGAGATAGGAATGAGGTTAAAAAGAAAATTATAACCTTCAATTTCTATGACACAACCTCTATAGACTTTATCAGCAAGTAATGATATACTTCCCGCAGTATCTACATGAAATGATTGGGCGAATGAATAACAAGCAATTTGGAAAGAATACGCGAATTCATGAGACACAAAAGAATCTGAGGCACCAGAATCAAATAATATATGAACAAGTCTAGAGTTGACGAGAAATGAACCAGTCACAACATTCAGGTCCTTGATTGCTTCCTCTATGGTAATCTGATTTGTACGACCTTTAACTAAACGATTGTCAAATTCTTCAAACCTCTTAATTGATGGCGGTGTTCAAATCTGCACTCGCTCTTCATTCTATATTGGGCCTTCGGTTCTAATCTCTGAGTTAAAGAAAAATCAATTCTCATTGCAGACTCTTACTCCTTCATGAATTTGGCTTATAGACTCAACCCAAGATAAGGTCTTCACTTTGCTACAATAACAACTCGAATGGTCATATTCTAATGACCTTTGATTTCATAATGCAAAAGACACACAACGAATCATACTCTTAATTCTATTAGTCAAACACGATCATAGAAGAAACCTTCCTTCATGTTCTATTGTGATATAATATCTTCATAACTAGTAGCATCTTAGCTAATAGTTGCTTAATCTTTTAATGAAGGTTGTTATACTTTTATCGACTATCATGACCATCTCCTTCTTCAATCTTCTGACTGAAGTTTCGTCGCTACACAAAACATGGTTCTCTGAACCAATCAACTCACTTCACAGATTTATATTAATCGGACTCGATTCTTTATGACTACTAAGGTTTGAACGAAAATCATCTTCTTAGTCATCACCGAAACGAAGGTAATGACATACTCAAACAATAACAGAATCAATTTCTAGCTTCTTGGTAACCTTGTGACTTTCCCTGATCCAAGTGTGAGTCCAGTGCTTCCAGTAGTATAGGCCTCTACTACTATTCACACCTACTCATACTCGTCCCAAGTATTGTCTCGCAGTTTTCCAAGTCACCGTTCAAAAGTTTTCACAAAGCAACTTTTCACACCTACTCATTCTCGGGAACTTCGGAGCGTCGGGACTTGCTTCGGGTGTCGGTGATGATACCGGGACCTGGGGGTGTTAAAAGTAGATTAGAATGAAGAAAAGAGTGTAAAAAGTGTAAACTTTCCAAACAAATCTGGGAGAATTCGCATACTATTTATAGGAGACCAGAGCCTCGCACTACGCTGGGCGTACGAGGCGTGGCAACTGCTCGGATCTTGTGCCTCGGACGTGTCATGCAAGAGTAATACGTGTCTGTATGCGAAGGAGAGGGGGAATGTGGCCGATTTCTGACCTAGTCCGAGTACGCTGGGCGTACTCTCGTACGTTGGGCGTACGGCTTCGGATAAGTCTCGAATTTTTATTTAAAAACTTCAAAAACTCATATCTTATGCATACGAGCTCCGTTTTTGACGTTCTTTATATCCACACGTAGGTGAAATTATGCTCTACAACTTTCATTTAGACTCCGTCGGCTAATTTTGACTTTATTTTTTGTATTATATTTTTAACGGGCCGGGACAGGAAAAGTCCGTTAAAAATTCATAACTTCTTCATCCGACTTTATTTTTAGTATTATATTTCTAACGAGATTCTTTACAAATTTCAATAATATAATTTTACGTATTTCAAATTTTATATTTTCGTTAAATTTCAATATTTGACTTTTGATTGGAATCTCATAAGACTTCCAATATTTTCCGAGTAATTCTAAACATAGTTTTACTTCATTTCTAGTAAAACTATCTGTTAGAACTCAACGCTCAAATTCATATAATATTCCATTGTATTATTCACTGTTAAAATTACATAACACGATAACTGAACTTGTATGTTACACAGGACCTCCCTAAGGCAACCGAAACCAACCCTAGCAGAGCTCTCTAACCAGAAGATGTACGAATCCTTCTCAGCCTCAGATAATCCCAAGCAAAATAACTATGCCTAATCAACCTGAAATCTGAAGTCTCTAATTGGTCTAACTCCCTGACAGACCGCCCATACTATATCGCTGCTAATTCCATTGTACTTATCCCCCAACCAACTACTCAAACCCTTTATCAGGTTGGTTTATTCAAACCACACTGGGCTCAGTTTGATTGATGGTTCGAAAATGGTTTCCTTCCTCTGACTGTTCTATATTCAGTTTAGGTTGTACAATGGGTATAGTAGCTTCATCCCTATTATTACATAACATCTGTGTCATCTCCGCCCTTTGCTCGACCATCGTATCCTGAGTCATTACTTGGACTCATGTCATCGTGATATTTTCTTGCGTAAGCATTTCCCCAGGTGCATGCTCGATTGTACGAGACTCAAGATGCTGATTACCGTTTCCTAATCCGCTTTGAGTTTTCACCATGTTGATCTATACACCAAAGAAGACCTTTCAGTGTACCGAGACGCGAATTTAAGGTACGGACATTTTAGACGCATAATTCTCCTTATCACTCCGTAAAGTTATATGTCATTTCTAATACCGTAATTAGACGTTTAGAATCCTGAACACATAAAATTTCTAAATCTAGATCAGAAAAAGACCATAGATTTATTCAAATAATAGCATCCTAGGTAGGTAACCAAAAGCATCTTAAGGCATCTTATCACGATAGCGTGCTTTAACATAAATCATTTAGCAAATAAAATCAATCTAGGCATCATTCCTAAAATAAGTTAGTGCATGTGTTATTTTAGGCATACTACCTAAAATATAGCTGACACTCGTCTTACAATCATGGCTTAGCATTCTAAGTTTATGTCTAGAAATCCTCAAATATTCCTAGTTCACTTAAACTAATGCTCTGATACCAACTGTGACATCCCTATTTTCGTGGCCAAAAAAAGAACGATTTAATTATGCATATTTCATTTCAGAGTATCCTTTTTGAAGAATTATAACACATAATTTGTTCCCAATAATGTGATAATATTATTACCAAGCATTTCCAAAGAAAATGTTTCATTAACTTCGGGATGTCATCATCAATACAGAAACATAAGCATAAGGAAAATATTACAGGCCTTAGAATAGTTTATTACACTATGGCCTACAATTATCCATAATCCACTCAACATCCTTGGGACTTTGTGTCGCTAACTGAGATACAAAGAGACTGAGTAGGTCAGGCTTGCGAGCCTGGTGAGCACATAAGGTTTTCAACCTACAATAATTAAGTTCTTTAATTGTATACTTTGCATCAAATAATTTACCCGATTACTCATCCCGTTATTTTAACATACTGATCCTAAAATACTAATCTTAAGGGACCTATCCTAAGGATCATCATCATCAATGCGTAGACAATACTGCTTGGGGGATTCCTTTAGCAGTGTGGGTCATTAAGGCAACCATGGGGTGGGGGTGGGGGATAGATTACATCAATGAACTTATAGTTCACTAACAACTACAGGTTGCAAGCCTGCCAACATTCCATTGCACTATCTAGAATAGTCTGTGATCGTCATCTATAGTCTGTTAGACGACTGATTCATCAATAGTCAAGTCCTCTCATCATCATCTCATCATCATCTCATCATTTTCATCACCCATTACTACCCAACATATTTTATATAAATATATAAGAAAAATACATATATGATTAACCAAGTAAAATCATATAATTTATGTAACACAGACAGCAAGTAATTCAGATAATAAGCACACATAGCATTTAATCATCTAGATACTTTATATCTATTTGTAAGTTGAAAGTATCTATGCACTCACTTGATAAAGTGTATGACTGGAAAGTTGGGCAGTGCTTCGCTTCAGCACATAGTCTTTCCTTTGATGTGACCTAGATTCAGTTATCACTAAGTCTTATTTTATTATCTCTTATGACTAATTAATAGTCTAGCTTTCTCAATAACCCTAATGTCTACATTAAGATCTATCAAGTAAAGAGCAACCAGATAAGATCATATCAGAGGTAGGGTCCATTTGGTATATAGAGCATACTATTTAGAAATCTCACTTTAAACACCATAGTAAATCTTGCTTAAACATCACCCCCGCAAGTAGATCAATCAGTATAATGATTTGGAATCACTGAAAAATCTTATTTATAAATTGATAATGACAACTATGAATAAAAATATAAATTACACTAAAATAAAATATAATGTAATCTAACTTATAGAGATTTCCTAGACAAAAGTCCGGAAATTGCACTGACAGAGCTTCTACTCGATGACAATTACTTGTCGGGCACTCAGGGGTTGCAGGGCTTTGCCGGTATACTAGAAACTAAGGAAATTTGGACTAATACGCGAAGAATTTCAATAGGGAAATGAATTAAAGGTGTGGGGAATGTGTAGAGGTTTGAAGGCTATTTATACCTGAAAAAGCATATGCGCATCGCGCATTCTGCCAGGACGCGCCGCAGAAACGATGAAGGAGCTGACATGGCAATCATGTAATGGTGACACGTGGCGAGATCTTAGGGGTTGTTAGAGGTTCACCGCGCCTCCTGTCTGTGCATGCGACTGCGCGCGAAAAATCGTATTTTCTTCAAAAATCATATATTCTTCATACGACCTCCGTTTTCAACGGGTTTTATGTCCACACGTAGCTATCGACGAGATCTACAACTTTCATTTAGAATCTGTTGGCTA
Organism: Lactuca virosa; assembly: GCF_052849685.1. Lineage (NCBI taxonomy): Eukaryota > Viridiplantae > Streptophyta > Magnoliopsida > Asterales > Asteraceae > Lactuca > Lactuca virosa. Next base: position 344,159,768 of record NC_136430.1, on the reverse strand, counting down.
ATTTTGAATTTATTTTTGAAGTTACATTTTTAACAGGCTTAGACTGTGAAAGTCCGTTAAATTTCATAACTCTTTCGTCTGACATCCGTTCTCGACTGTCTTTATATCGACGAACTCGTGTTAACGAGATCTTCGATTCTCGTTTAGATTGTTTCGGCTAAAAATCAACCAATTTTAAATTCAATTTATGTGTCCGCACTGCTGCGTTGGGGTGTTTACGGGGCAGTTCGGCTCGGGTACTAATAAAATTTTGAACCGTGACCACGAGATGGGTACCTTATATGCACTAACCGAAATCAAATCGAATTGGACATAAAACTGAACCGAAATGAACTATGTGAAGGCGGGTAACCATGGTTCGGTTCACGAGTACCTGCTAAACGAAAATTCAGAAAACAAACCTGTAAGAAATGGAAGTGCAAAGAGCCGATCAAATGGTTTAATCAATGGTAATGACACATGTCTTCTTGCTGCTAAAGTGTCAAAATTGACAAAACTAAATAGTTTACAGGTTAATGATTTAGTGCTTCTCTTTTTTCCCTTTCATTAAATTTATGATGTACATTCTCTTTCTAATTTTTTATACCTTAACTGAAACGATTATAGGGTAATTATAGAATTATTGTTTTAAAAATAGATTGCACTCTTATTTTTTTGTCACAAGTTGAAAGACTTTATATTTACATGATGCAATTTAAATTAATAAATAAAAACATACACCATAAAAATAAATTTATCATCTATTATGTATAGTCATCAGTGCATTGAAAAAACTCATTCAAATGTACAAGCAACAGATTTCGAAATAAGCAAAGTATTTCAAGATTGATTTCTAGATATATTCCACAGGACCGGTCCCGAGGATTCAAATGCCCAAGACGAGCCGAAAAAAAGGCCCTTAGGCCCTAATGTGTAACGAATTATTTCAATCCAAAGATGATCCCCGAAACTTGATTTGCTCAACCGAAAATGAAATCAGATTACTATAAACAAATTGAACATGAAATTATAAAACATAAACTATTTGATGCCAAATTTGTGACTAACCTTCTTTGATCTTTTCTAAAGAAGCTTACAAGGCCTTTCTCCTTGTCTTCTGTAACTATTGCATACGAAAAATCTCACAAATCATTAAAAATTTTAACAAAAAATCTAAACAAAAAATGGGAAAAACTCAAAAAATGTTTATGTGTGCTTTGTAGGGTGTAATTTGATGGGTTTATTAATGGAGAAAAGTAAGTTTCGAACTCCAAATGCATGGGAAGTGATTAGTTCACATTTACTCTTGTTCCTTCAAACCCTACCTGTCCACATGCCATTAAACTTGTATATCAAAAGAAAACAAACACAATTTAATGTGTAAGACTTAACAAATATAACTTTTTATGTATATGTGATTACTTTAGAGTCATACAAATTTTGTAATTTTGTTTTATGGGTCTTCTCTCCTCATGGAAGGTTATCCGAGAATCTATAATCTATTTCAAAATTCAGAATCTTTGATTTCCGATTCAATCATCAATCAATCTATTTCAACATTCAAAATTTTGATTTCTCATAACATAATCTAATAACAATGACAACTGATAAGTATTCAACATTCACTCATTCAGTTTATCTGCATCTGATAACAATAATAACCAAGAACAATCATAACATAATCTGAATATCTGATTAGTGGAAGAATTGAACAAAAAGAGAACTAGAAAATCTAACCTTGACCAAGAGAAAAATCTAAAGTCTGAATGTCGCTGCCTTCAATGATTGATTGAATGATCGATTGAATGTCGTTTCCTTCTGTGCATGGAGTCGTGGATTAGAATTGGGTGTGATATAATTTTGTGATTCCAGACCTGAATAATGAATATACTAAAAAAATTGGGCCCCTAAAAAAAATAGGCCCTGTGCACATGCCCATCTTGCTCCCCTTCATCACCGGCCATGATATTCCACTTAAAACGTATACACGAGTTAATAAGAATACACAAAAATATTTTCCTTAAGAAAAGTGGATAACATTCACTTTTATATATATATATATATATATATATATATATATATATATATATATATATATATATATATATAGTAGATATGACTGTTCGGTTCAGATATCAACGGATATCAAAATATCCAAACCGAAAGCGACCCGTAGGTACTCGGTTTTTTCGGTTTCGGTTTATTGCGGGTTCGGTTTATTGCGGGTTCGGTTTATTCCAATTTCAGATTGGCCGGATCGGTTCGGTTTTACGGTTTTTTTGCACACCCTTACTGCTGCGCTGAACTTTGAAAAATTATAACTTCCCCATACTAGTCAGATTTGGACTTTCTTTATATGCATGCTCTTGGTTATACGATTACTACGACTTTCGTTTAAACTACTTATGCTAATAAGCGATCCATCTCCGATTCACTATTTACGATATCTGTAGTCGTATTGGGTCGAACGCGAAACTTCAATACATCATAACTTCTTCGTTATAAATCGGATCGTAGTGTTCTTTATATCTCCGTGATCCTCATCTTTCATCAAGGCTATTCGTTTTAATTATTATTCTATTTTGGACTTGTATTTTATTCTTATTTTATTATATTGTTTTAAGCATGTATACTACACATAACTACGTAAATCACATAATAGTCAGATAATTATCTTTATTAACTTCATAAAAGGTTACAATTGTTGATCATTTTATATATATATATATATATATATATATATATATATATATATATATATATATATATATATATATATATATTATCTTATTAATGTCTAACGAAAAACATGGGCATTACATGTATGTCCTTTTTTAAGCTGTAGGTTTATAATTTTTTTATTTAATTTTTAGTTAGTAATTATATGCTATTAAAAGATTAAAACTATACTTGTTTTGGAATGATAAATGTCATTGTTATTAGATTTTAAAGCATTTTTTTTTTGGATTTTGTTAAGATATTTGGGAAAATAATAATTATAATCTTTTCGATCTTGCTTGTAGTTGTGATACTCTCATCGCAGATCATACTTCTCAAAAGACTCGGTACTTATACATACATATGATTATCAGCATATATTTTCAAAAGGGATTCAAGAAGCATCTTTGTTATATACGCTTTACTATGTTTTCTTACACTAGTTTAATTTACAGTTAAAAGCTTCGGTCCAATGATTGTTGTTTTCATTGTTCATATAGCGATCACGACTCTCATGTGATCTAAATACATGGTCCCAACTTCCAAATGTACTAGTAGAGGCCTCCCACATGGACTTGTATACATAATTAATTAAAGCAAAACTCTCATAGTCATCACCACATGCTTTAAAACAAATATGATAAGGTATGCCTTTCATGTAAATATTATGCTTTTAGAGAAATGCATGAATGTTATGCAATGCATGCAAAATATTTCCCATTTGACGTGTATTCCTATTTATAAGGACACATATTACTTACCTTACCTTAGTTTATTCCATGGTAATTAATTAAGAGTTCCTCTCCAAGTGTTAGCTCCCGAACTTTAATTAAACACATAGAAATTTCATTGAGGTCTTCATGATATCAATTAAACATAAATAGTAGCTTTCACTCTTTATAGAATCATCTAATCTCCTACATATTTTTAATGAAACCACAACAATTTAGATGCATCTTTTTTGAATTCAATCAACATTGATTCAATGTGGTTAATACAACTTTAAACGAATCAAAACCTCTTGAATGATTAAGAAACTCTACATTAAGATGATACTAACTGATTAAAATAGTCAAATTAAATGGCTCGATAAAAAATTTAGTATATGTAACAAAATGCCCTCGACCTAAATATTGGATCTCCCAAATAGGATAGTTGGAGTAGGGTCCTTCGTCTATCGGGTGTTGTTATGACATACTCATGACAGTGGACCTGTAGCGTTAGAAGAGTATATGCAATTTTAAAGCCATAATTATCTATCAGAAATTTTTCTTTTTCAAAAGGATAAATATTAATATTGTATACCTTTAATCCAATAATTGTTGGTAATTTTCATAACCAAAACACATAAACGCGGAAGCTTTAGATCTTAATCTCGAATCTGTCAAAAGAAAACTTTAAACCTGAAAGAATGATTACATACCTAATGTAACGCCCCGTTCCTGGTACGTATTTAATTATTAAATGTTTTATGAAGAGGTACTCGGCGAGTATTAGCCCTAACTCGTCGAGTAGATGCCGGGTTGCACGCGGGTGTTAAGTGATCTACTCGGTGAGTCCGCGCCTGGACTCGACGAGTAGGCCAGTCTGGAGGAAAACCCTAATTTTAAGGGTTTGCACCCTATTTAAACATCTTATTGCGCCCCAACTTCGCCTCCATCACCCTCAGAGCATTTCTTACCAAACCCTAGCTATCTTAAAGAGTGTGTGAGTGATTGTTGCTTTGTGAAGGAACTTTTGGTGCACTTTGGAGCAAGTAGAAGAAGGAGAAGGTTGTAGAGTTCAAGGAAGGGGAAGTAGATCCAGAACACACTCATTTGTGGCCATCTTTTCTGGTAATAAAGTCTCCATCTTGCTCATTGATCTATTAGATCTTGTTTGTCCCCAAATTGTTGCTTTTAAGCCCAAAAACCCCAAATCCTTTGTGGAGAAACCTTATGGTCGGGTTATACTTCAGATCTGGACCCTTATTGCATTCTAGAAGTGTAAAGTTTCAGTTGTGGTCATGATTGAGGTCCCTTTTGAGCTTGGAACCCCATTAAGAGCTTAGATTTGGCATTTGAAGCTTTTAAAGCCATGCATGCACGTAAAGTTTGTAACTTTACATGATAAGCATGCCCTAGGAACTTGGATCTGTGATTTGAAGCCACTGCATGGCTCAAATCAGTTCTGTATGGAGATTGGACTGAATGGACTCGGCGAGTCTCAAGGTCGACTCGGCGAGTCATATGAAGATAGCCGTGGACTCGACGAGTTGGATGAACAACTCGGCGAGTCTGATGAAGATTCCCTTAGACTCGACGAGTTGTTCATATAACTCGGCGAGTCGGATGAGTTTTCCTGAGAAAAGTAGTGTTTGAGTGAAATAGCTTCATTCCTTCTTAGATATACGTGAAGTTAGCAACTTTACGTGTTCAGATGGTTCCAGGGGTTCAGATCTACAAGTTAGATGATCTGGAATGGTTTAGAATTTAACTGTATGGAATCTGCACGACAGAACTCGGCGAGTTGTTCTTGGACTCGACGAGTCCAGTCGCGAGTCCCCGTTTTTCTTGGATTTGTGAGTCCAGGGTGAGTCAGTGAGTAGGAAAGGGACTCGGTGAGTTAAAAGTCAGTAGTAGTAAAGAAGGGACTCGGCGAGTCTGTGCCCTGACTCGGCGAGTCCGGTCAAACTGGAAGTCGACTTTGACCAAGGGTGAAATAGTCATTTTACCCTGAGATTAGTTATCAGTATTTGATCCAATGTTTATGGGATTTGTAGCCAGGGAGTTCCGGAGCAGCGGTCAGACAGCCTCAGATTTAGCACCTCAGCAGCCAGCGTTACGAGGTGAGTTTCCTTCCAGTAGGAACGGGTCTACGACCACAATGCCGACCCGTTTAGTTAGCAGTAGTTCCGGACTTCGGTCCGATGTAGTAGTTTAGTGTGCTTGATGTCTTTTTGATTCAAGCATGTCTTTGTGTTATGTGTTCCGGACTTCGGTCCGATGCAGTATGCAGTATATGTGTTTACGCTAGTAGTTATGATTATGCTATGCTATGTTCAGTCAGTTTCCGGACTTTGGTCCGATGCGGATGGCAAGGCCCTGGTTAGTTCCGGACTTCGGTCCGATGCAGTTTCCGGACTTTGGTCCGATACAGAGGGCAAGGCCCTGGTAGTTCCGGACTTCGGTCCGATGCAGTTTCCGGACTTTGGTCCGATGCAGAGGGCAAGGCCCTGGTTAGTTCCGGATTTCGGTCCGATGCAGTTTCCGGACTTCGGTCCGACGCAGAGGGCAAGGCCCTGGTTAGTTCCGGACTTCGGTCCGATGGAGTGGGCGAGGCCCAGTATGTGTTTTATATGTTATTGTATGGTATGTGGTAGATTGGGGGAACTCACTAAGCTTCGTGCTTACAGTTTTCAGTTTTGGTTTCAGGTACTTCCGTAAGTAAAGGGAAGAGCTCGGGATGATGGCATGGCACACACCACAGTTTCAGTTTTATCCTGGGAGTTTTATTCAGATATCTAGATATGATTGATACAGTAGTTGTTTTGACACAGTTGTTTGATCTTTAAGTTACACGTTTTATGGTTTTAGTATGTATGACATTTGATGGTGTGATTTTTAGTAATATTAAAACAAAATTTTTGGGTCGTATTTTTGGGATGTTACAAGTTGGTATCAGAGCCTTGGTTTGAGGGATTCAAGCAGAAGAGTTTCAGGATCTCACCCAGACTTCAGAGACAGTGGTGGAGATTACCGCCAAGTTCAGGGAGAGGGCTCTTCTTGTTCCTCAGTACGCAGCTGATCAGACTTTGGTCCGATGCAGAGGGCAAGGCCCTGGTAGTTCCGGACTTCGGTCCGATGCAGTTAACCGAATTCTTAATTCTGTACAGAAAAACATAATTGTTCTTAAACAAAACATAAAGCACCATAAAACTCCCACTAAAACCAAATATCACACCAACGTGTGTAGTATGCTCATGAAAGACCTAGGGAGGTAATCCCTTTATGAGCGGATCCGCTTTCATGGAGTTTGTTCATATGTGCTATATATATTTCCATTTTGCACTATTGTATTAACAGAAGGAAACTTGATGTCAATATGCTTTGACTTAATAGAACTTCTGTTATCGGAATATAACATTGCTGACTTATTATCACAACTTTAGTGGTCTTTCAATACCAATAATGTGTAGTCTCATGACAAATTTCCGCAACCATATTCCATGCTACAAATTATGTTGCCATTATGGAAGAAGCTACCGAAGTCTATTCCATGAAATGACTTATCATACTAAAATGTAAAAGTATCCCGCTATGGATCGATAACTATTTTGGCATCTAATAAAATCATATTCATAATAAAAATGATCTCCAAAACATCTGATTTCCTATGATTGAGCATATAGCCTTTTGTTATATATAGATATCTTAAAATCCATTTGGCTACTTTCTTATGATCCAAAATTAGGTTCGTAGATATCTGCCCAAAACCAGAATGATAAATTTATTTTCACTTAATCTGTGATACACAAAATCATCTATTGTATTTACCTCAAAACCAAAATAGATAATAAATTAATGAAAAATATGGTACCACACTTAGGATATCCAAAGTTGAGGTTGTTGAGTTTGTGTATTCAGAATAGGAGATTGAATAACATTGTCGATCACTAATTCATAATCTGCATAGTATCGAAAGCAATAATAGGAATCAAGATTGATTCCTCCTTAAGGACAATGTTTTAACCTTGTTTTTCCCCCAAACTCAACATCCTCAAAGAATGTTGCTCTATCCAAAATGCAAGGTCAATATCCATGCGATTGAGAACTAACATAATGCCCTCATTCCATTCCTTAAAGTTAATCTCATTGATTAAATGAATCATAAATGTGATCAATGTTAACAGATATAATACCATTATTCAAACATAAGCAAATCTATTTTTATGCTCATTAATCCATAATCCGTAATCAATAAATTCAATTTATGACATCGTTACAAGGTATCAACACAACATTAATATCAAGTCTTTGGACAGTAATACTAACTTGCAAGAGATATCCTTGTTTTAGAGATAAACATTGACAATAAATCATGTCAATTAACAAGTCCCTCTTTGGATTGACTTATTAATCACATGGAACCAAAAAAAATCACCACATGTTTATCACCACATATATGTTTATTCGGCCAAATATCAGTATACCTTTAGGTCGGCTAATACCCGCATTAATAAACACATAAACTATAAATTATGATAATAAGAATTGACAATATATCATATCAATTAATAAGCCCTTTTTGGATTGACTTGTTAATGACATGTAACCTAAAAATTGTCACATATTTAATATCAAACATGTGTTTATCCGACCAAATATTAACCTACCTTTGGATCGATTAATATCTGCATTAATAAACACAAAACATAAAATTTAAGTTCTTTGTAATTAATTTTCACAAAAGATATCACTTTGGCGATATATTGTGTCAATTAATTTACTCTAAAAATAAATAAAATGTCATAATTGTAGTTTATTGACAATTAACCTGAAATATATTGAATGTGTCTACCTTTAGGTCGAACACAGTTCAAATTAACAATATCATAAAATCTTTAATGTATTTACAACCAAATTGATTAAAATAATAGAGATTATTTTGGTAAAATTATCGTGATTGTTAATATATTAGGTAGCCCAAAACCAAAGCATATAATGCATAAGGATAATTCTACTCCAAGAATACTTTACTATAATAAAGTCTAAAAGCTTAATTTGTAACCATAATTATGCTATTAACGAAACGGCAAAGCAATAACATATTGATTGAAGCTTGGAGCAGAAAAATTAGCATTACTTAATCACGTACAAAGCGATACAATGTGGTAATTATAGGATTCGATCTATTAATGAGAAAGTCAAAGAAATTTACCAAAAGAAACTCAAAGATGCATATTTTCCAAAATTTTCAAGGTCACGCGACAATAACATTCAAAGTACAAAAAATAAAGCAAATACGTGTGTCAATAGAAATCTCAATTGGCCGAAATTTAGCATAACTAAAAAAAACCATATTGAATGGTCAACAATAGTCAACCAAATTGTTACTTGGTATCCTTTAAATTTACGAAAAAAAAATCAAAAGGGGTTGACAAAGTGAAAGGCAAATCAAAAATGTTTTTATAGGCTTATATTGAATGGTCAAGAACAAAAGTACATCTACTCTGAATTAAGTATGATGTGATATATACGAAATACCATTCAAAAGCCAGACCAACATAATTACTCTTGTAAATTATATTCACAAGAAAAAATATATATCGCAATGCCATACATTTATACACACATCGAAAACACATGCAAGAAAACAATATATATGCATTTTTTTGTTTTGCATATTAGTAGAAGAAACACATGAAGCAATAGGTATGTATAATAAAAAAAAATTTCTAATAACAGATTCAAGTAGGCTCTGATACCAATTGTTGGTAATTTTCATAACCAAAACACATAAACGCGGAAGCTTTAGATCTTAATCTCGAATCTGTCAAAAGAAAACTTTAAACATTAAAGAACGATTACATACCTGATTTCATTATGATCGTCGTATCTGAAGAGCTAGGGTTGGGTTTTCCAGTTGATCTCAAGAACCCTCTCTAAATCCCACAGCAAACCCTAAACAGATTTTCTTGTATGTATTTTCGTATATTGTAAATCTGCTTCTCATCACGTATTTATATAGATGGAGATATAACCGAATGTGAGAGATATTAGGGATTTAGGAGATCTTGAGTCAAACCGGGAACTCCACCCACAAGATAAACATGGTAAGTGTATATCTTTATTTATTAATAAAATCGGTCCATCAACAATTTTATATAATTTCCATAATAATATAAAATTAATGATAACATTATTTATATACATTTATTAGTGGTCCCAAAATATCCAATAATAATTGCATATGAGCATATCTTTAAAGCTTTACATCTAAATATTCCAATTAAATTTTCTAGCCCAATCATATTTTAAATAGAATCTCAATCACAAAGCCAAAATAAATTAACTGAAACCAAAAGTCTAATACGCCATCTCCATTAATTAATCTCTGTTATAGTTTCATGTCTTCAGCGCCAAGCATGCTTGATCTGTTGGTAAAGCATTGTTTGTGCTTTACACAACAATGGAGTTAAGACTTGTGCCATGTGCATGCTTAATTGTACCGTATTAGGTTTATGCTTGATCTATTCACTTGTCGGATTCCCAAGTGATGTACAATTTATTTTTTCATAAATAACGGTTATTGTCACTGTAGCCCAACAAAATTACATATAATGGTTTAAATGACCCATCGTGACTATTTTTTTGCATTTTAAGGGCATATACTTGTAATTTCTGGTTTTAAAAGGGCACTTTTAGAAAAATGAAGGGGTCACCCGGTGACCCCCATCCCACATAGCAATTTTCTAATTCCACCTAATATCCAATTAGATTAATATAGTCCACACCATTGCCACGTGTATATAGGAGTTAATGAGAGATAATGTACGTTTTAAACCCCTCAACCGTCTCTTTCGAACACTTTCTTCTGTAACTTCCTCATCGAAATCTGTTGTTCAACTGTTCTTCGGTCCTAGTACGCTGGGTGTACACATATGTACCTTGGGCGTACTCATGTCCGAATGAAACCCTAAATTTTAGGGTTTAAGGGGTATTCAAGCATCATTATGGATCATTTACCCCCACCTTTTCATCCTCCAAAGCCCTTGAGTCGTTTTTGGCAAACCCTAGTCCCTTAAGAGTATATTTGAGCTAAAAACTGTGTTCTTGATGTGCTTAAGGAAGAAGGAGTTGCATCAAGGAGCTTAGAAGTTTAAGCAAGCTTGTGGATCTTGGATCATTACCTTCTTGGGAAGCTCCAGAAGGTAAAAAGTCTTCACCTTGATGCTTTGTTTGCTTGGATATCATTTTGGTAACGTTATGTTGTTCTTCTTGTCTCAAAAGTCCCATTTTTATGCATGTTTTGTTTTGGACATTTTGGGTTGTCCTTTCAGACCATAGGAAGGGTCCTAAGCCATAAAAATAAGGTGCCTTTATCTAGTTTGACTACATGCTTCTTGTAGAAGGTCTTAATGGATTAAGACCTTGCATTAAGGACTTTTTGGACGTGAAAAGTCATAAAGTTGGGAACTTAATGACTATAGTATGCCTCTGGACCTTGGATCTGAAGTATGAGCTTAAGTGCTAAAGCCATTAAAAACTTAATGAAGAAGTTGGATCTGCGAGGGTACGCCCAGCGTACCTGGGCAGCCACCTCGGTGGTGGTTCTCTGTGAAGACTCGTGTACGCTGAGCGTACCTCTGGAGTACGCCCCGCGTACTCACATGGATTAGCCCATGTTGAGTTAACTCGGTTGGGTTGACTCAGTGTTTATAGACTTTGACCATGTTTGACCAAGTTTGACTTTTGAGAGTATTTTGGGTATTTTGATGTAATTGGTCACTTGGTGGATGTAGGCATTGAGTAGCGAGCTGAGATTTGGAGTCGGGCCTTATCACTTATGTTCAGCTTGTGAGGTGAGTTTTCCTCACTATACTTTCAGGTCGAAGGCACCAAGGGCGTTCGATTGGTTTAATAACCTGATATTGTTGATATGTTGAGTATGGAATAGATATGCATGCTAGTTTTGATATGCTAGTCTGGTAGATCTGTAGGACTACCTATGATACTGTCTGTTTATCAGTGTATGATATTATCTATTATATGTCGACATATTATGTGGGTTGGGTTGTGGTATGAAATCCCCGATGTCTTGGGTAACTTGGTTATGAAATCCATTGTGATCTACTCGCACTTCCATTCAGGGATTTCAGGTTGTTGTAATAAACCTGAAGGTTTCTGGTATTCTACCTTGACTTTGGCACAAGTTAGTTCATTAAGTTTGGCACAAGTTAGTTCATTAAGTTTCAATTACCCTTGACTTTGGCACAAGTTAGTTCATTAAGTTTCAATTACCCTTGACTTTGGCACAAGTTAGTTCATTAAGTTTCAATTACGCTTTGTAACATGTTGAGCAAGGGGTTGCATTCATGAATACTCAGTATCAGTTCAGAAAGTACATATAAATTATAATAGGTATAATTTATGATTCACGGAACATTAATTCACTATTCAAGTATACTAAAGTATATTGTTTTACAAGAACAAAGTTTTGATTCAAAACTAATCAAGAGTATACATCTTTCAAATACATGTTAAGCCTACTAATTCCAGAACATACAGTCAGTCATTTATTTCAGAATGATTGGGTTTTTCATAACTATTATACATGTAATGTTTATATGCTTTTTATGAGTCAAGTAGTACAGGTTGTTTAATTCATTTAAACAATATAGTAAAGTCCTAACATTATAACCAGAATCTCCAGCCGGGGATCGAAATAATGTGTGTATAGATCTATATTGGGATTGACAACCCATCACTCGGACTGCTAGCTACAGTCGGGCATACACGCCTGTGAGTGACAAATTGTTATCAACATGTTTTCAACGTATTCATAGCGTTGAGTCAGGCCATCTAGTCAATATGGTTATAATAACTCATATAAAATATATTAACAATACGTTAGTGTATAATTAACTAAACTTAAGTACATTTTCAAAGTACTAGTTTACAAGATACAGTTTACAGTATTACATTACAATTTACAATAACAGTTGATGAAATCAAACATACTCTCAGATACAAGTTTACAAAAGGATTACAAATACAAAACATTGGTTTACAAATAGAACAGTTTTAAGTAACAAAAACTACTTTTCATATACAACAGAAAATATAGGATTTTCTGGAACAGTTACATATTCAAGAAACAGAAAACATTCTTTCAAACATAAATACTTATGCACTCACTCAACTCTATGTTGATACTCTCTTTTCAAATTACTTGTATTCTCAGGGAACCAGTAGACAGGTACTCCCCGAGCTTTTGAGAAGATGGAGCTATTTATGTCTTGTCTTTTTCTTTTGTACAACTATTTGGTTTCAGTATACTATTATGAAACACTTGTAAATACTTATACTTTTTAAATACAGTGGTTGTTTGTACTCTGATTACTATAATGCATGTGTTGTGATACTATAAATGAAGTCCTCCACCCCCGGACGTATCCGCCATCTGGTTTGGGGGTGTGACAGGTTGAGGTTGTATCGCTACGTGCTGTAGCCAACAAACCCTGGAGCAAACCAGATATGAGATGAGGGTCGGGGAGGGCATGCGAGATTCATATTGAGGGCTCATGAGCATTCCTGATACAAGCTGAGGGCCAGGAAGGGCATGCCAGACCCGTATTGAGGGCTTAGTGGTATTCAGTCCGACGACTGATCAGACTGGGGAGTAAGCCAGACAGAAGTTGTGGGCCCAATATGGGGGGGGGGGAGCCAGACTTATGTTGTAGGCTCAGTGGTAATCCAGTTTGTTAGTTGTGGACCCATTGCATGATGTTATTATATATGTGCTATTTGTTTGTGTATTGGTATTTTGGGGGAAACTCACTAAGTTTTGGGCTTACAGTTTTGGATTATGTTTTAGGTACCTCAGAGGATCGCGGGAAGGAGAAGGCATGATCCTGCACCTCCTCGAGTTTTGTTTTTATGATTTTGGGAAAACTCTAATATTAAACCTGTTTTGAAAACTATTTGTAAATGATAATGATTTATGGACTGTTTTAAAAAGTTTAAAATTTTCATGAAATTTATGGATGTTACAAGTTGGTATCAGAGCCTTAGTTTGAGTGAATTTGAGGAACACTCGTGTGAATCCAGTCTCAAACTAAGGAAAATGATTTTTAAAATAATTTTAAAAAAAATGGTTTTCAAAATAATCAAGGAGGATGCGATGTGTATGATCAGTTGGAGCCAGTAATTAGACCCCAAAATACCATATCGTTATTTGATATTGTTATATGATAGAACATCATGCTAGGAATATGGTAGGGATCTTCAGGATTTTGCATGATAGAATTGCTTGATTATATGATGCCTGATAGCCTAGGGTTCTTCTCTAGTGTGATTGACATCATTATTGTAGCTGCTTAGTGTATGCATCATGGTCATGCATATCTAAGATTCTATAGCCTGAGAGTGTTTGGTCTGGCCTTATTTCATGTTCTTCTTTGATGAAGGGCTTAGGGTAGGATCAAATCTTCAACTGTCTACACGGTCTAGTGTTATGTATGGCTAGCATACACGAGTGCTGTAGGGTTGGTGAAAGTCTCATGAATGAGTTGTGTAGGGTCAGCCGGCCAGTTTCGAGATGTTTAGCCTTTCCTCTAGGGATTGAGGAATGAGTGTATGAGTATGCTAGTGAGTATTTTTAGCGTGTTGTAATGATCCCCTGAGACAAATACAGGTAGGTGTGGAAGGTAGTATGGGCCCGTATTGTCGAAAGCACATGACCCGTATTCGTAGCAAGGAAGTCGCAACCCCTAGGGATTTGCTGGGAGTTAGTTCCCCTAATATGATATGCGTGTTATCTGATATCCTCCTGGTTTATTTTCAGTATGGTGACTACGTGTCGATTTTAGGCTGGGTCTGATTCAGGATCAGGAGCTGGCGTTCAGGGTGGGTCAGCTGCGTTGGATGACAAGATCAGGGAGATCCTGCAGGAGGAGGTTGTTTCTCATTTCGGAGCTCAGTTTTCAGAGATGTTTGGGTCTATTAAGACCGCCATGGTTCAGTATTTTGATGAGTGTTATGCTTCTTTTTTTGAGATTGTTGCTGCTGCAGCCACTGCATCCGTTGCGGCTACAGGGATTGGATCGGGTCGGGTTTTTCAGTATCGGGACTTTGACAATATGAAGCCCCCGAATTTCGATGGGGTGCAAGACCTAATCATTTCCATGAGATGGCTATCTGATGTGGAGGGGTGTTTCTTCACTTGTTCTTGCCTAGATAACCAGAAGGTCGGGTGTACTCTGAAGCTTCTGAGGACCGGAGCGAAAGACTGGTGGATGCTTGCTACTAGTTCATATTCTACTGAGCAGAGAGATGTTGTGTCTTGGGAGCAGTTCTCAGAGATGTTCTGCTCCCGATATGTGCTGCTAGTGGAGCGTGAGAGGTTGGCCCACGAGTACCTGGATTTGAGGTAGGGGTCTGAGACGGTGACGGAGATCACCAAGATGTTCACAGAGAGGGCTATGTTTTGTCTTGAGTCTGCTGCATCTGAGTAGGTACAGATGACCCGTTACTTGAGCATGCTCAAGACGGAGATCAGACAGTTTGTTTCCACCCAACGCTATGGTACTTTGTAAGAGATGAAGGAGGCCGCCACGCAGCGTGAATTTGAGATTGATTTGCAGACGAGGGAGCAGAGGCTGGCCCCGGTGCAGTCGCAGCCTGCGCCAAAGCGGTTTAAGACCAGTGATGTCAGATCTGGGGACCGGAAGCGCCGTACTTATGGGAAGTGCGGAAAGGTGCATGCGGGTGCTTGTTGATCATCATCTGGGTGCCATAATTATGGCTGACAGGGCCATATGGCGAGGGATTGTTGCTAGCAGGCCCCAATACTCAGTTCCAGGATTTGTTATCATTCTGACCAGGTTGGCCATGTGAAGGCCAACTGGCCATCGCTTGCTGCTAGGCCGGCGCATGCTTCCGCACCGGCTACTGTGAGGATCACTGATGGGTGTCAGGGCAGGACGGAGCCCCCGAGGGCTCGAGGTTGTGCTTTCCAGCTCACTGCGGAGAAGGCCAGAGCAACTCTTTGCCTGCTTTTGTGTTGTTTGTGTCGGGTGCGAGTCAGTCTTTCGTGTCTCAATCGTTCAGTAGAGAGTTTGATATGCCCCTTGGGAAGTTAGAGTGTCCGTTGTGAGTTTCTATCACCAACGAACACGAGATTTCTGCATCATCAGTATATCAGGGCTGTGTTTTGGAGATTTTCGGGGTCCCCTATCCGATCGATTTGATCCTTATCCCCATGGGGGATGTTTGTGTGATTGTGGGTATAGACTGGCTTAAGCATTTCGGTGCTATGATTGATTGTGAAGGTCAACATGTGGTAGTTCGAACCCCAAGTGGGGGAGAACTGGTTATGTATGGAGAGGGCTCCATTATGGGTTCAGGGTTTTTTTCTGTAGCCAGAGCTCGACGGTATATTCAGCACGGGTGTGCGGGTTATTTGGCTTATGTGGTGGACACACATGTTGGGGATCAGGTTTCAGTTTCAGAGGTCCCGGTTGTCAGGATGTTTGCCGATGTGTTTCCGGAGGAGTTACCCGGTGTGCCTCGTGAAAGGCAGGTCGAGTTCAGGATTGACCTCGTGCCAGGTGGTGCCTCGATTGCCAAGGCTCCGTAGTGCTTGGCACCACCTGAGATGCAGGAATTGTCATCTTAGGTGCAGAAGTTGCTAGGCAAGTAGTTCATCAGACCAAGCAGTTCTCCGTGGGGAGTGTCGATTTTGTTCGTAAAGAAGAAGGATGGTTCAAACCGGGTGTGAATTGATTACCGGGAGTTGAATAGGTTAACGGTGAAGAACCGTTATCCCTTTTCGTAGATTGATGACCTCTTTGATCAGTTGCAGGGTGCATCTTGGTTCTTCAAGATAGATCTGAGGTCCGGGTATCATCAGGTCAGGGTGAGAGAGGAGGACGTGGAGAAGACCCCTTTCCAGACTCGTTATGGGCATTACGAGTTCGTGGAGATGCCATTTGGGCTCACCAATGCACCTGCGGTATTTATGGATTTGATGAATCGAGTATGCAGGCCAATGCACGATCATTCGGTTATTGTATTTATTGATGATATGTTGGTATATTTCAAGACCAAAGAGCAGCATGAGAAGCATCTTCGTGAGCTTCTGGGGGTTTTAAGGCGAGAACGACTTTATGTTAAGTTCTCGAAGTGCGAGTTTTGGTTACGAGAGGTTTAGTTCCTTAGACACCTCGTTAATCAGGATGGAATATTGGTCGACCCAGCCAAGCTCGAGGCTGTGATGCAGTGGGAGATTCCGAAATCTCCCTCGGATATCAGGAGTTTCTTGGGTTTGACAGGGTATTATCGGTGATTCATTTAGGATTTCTCCAAGATTGCAGTACCCCTCACTCGTCTGATGAGGAAGGGGTGGATTTCCGGTATGGCCCTGAGCAGCAGTCAACGTTTGAGACCCATCGGTAGATATTATGTGAGGCCTCGATTTTGACCCTCCCAGAGGCAATTGAGGATTTTATGGTATTCTATGATGCATCCATCACTGGTTTGGGGGCGGTCCTCATGTAGAGAGGATGGGTGATAGCTTATGCTTCGCGGAAGTTGAAGCGCCCGAGACGCGATATCCCACACATGATCTGGAGTTGGGGGCAGTGGTTTTTTCCATCAAGATTTGGAGGCATTACTTTTATGGGGTCTGCTATACTATCTACACGAATCACAAGAGTTTGAGGTATATTATGGATCATCCGAACCCGAACATGAGGCAGCACAGGTGGCTGGACGTATTCAAGGATTATGACTATGAGATCGTTTACCTTCCGATTAAAGCAAATGTGGTGGCGGATGCCTTGAGCCGCAAGTCGGTTGGGTCTTCAGATGGGGTATCGTGTATGAGGATATCAGTGGATTCCCTGCTTTTGGGTTTGATTAGGTAGGCTCAAGCCAAGGGTGTTCAAGAAGTGAATTGGAAGAAAAAGAGGATCATGGGTGATATTGCCAGATTTGTTCCGGAAGGTCGTGGGTTGTTGACCCGATGTGGTCGGGTTTGGGTTCCGATGTCTGGTGGGGTCGGACAGATTGTATTGGAGGAGGCTCGTAAGTCTCGTTTTCTATCCATGTGGGGGCCACCAAGATGTATCGGGATCTGAGATTGAGCTATTGGTGGTCATGTATGAAGAGGGTGATCACCTGGTACATGGAGAGGTGCATGACCCACAAGATGGTCAATGATGAGCATCAGAGGCCACATGGCAAGTTGCAGCCTCTAGAGGTTCCCATGTGAAAATGGGAGCAGATTTCGATGGATTTCATCACCAAGTTACCGAAGACGGAAAAGGGTTTCGATGTTATTTGGGTTATTGTGGATAGATTGACCAAGAGTGCCCACTTCCTGGCGATTTAGGAGAGTTCTTCGGCGGAGAAGTTGGCCGATGTGTATATTCGTGAGATCTTTGCTCGTCATCGGGTTCTGGTCTCCATTGTTTCAGACCGTGATATTCGGTTCACCCCCCTTTTTTGGCAGAAGTTCCATGAGGAACTGGGAACAAGGTTGCACTTCAGCACAACTTATCATCCGCAGACCAGTGGCCAGAGTGAGCGGACTATACAGACGCTTGAGGATATGTTGCGACATGTGTCATCGATTTTAGTAAGAGCTGGGACTCCTACCTACCTCTTGTGGAGTTCTCCTATAACAACAATTTTCACTCCAGCATTGGTGCTCCGCCTTTTTAACTCTTGTATGGGTGGAGATGTCATTCCCCGATTTGTTGGGGTGAGTTTGGTGATAGGGTTATGGGGCAGACCGAGGTGGTCCTTCAGACTACAAAGATGATTCAGCAGATTAGACAGAGATTGCAGACTGCTCAGAGTTGGCAGAAGAGCTATGCCGACCGGTGCCAATCCGAGTTGGAGTTTCAGGTCGGCGACATGGTGTTATTGAAAGTCTCAACTTGAAAAGGTGTGATTTGGTTCCGGATGAGGGGAATTTGGGTCCCCGATATATTGGGCCATTTTGGGTTATTTCCAGGGTTGGCAAGGTTACTTACAGATTGGATCTTCCTGAGGAGCTCAGTCAGATTCACAACACTTTCCATGTTTCGCAGCTGTAAAAGTGCATATTGGATGAGGATGCAGTGGTTTCCTTGGGTGATATTCAGGTTGATGAGCGCCTGAACTATGTTGAGAGGCCATTATCTATTCTGGAAAAGAAGGTAAAGGTTTTGCGTAGCAAGGAAATACCTTTGGTAAATGTACGATGGCAGCATCAAAGGGGCTCCGAGTGGACCTGGGAGTCCGAGGTTGAGACGCAGGAGCATTATCCAGATTTGTTCTCTTCAACAGACTTTGAGGTCGACGTCTATTTCAAGTGGGGGAGAGTTGTAACACCTCGGTTTTTAAGCATTTTCAAATTCATCCCATGGTTTTAAATTATGTCATTATGGTCCTTGGATTGGAAGGAAGTAGCCATGAGAAGCCCTAGTGGCAAAATTATAATTTTGGAGCAAGAGGAGTACGCTAAGCGTACATGTGGGTACGCTGGGCGTACACATATATACGCTGGGTGTACTCATGTCCAAATGAAACCCTGAATTTTAGGGTTAGAGGGGTATTTAAGCATCCTTATGGCTCATTTACCCCTACCTTTTCAGCCTCCAAAGCCCTTGAGTCGTTTTTGGCAAACCCTAGTCCCTTAAGAGTATATTTGAGCTAAAAAGTGTGTTCTTGATGTGCTTAAGGAAGAAGGAGTTGCATCAAGGAGCTTAGAAGTTGAAGCAAGCTTGTAGATCTTGGATCATTACCTTCTTGGGAAGCTCCAGAAGGTAAAAAGTCTTCACCTTAATGCTTTGTTTGCTTGGATCTCATTTTGGTAACTTTATGTTGTTCTTCTTGTCTCAAAAGTCCCATTTTTATGCATGTTTGGTTTTGGGCGTTTTGGGGTATCCTTCAGACCCTAGGAAGGGTCCTAAGCAATAAAAATGAGGTCCCTTTAGCTAGTTTGGCTCCATGCTTCTTGTAGAATGTCTTAATGGATTAAGACCTTGCATTAAGGACCTTTTAGATGTGAAAAGTCATAAAGTTGGGAACTTTATGACCATAGTATGCCTCTGGACCTTGGATCTGAAGTATGAGCTTAAGTGCTAAAGCCATTAAGCACTTAAAGAGGAAGTTGGATCTGCGAGGGTACGCCCCGCGTAGCTTGGCGTATTCCCCGCGTACCCGGTTAGCCACCCCGATGGTGGTTCTCCGTGAAGCCTCGTGTACGCTGAGCGTACCTCCGGAGTACGCCCTGCGTACGCGCATGGATCAACCCATGTTGATTTAACTCCTTTGGGTTGAATCAGCTGGGTTGACTCAGTGGGTTTATGAACTTTGACCAAGTTTGACCATGTTTGACCCAATTTGACTTTTGAGGGTATTTTGGGTATTTTTGGGATTTTGATGGAATTGGTCACTTGGTGGATGTAGGCATTGAGTAGAGAGCTGAGATTCGGAGTCGGGCCTTATCAGTTCTATTCAGTTTGTGAGGTGAGTTTTCCTCACTATACTTTCGGGTTGAAGGCACCAAGGTCGGCCCATTGGTTTGATAACCTGATATTTTTGATATGTTGAGTACGGAATAGATATGCATGCTAGTTTTAATATGCTTGTCTGGTAGATCTGTAGGACTACCTATGATATTGTCTGTTTATCTGTATATGATATTATCTATTATATGTCGACATATTGTGTGGGTTGGGTTGAGGTTTTACCGCTCCGTGCTGTAGCCAACAAACCCTAGAGCAAACCATATATGAGTTGAGGACCGGGTAGGGCATGCCAGACTCATACTGAGGGCTCATGAGCATTCCAGATACAAGCTGTGGGACGGGAAGGGCATTCCAGACTCGTACTGAGGGCTTCGTGGTATTCAGTCCGAGGACCGAGCAGGCCGGGGAGCAAGCCAAACATAAGTTGTCGGCCCAAGGGGGGAAGCCAGACTTATGATGTAGGCTCAGGGGTAGTCCAGTCTGTAAGTTGTGGACCCATTGCATGCTGTTATTATATATGTGTTATTTGTTTGTGTATTGGTATTTTGGGGAAACTCACTAAGCTTTGGGTTTACAGTTTTGGATTATGTTTCAGGTACCTCAGAGGATCACGGGAAGGCGAAGGCATGATCGTGCACCACCTCAAGTTTTGTTTTATGATTTTGGGAAAACTCTGATGTTAAAACTGTTTTGAAAACTATTTGTAAATGATGATGACTTATGGGCTGTTTTAAAAAGTTCAAAATTTTCATGAATTTTATGGATGTTACATAAAGATGTTTAAATCACATTTTCTTGTGAGTTATCTTTATATAAATGATCTTTTGAAGTTTACACCAATTAATGTTGGATATTTAAACAATTATTTTAGAAAAGTCTTATTAATTCTTGGCTAGATGCATTCATGGACTCATATGAAAAATTCAAGAAAGCATGTACCCATGTTATTGGAATTAGTGGTGATGACGCAGAATCACACAAGGTGGTAAGATTAGTCTCCTGGAATTTGGTTTAACTAGCATCGTCTGACAATCACTACTACTGGACACCTTCATCTGGTGCCTAGTTTGTGTAAGCATAACCAAACTTCATGGATTCCAAAGAAACTTGCTCTAACTATTGGTATTGTTGTGGATCACACCCTAATTTCTTTTGACATATTTGCAATCAAATTAAAAATATACAAAGTTAACGAATCAAGTCCAATTCCAATTTCATTAAAATCTAATTTTTTTTATGACATACAAGAATTCCTTTTTTAGTTCTTAACAATTCTTGTAATGTACAATAGAACAATTCGACCCCTCTATTGGTGATACATTTTGAAAAAACAGTATATGTTCAATCTATATTTTATTCGATTAACAAATCTTTTTTTTAATTAGGTTAGTGGCTCTACACTAGAAGAGCTTAAAAATGTCACTCAAGTTGAAGGTCATGTATTGGTGAGACTGATGATTAGTATTCAAAATGGTAAAACTCTCAAGTTGATTACTTCTTGACAACATCCTTCTCCCTCCAGTTCTAGAGTCTCTGGCTGCATCCACGTCTCAAGTAGAAATTATTTATTTATTGCTGAAAAAATGTTGATAATTAAGATTTTTTTTCATTTAGGTCGTTATCTTCCTACTAAAATCGGTTAGCAAGTTACAAATGCTTACAACCCACTATCCACTCCAAAACATTCTATCATAGTTTTTACAACAAGTTTGAGTTTTTATAAAAGAAAACGTTTTCAATATGGAAAACTTTATTTGTAACAACCCTGATTCTCTACACGTACATCTACATGGATATATTAGAGTTTTCTAACAAATGCATAATTCTATCAAAATTAAAACACTTTACATCCTAGGATACATTTGGGTTTACAATAAAATTTTACTACAATTACAACAAGGGAACTAAATTAAAAACTTCTAGTCCAAATCCTTATGCTTCTATCTTTTTCGTATACACTGACTGCTACTTAAATCTACAAAACATGAAACATCTCTACAACACCAGAAAATAATGTTTGGTAAGTTATATTATTTCTATTTTCATGTTCATCTACTCTTCTTCTAACTCGTTATATATTTCCATAATATAACCATCTTCTTTGCTTCTTTCATATACTCTGCAATCTAGTCTCTTCTTCTTATAGCATACATTGTTATTATTTCTCATTCATCTATCTCTTTTACTCTTTTTATGATCTTTACTTTATACTCTTGATCTATCTCATCTTGTCTATCTCTTACTCTATTTCTACTCTTCTTATCTTCATCTCATCCTCTTTCTTAGCCTCTTCTCAGGCCCTTCTCTTGCTCTATATATGCTCTATCCTCTCTTACTTGATATCTCCCATACTCTTCTTTTGTACTTCCCTTTTCTTGTCCCTTACTCTTATCTTATCTTATATGTCTTCTCTTTTGCCTCTCTTTATGCATGCCCTTCTCACACGCATACTCTGCCCCTTTCTCATCACTTGCTCTTGGCATGCCTTTCTCGTACTCTACTTACACTTATTGCTCTATTCTCAACTTCTCATGCCTTAGCCTCATCTATCATATAAGGAAAACAACATCCCACTAATGTTATCGGGTACACTCATCTCTCTCAAGATCCCTTGTAGATCCTCAACTATTCTTCTCTATGTGAACCGGTCATAGATTCCTTACACTTAATCCCTTATGAATCACATATAAGTTCTCTAAAGAAACCTCTCTTTTCTTGTTCCACTCATGGAACCTTTCTCAATCTTTTCTAACCACACATAATCCTATTCCTGCAAGAATCATCTGTCAAGATTCCCAAAGGAATCATCATCTCTTTCCATGCAGGGGACATAATCTCATTCCCGAAGGAATCCTTATCTATACACTTCCATAAATATTTCATGTGACTCACCACATGAAACTTATCCCATGGAAAATCTACCCCTTTATCTCATCAATATATCTTCTACTTCTCATCTAGTGCTTAACTCATTAAGTACTTAATCTTTATCTTTATC
Source organism: Lactuca virosa (assembly GCF_052849685.1). Taxonomy (NCBI): domain Eukaryota; kingdom Viridiplantae; phylum Streptophyta; class Magnoliopsida; order Asterales; family Asteraceae; genus Lactuca; species Lactuca virosa. Next base: position 344,136,849 of record NC_136430.1, on the reverse strand, counting down.
TCATGCACATAGGTATTCTACCTAATACCCATAATATCTATATCAGCTTACATACACATTCTTATGATTATATTACGTATAATCATTCTCTTTCTACACTTAATATCTCTTAGGTATTTAACAAATACCTTTCTTACTAATCCATACATACTACAATTATATGTAGATGTTCATATACATGATCTTAAATGTATAGTTATACATACATAATATTACATATGATTATGGTGCGTATAATCCCATTCTTTCTTCCTCCATATCATGCTCAGATACACAATACTAAGCATATAATCATACATACCTACATATAATTAAATATACAACACACACACATACACACACACACACACACACACACACATATATATATATATATATATATATATATATATATATATATATATATATATATAGAGAGAGAGAGAGAGAGAGAGAGTAAGAGCTATAACTCACCTTATTAGTTGGTGAAGACTAACTACCATTGGCTCTATTCTTCAATTGATGCATCTTCATCCATCTTCTTTGTTCTTAGGCCTATTCATACAATATAATCAAGTTCTTAAAACTTGTCTTAGCATATTAACAACTTAATATACTATCTTCTCATTTTCTACTCCTAAACCTGTAACGCCCGTGTTTCTAGGCTAGGCACTAATGATGATGTAACAGTTTAGGTCAACCTTTGTAACTTGTTTTGAAATAATAAGATGTATTATTTTATTATTATGTGTTTTATGCTTAATTATTATAATTTAATGAATTAAGGGTAAAAATAAGCGTCGAAAATAAATTTTGGATAAAGTCGATATCTATGAAGAAAGTTGTTGTAACAATCGGTAAAAATAGGAACGATCGTGTGATGCTATGTTTTGATTATTATGCAATATGAGTATTTTATCAAGAATGGTTGAAGGAATTTAACCTATTTTATTTAAATAAGTTCTTGTGAAATATAAAACAAGTAACTACTGATAAATTTCGTTATGATGTATGACTACGAACCATCACCGGTTTGTGAAAATTAGCATATAACATCATTTGAACGCAACAAACTTAATTTTTGTATCAACATGTCTCTAGTTGATAAGTAAGTTAGGTTCTACGTAAAACGTGTGCTTAATAGTTGTGGAGGATCTAAATTTGACAAATATACGAACCAAAGTGACAAAACGTGTTTAACGATATGGTTAACCGGTTAAATGTCATAAAAACCTTGGTCAATAAATTTTATATTTAAATAAATAAAAATATAAAATGAATTATTATAAGGTATAATTAGAATGTATTTAAGTTTTTTTGTAAAAAAAAAAATAAAACATAAACATTAAAGTTCAAATACACAAAAACTACATTGTTATTTTATACTAAGTATACATGTATGTATTTGTACATATGTATTATTATCTAGTGAATGACTAGTTATGGGTCATGACTTAAAGTGATTTCATGTAAGGAATATGATGTCTAAATCAATTAAGATAAGAGAATTGGTAGAGATAAGTGCCAACCTAACTAATAAGTGCTTAATCACTTAAGACATTTTACTAAGAATGCTTCTTAATCCCTCTTCTAATTTTCGAGATTAAGAACTTCCCTCTCCTTAACTAGAACTCCTAACTAACTAAATAACTAGTAGTTAGTTAGTTAACTATCCCTATCTCTAAGCAACCACCCAAGCAAGTGGCTAGACAAGATCACATCACTTAAACTCATATCCCATCACAAGCTACTCTAGGTTTTGTCCCCCTATCCTCTTCCACCCTTTCCTCCTTCATAATCATGAAATTTCCTCTTCATTTTACCCTCAATTCACCAGCCAATACTCCAGGGAATTACTCTCAACCTTCATCTCATTTTCAGCCACAAGAACTTCCTTCCAAAGCCATCAAAACCGTGAACTAAAGGGCTGCTGTCCCTTTTGTGTTTCAGCCACCATTTCACCCATCTACACCTTCCTTTTGCTTGATATTTTTACCAACAAATACCCCTGGAAGTTAGTTCTTATGCTACTCAAAATTATAGATTCAAAACAGTGAGTAAACTACTCCTTTTTCTTACTCTTTTGCTGTGAAGTTTTCGTGACAACAACATAGCCAAAACAGTGGCTGTTTTGGAGCATCAAACCAACACCCACAAGTTCTTCATCTTCAACCTTCCATTATTCAAGTATTCACATAAGGTGAGTTCATACCTCTACATTTTCATGTTTTCTTCAAGTTTTAGGGGGGGGGGGGGGGAATACAAGTTAGAACACTAAACATAACTTAAATTTAAAAGACAGCTTTCTACAGAAACGTTGAGTCCTGTTCACGGACTGTTTTGACCATCTTAAACTTAATATCTTTCAAAACTGTACAATATGCAAATAGTTCAGGTTTATACCTTTCGAAGGACTACTCGCACGCGTTCATACGATTTTTCTACAATTTATGGCGATTTTTATAAAAGTGTCTGTCATTTCAGAAGTGATTTCGGACCAGTCTTTGAAGATGACCATTTTCACACTAGTTTGAGACCACTAAAAATCATAATAAAAATTACGAACAAAGTAGACTCATCTTCTAAACTCTCAGAGTTTACGGATTCACTTTTTGACTTACGATAATTTTTCTATAAGTTTTCTAAAAACAGGGACAGTAAAGGGTAAAACTGTCAAAAGTGGTTTATAGATTTATTAACACCTTGTAACATTTTTGAGCAAGGTTTATACATTAAGGAAGTTGAAAGACAATCATTTAAATACGTTTAATTACTATGTTAACAAAAAGTGATAAGTACAAAAAGGTCTTTACTGTCAAACTTAAGGATTATTTCATGTAAAGTTTCTAATAAAAAACGTAAGAATATGAACAACAATTACAAAACATACCAAATCATCTTTTAATATATATATATATATATATATATATATATATATATATATATATATATATATATATATATATATATATAACCATTTGCATATATATGTTTTGTTTAAAAACTTGTCTTCTGCATCAAAAATATACAAATATAGTTTACGAAACTTTACCCCATTTGTATCCCGTTGAGCAAAGGGTAAAATATTATCAAATGCATATATAAAGATTTCACGTCATTTTTCATAGCTATCCCAGTCTTAGGGGATGATCATTTATACAAACATTTTTAGCACAAAAACACGTAAACTCGTTGATCAAATTTAGTGAGTTTTGTCTTCACGGTACCTTATAAAGTACACACGAAAGTCTTGTTAAATATAACCAGAGTCTCTTGTAGGGAGAGCATGATAGTTATATATAGATCTACACTGGGACTGACAATCCCGCACCTTAGCTGCTTGCAACAGCTGGACCGGCAGGTCTGGGGGTGACAAATGTCATAACGAAATCGATACCTAAAGAACGTTGCGAACAAGGTAGTCTGGGTCAATCAAGCATGGTTATAAGATAAAAATGAAAACTCACATAAAACAACAACGATACTTTTAGTTTACGCAAAGACAGTCTTCAAACAGTTTTATATACAAACAAAACTGCATAACATCATTTTAAGTAGGAAAATTACTTATACACTTCGGTCTTGGTTCATTTAAGGCCGCATCTCATTTTAGGGAAAATATAGGATTTTCCGGAAAACAAACATTACTACATTTCATAGAAAAGGTTTACAAATATACATACAGGGAAATGATCAAATGAGAACACCTAAAAGGTTGAGAACGCGAGAACAGTTCTAGACCAATAATTTCATAAGGGTAAAAAAGGAATTTTACGATGTAATTAAATATGGATAATTAATAACTCCTAAAATCATGGGATGTTATCTAATTAATTATTTTTTTTACCTAAATACTAGAAACGTATTTAATCTATTTTTAATCAATAATATTATTTAGAAAAACATTTTTACCCTGATTAAAAAACGTTTTTTTTTATTACCAATCTATCAAAAATATTGATGAGTTATTCATTTAATCCGAATATGTGTACATATTCATAAGTGAATAAAGGTGTTCATTAAAAAAAATACTTTTTTCCAGAATTTCCAGAAATTACATGATACCATATTAATCATGAATGATTAGAAAATAAATAAAAAAAATTGATCTAATATTCATCTAACAACAATAAATAAATCATAAATAAATAAAGCATAGTTATGATATATAAAAACAATCTAAAAACACGTATAATCATAAATAAATAAATCACGGTTTCAATCATATATAAAAAAAGTCAAGATACAAATATAATAAAACATGAATAAAGCATAGTATAGAGATAAACAAAGCTGATATATCACAAGCACAAATGAATAACGCATAACTGTAATCGTATATAGTAAAAATCAAAATTCATTACTAATCGTAAATGAATAACACAAATTTCTAATCAGATATAAAAAAATCTTTATAATCATAAATGAACAAAATATTATAAGAATCAATTTTCAAAGTCAACTAAAGCATTTGTAATCATACATAACATCTAGAAATTAAAAATAAATTGTTGGAGCAATGGACAGTAAAAAAAATTAAGATAACTAAGTAAAAAAAGGAACCAAATTTGTGTGTTTACTATGTATCAATAAGGACAGGTAATCTTTGTCCTTCCACCCTCCTGTTTTCGTTGTTTACGTCTGAAATGGAAGCCATCCAAGAAAAAAAAATTGTGTCCCAACTCTAATTTTAATTTTAAGTTACAATTGAAGGGACTTACTTTGCCACAATCTCTAATTGTACAAAAAAAGGACATGTCTTCTTCAACAGATTGAGAAAAAGAGCACAATCGAATAGGAGAAACCGATCAAAATCGACGGGGGATCAGTTGAGGCTAGCACGTCGTGAGGAGGGCATCAGTCAATTTCCAGTGATCCCTCCTAGACTCCCTTGACCTCATCGCTGGCAGCAACCTAACCGCTAAGAGCAGCAACAATCGTCGGTTCCATGGTGAGCGCCATTGCTGCTCGGTCTAAACAGGAGAAGGAAGAAGGACGGAAAAGAGGGGAAGGAAGGGCGTCGATTCTCCGGCGACCCTTGTGGCTATGAAAATCGAAGGTGCAGATGATGGAGGCGGTGAACTGATTCAACCCTAGGGAGAGAGAGAGAGAGAGAGAGAGAGAGAGAGAGATGAATAGGGATACGTAATTGGAAATAAGAGTGGCAATGAGAAATTATAGGATTGACCTAAATTTCATTTACTGTTATACCCTTATGCCATTTTAAAAGTTACACTTTACTACAAATAGTTTTAGAATTAACATAAATTACCCGTTTGATAATAGCCTTAGATTTGAATATTTATATGGATCAGATGTGTTCTCGCGTTCTCAACCTTTTTGGTGTTCTCAATTGATCCTACTCCTATACATACAAATGCTTATGAACTCACCAACTTAAATGTTGATACTCTTTTTTCAAATAACTTGTATTCTCAGGAAATCAGTAAATCAGGTAACAACGGGCTTTGAGGATGGGACGCTTAGGCATTTAAACAAATCTTTTGACAACATATTGTAATTGATATTTTGAAACATGTAATACGTACAAATGATGTAACTTTTTCAATTATATATATGTTGGTTGTGTTTGCTTTGAACATTTATACTCAACTGTTATGATACACTACATGATAGTCACCCGCCCCTGGACATTTCCGCCATCCTGGTTTGGGGGTGTGACAGTTGTAGTGGTTGAAATAAGGATTCCAGAGATATAAAGAATACCGAAATCCGAGTTATAACGAAGAAGTTATGACCTGTCGAAGTTCCACGACAAAACCGGCACGACGCCGAATGACGTAAAAAGTGAGTTTTTGATAAAGTACCTTTTAGCCTTGGTGATCTAAATCAAAGTCGTAGTATTTGTTAAACCGAGAATTTTCATAAAAAGAACGTCCAAATCTGACTTCGTATGAGGAAGTTATGATTTTTCTAAGTTTTGGAATAGCAGTAGACAACTAAAAACTCGAAATAAAGATCGAGTAACTTTTAGCCGACGCAACCTAAACGAGAATCGAAGGTCTCGTAAATAGTAGTACAATGGTAAAAAGACAGACGAAAACGGACATCGGATGACGAAGTTATGATTTTTTAACGGATTTCCCTGTCCTGGTCTGTTAAAATAATAATATTAAAAATAAATTCAAAATTAGCCGACGGAGTCTAAACAAACGTTGTAGAGTATATTCTCGCCTACACGTACATATAAAGAACGTAAAAAACGGAGCTTGTATGCAAAAGTTATGGATTATAGAAGTTTGGGACACAAAAATCGAGAAAATCCTGAACTCCGAGAAAAATCGCATGGCTGGGGTTCGGCCACGGCACCTCGCATGCGAGGCTGCCTCGTGTCCGCCACGTGCTTGCTTCTGATTCAACCGAAGATGCGGCCCAGTAAGAAGTCGACGCGCCTCACACCGGTGGCAGGTCCGAAGCGAGCTACGTGCTTTGCCCTCGCATCCGACACGTGCCAAGTCCGAGCTTCCGACGCGTGTCGATGACTCCCCTCGCATCCGAGCCTCTCTGCTGCTTCTGTATGTCCCTTCCTTCGGCTGGAGCTCCAAACCTCGCACCTATATAAAGGGGGTGCTAGATTTCCCGGGTAACTTTTGGAATTTGCCACTTTTTCACCCTAAATTCAATATTTTTACTAATTCAACTTCCCCCGAAGCCCCGATATCATTTCCAACACCCGAAATACATTCCAAAGTGCTCGAGAAACCCGAGAAATTTATCTTTTTGGTTTGAAGCTCAACCCTCGCAGGGTCCGGTTTTTGGGAAAACATCCCGGTTTTATCGGAAATGACTGTTTTAAGAGACGAGGTGCTGTCCAATCGTCGTCTTATCATGTGAGTGTATAGTCACTTTCATCTTACACATAGATATGAAGTATTTTATATAAAATATGTGTTATGTGAATATATATTGTTTGTTTGTTTGAGATGGATATTGAATGAATGATTTATACAGGTTTTTAAATAATTTAAACTATATATGTATTTTATATCTACAAAAATGTTGAGTAAAACATGGGTAGATGAAATAGTTGGTATGTGATGAAAGATGATTTGGATAAATGAGATGATCGGTGATATAGATCAAGAGATGAGGGTGAGTGGTAAAATATGAGAGAAGCACTTACCCAAACGTTGGCCCCCGTCATTCAACAGAGTATGAATGACAACCATGGACTATTCTAGACGGTCTGTGGAACACTAGCACGCTCGCAACCTATAAGTGTGTGAACTATATGTTCATCAGTTGTACTCTAAAAACCTATTGACATGTATTGTAGGTGGATTCCCGTGAATAATACTGTCGATAAATGAGAGTTATGGACTTAGCACATGTTGTATAAACCTTGCCAACTATGGACTTAGTGCCTGTTGTATAAACCCTGACGACGATGTGACTCCGTGCCTATTCCTTAGGATGAATCCTTAGGAATGAGTGATAGATGATTCTTAGGGTAAATCCTTAAGAAATAAATAAGATAATGCGGTTGGGTAATAAGGTTGATTGTTTGATGTTTAAGCATAATAAATTTATTTATTGTGGGTTGAAAACCCTATATGCTCACCAGGCTCCCAAGCCTGACCCACTCAGTTTGTTTGTATCACAGGTATCGATACGAAGCTACTTTACACCGAGAGATTAAAAGTGATGTAGATCACTAGTGTAAATGAATGTAAGTCCTATTTATGCTTATGTTTCTGTATTGACGATGACATCCCAATGGTTTAAATGAATAAAATACATTTCTTCGGAAATGGTTTGATAATATATTTATCATGTTTTTCTGGGAACAATTCCGCAACATTTTTATTAAAAGGGTACTCTGATTTTTATAAAGCATAAACAAAATCGGTCTTTTCTGGCCGAGAAATTTGGGGATGTCACAAAACCCAACCAAACCAATGAATTAAGCAACTCATAATACCTAATTCATTATAATCTAGTCTAACATATCAATCACTAATCTAATTAGTTAGGGTTTAAAACCCTAACTTAACACACATAGCTTTCACGTTGGAAATCACATATAGAGCTTTTTCAAAGCTACTAAACACTCTTAATGACATCAATAACAAGATTTCTAAAAGTAGTATTTTATTTCTAGTTCAATTCCATAAATCACCATTAAACCCCTACTAGCTTAAAAATGGAAAAGATGATTACCTTAGGGACTTTTGATGATCAATACTTGTCTCTAACACCTTTGATCCTCCTACTTCCTCAAAATCATCAGAGCTCCCTTCTCTAAGAACTAGGAAATGTTTCGGCCAGAATGAAGGCTGATCAAGGATTTAACCTATGAGACACCGTGATGTGGTGAAGATTTCACTATGACATAGTGACCTAAATGAACTTGTAGTCATCCCTTATCTACATGATGGTGACCATTCTTCCATAAGAACCAACTTTTCCCACTATGTCGTGTGCCCATACACCACTCCGTGGTGCAATGTACGTTGTCTACCTCATATGAAGGACTTTGTTTGAATCCTCGTCACTTCTTACCATGTCGTGGTGAGCTATCCACTACGTCGTGGTGGCTGGGCATCAAGAAACTACATTTCTGATTTCATTCCAGTGTTGGGGACAATTTTTCTTCCAACCTCTAACCTTCATAACTTCTTTATTGTATACTCAATTTCTATGATCTTTATATCTTCTCGAAGATGGGAATATACTCTAAAACTCTGTTAAGTCAGTTCTCACTGACTTAATATGAGTATTAATCTATTAAGTCATAAAGTTGGCCTAAAAAGATAAAATTTCCCATTTTATCCATTTAGCCAAAATACATATTCACATACATTTCTTCTCTTGAACTTAGTCATCTAACCTCATCTTAGTGACTTCAACTAATCTTGGCCTTTTCTATGAAGTCAGAACTTCATAAATCTTCTAATTTCTTATAAGTGATCTTTTTGCCCTTTTGGTCAATACTTTACTAATAGTTAATTCTCTCAAAATTTCTGGGTATTACATTATCTAAGGGTATTTTGGTCCTTTAGTTGTTTAACTAAAAACTAGACCAGCAGGAACGCCACATGTGTTTCATGTTGTAACATCCTGTTTCTTGTTATTTCTTATTTTCGGGTAGTGGGCCAGAAATTGATTGTGTAAAGGCTTTGGGCCTTAAGGAGGTAAAGTTTAGACCTCTTGGGAGGTGATAATGATGGTTGTAAGATCTAACCCTTAAATTTTGTATTGAGTCGAAGGGTAAAAAGGGAAAATTTCATAGATTGGGTTTCATTCATGAAATACAAATTTTAGTTTAGAATGTTTTTAGTCGAAAATAACTAGATTAGATTGTAGGGCTCTTCAACAAATTTTTATGCATATAAAGAACTCAAAAATTGGAGTTTAATCGAGGATGTTATGGTAGTTTGAAATTTGTGTTGAATATGGAAGAAGGGTAGTACGTTGGGCGTACCAGCATCATAAAAATGCGCCTCCAAGGGAGTACATGGGGCGTACCATTTGGTACATTGAGCCATATTTAAGCACCTTAACTCTTCTAAACCTATTCCATTCTCAATCTCCATCTCTCCAACGACCTCCCCTGAAGCCCTAACCCTAGTTTGAGCATTGTGAGCCAACAATGTGCTTTTAGGTAACTTTGAAGGAAGAAGAAGGTGGTGATAGTGCTTGGAAGCTTTAAACAACTTTAGATCTAGAAGTTCTCCTCCCTCATTCATCTCAAGGTGGCATAAATTTTGTACCTTTATGTATCCATTAATAGATATAGCTTAGATGTTAAAGTTATGTCGTTTTGTCTCACAAATTGGTCCATTTGAGTGTAAGTTGTTCCAGAGGTTGTGAGGTGCATTTCCAAGTGTATTTGAGGGTGTTAAGTCATAAAAATGCAATATTGATCTTTTTCTTCCATTCATGCATGAGTTATGAAGCTTAGAATCTTATGATAAGTTAGGGTTCCGAATTTGGAACCTTTCTAGCCATGCAAAGTCAAAAGTTGGAAACTTTATGATTTAGGATATCATTTCGACTTAGATCTGAGCTCTAGGTGAAAGATCTTAAAGGAAAAAGTGCTTAATGGAAATATTAGAACCAACTTGAGTACATTGGGCGTACCTGGAAGTACTTTGGGCGTTCTAGGATTGAACCACGTATGTTGAGCGTAGGTAGGAGTACGCTGGGCGTACTTAGCCTGCTGTGGACTTTGAATTTCTTTGGATTCCATTGACCGTCGAATTTTTGACCATGTTTGACTTTGCGTCAAACATGGTGGTTTTGGATTGTGAATTAAGATTTTACCTAGTTTTAGTGATTAGTGGATTCGCGGAGTAAGCAGTGCAGAAAAGGAAGTCCATCTGAATATTTCGGGGTTTTCGTTTCAGGAGACTTCTCCTCACTGTACCCGTGGGTCGAAGACACTAATATCGTCCCACTAGATTTGATTATCATGGATTAGGAAGATCCCTAGGGACTGTATGTAGTCACGTAGGATAGACTGAGGACTCTTGATCTAGGGTTTCCTACCTATTCCTTGTTTGGTTGTGGCTCTAGAGTAGGATCATCTGTCCGGGTGGCTATCTCACCTATGGTTACATACGATTACGCGTTCCTTACAAACTTAGTCATGTATCCTTGTTTATAGGGTGTTGCTATGCTGTAGTGATATGCTAGATATTATATATATATATATATATATATATATATATATATATATATATATATATATATATATATATATCCTGGTATGATAGGATGCAACAATGGTGGTATACTGGTTAGATTACCAGTAGGCAGGTTATCGTCTAGTGGAGTGTCCTAGGGACTGTACGTAATCATGTAGGATAACCCGGTGACTCTTTATCTAGGCTTTCCTTCATGTTCCATGTTTGGTTGTGGCTCTAGAATAGTGTCATTTATCCGGGAGGCTATCTCACCTCTGGTTACTTATGGTTAACCATTACATGGAGGTTAGATGGTAGCGGAACAGTGTGTTGTGAGAGATATGGTACGCGATAGCGAATGATATGATTGATATTGCATGTATTATGTGCCTACTTGATCCTTGTTTGTTTTTATGTCGACATACGGTGGTGGTCGAGGTTGAGGCGGTCCTGTTGTGTGCTGTAGGCCAGGATACCAAGTACCGGTCGTCATAAGTCGTAGGCATGGAGGCTTGGGAAGAGTGGTTAGGTTGAGACGACATGCCAATAAATCCAGGGTATTCCAGTCAAATGACTGATTGGACTCATTGCATGTTGGCATTCTAGTTGAATGACATATTGGACCAGGGTATTTCAGTCTAATGATTGTGGGCCCGTTATGCATGCTATTATGTTTGTTGTATCTTGTATGGGATATTTTTGGGAAAACTCACTAAGCTTTGTGCTTACTTAGTTGCTTATGTTTCAGGTTCTATCGGTGATCGTGGGAAGGCAAAGGCGGGACCTTACACACTCATTAGTAGCATGAAGGATTTCACATTTATTATAATACTTTAATTTTTTTTATAAATGTAATTGGGAATAAATGGTTTTTCTTAGAATGGATTTATATTTGGGAAGTTTTTAACTTAATAAAAATGAAAATTTTTGGTTGTGAAAATGGGACATTACAAGTTGGCATCATAGCCCTGGTTTGAGGGAATTGGAGGAACACTAGTGTTAATCCAGACTCAAACTAGGATTTGATAATTTTCCAAAAACATATTTTAAAAAGAATTTATAATAAAAGGGTTTGGTTAGGGACATGGGCTCAGTCTCTTGTCATGTTCTTGTTTGATTGTGGGCTTTGGATCGGGAATATGAACCTTGATTTAACCCTGGTTTTACAGGAAGATACGGTGTGTATAGTCAGCCAGAGCTTGAACAGGAGAGTGGTTCCCATAATACCCATACTTGTTATTTGTGTTGAATTTAAACTTGCTAATATATGAATTGTTAGAAAAGCATGCTAGTGGATAATCTAAGGTTCTTATAGGGACTATTGGATAGAAGTGCCTGATTTCAGTGATGCCTTATGATATAGGGAATTTCTTGTTATATGCTACTTGATTGTGTGATTGCTACGTGAATGTTGATTAGTTGTATATGCTCGGGATTATATAGCCTTAGAATGATCGACTTATCCTTACTTCATATTCCTTTTTTGGTTGTGGACTTATGCCATAATTTATTATTCGACAGTCTATCTGACCCCATATTGTGTACAGCAAGCATGCACAAAAGAAAACAATAGTGCGAGAGTGAGGATAATCCTAGGAGTACCTAAGAAGTTAGTTGTAGCTCGTAGGATAATGTGTTATCACCCCTAGGAGTGGTCTAGTACAGTGACTTAGGAGCTTTAGGTGAATTCTGAGTCGACTACGGATAGGTGTGGAAGATAGTATGGGCCCGTACTACTGAAAGCATAAAATCTATATGAAATTCTGGAAGAACCTCGAGACTACTAAGGAACTAGTAGGAGTGTATCCTGGTCTTTTGAGCACTGTGTTTTGATGTCTGATTTTTCCATGGTATTTTTTCAGTATGGCGGTTATTGAAGGTTCTGGATCAGGAGCTGGTGGCATTGGGAGAGTAGGTCTGAGTGAGGAGGAGATCTGCAGGATTATAGCTACTGGAGTGGATGAGACGATCAGGGAGGCAATTCCAGAGTTGCTCGGGTCGGTCAAGACCACATTGATCGAGGCGTTTGAATGGTGCTATGCCGTCGTCATGTAGGTAGCTGCTGACGCAGCCACAACAGCCATCGTCATTGTAGGATCTCAGAGAGGTGGGGTGATCTAGTATCGGGAATTGAGTGACATAAAGCCTCTTAAGTTCAAAGGCGATGGGTACCCGATTATCTCTTTGAGATGGATTTATGATGTGGATGGATGTTTCTTCACATTTTTGTGTCCCGAGAACCAGAAGGTGAATTTTGCGCTTAATCTTCTTCGCTAGGGTGCGAAGGATTTGTGGGAGTTTGTGACTCAGGGCTTTCATAGGCAGAGCGAGCTGCAGTGACTTAGGAGCAGTTTTTGGATATGTTTTGCGGCACAGTATGTTACTCTTGTGGAGCGATATCGACTGGCACATGAGCACCTGTCACTCAAACAAACGATGGAGTTGGTGACGGAGATCACCAGGATGCTTATGGAGAGCGCTCTTTTCTGCCCAGAGTATGCTGGTTCAGAGCATGCGCAAATGTCATGATACTTGAGTATGCTCAAGACACAGCAGTACCGGACCTTGAGCGAGATGCTGTAAAGCGTCAGGAGGAGGGAGATGAGTTGGATATTCATCAGAAGGAGGAAGGAAGAGCTTCAGGACAGTATCAGTCGGCAGCCAAGCTGGTCAAGTCCGCTGACCTGGGTTCAGGATCAGTTGAGGGAGGAATTTCAAGTGTGGCGGGTGTGGGAAGTTTCACAATGGAAGGTGTCGATCATTTGTATGTCGCAGGTGTGGTGAGGAGGGTCATTTTGGTAGGGACGCAGGCGGAGTACGCAAGTTTGCTTCCATTGTAACTAGGAGTTCCACATCAGAGCTCGTTGTCCCTTTCTCATTTTAGTGAGGTGCTAGAACCTATACCCCTAACTTGGCAGTTACCCGACGGTTGTCGTGGGACGGCCGGAGTCCTGGAGGCCGAGGTTTGGTTTATAAGTTCTTATATTTAGTCGATTATTGCATTGTTGGTATTCATCTGAATGGAATTATCTTATTTAGCTCTGTTTTAAATTGATTTCTTATTATGAATGGATTAATTATCGTGGTCATCGGTTGCATGCGCGTTAGAATTTGTGAATGTTATGTGAGTTTAGACTCTCCTGTGTACCTGGATACCAGTGGTTGGGATCAAGTAGTAGAGTTCATGTTGGTTTGGGTATCGAAGGATTGTGAAGTTGTCAGATTCTAGCATATTCCAAGTGGGGGAGAATGGAACCTCTCAGTAGGAGGACCTTATGCCAAGGTTCCGTTCTCAATCGAATTTCTCCAAGTTCAAGACTTCCGTGTAACTGTTGAATCATTTGATTTTGCATCAAGATCATCATCAACGGTTGGATTTCCCTTGATTCATATTAGTTTTTAGTTATGATAGAAAAATGTAGGGAGAGCTTATGCTTTAGACTCTAGGGCGTTAGGAGCCCAGGTTGAGGGATGTGACGAGGGATTCCTTGTCAGTTCTTATTTGATTGGGGCTTGGAAGTCTGAGTCATGAACCAATGGCCTGATAAGGTCAGTTAAGTCTTGTTGGGTTCGGTGTGCATCTTGTTAGGCTGCGAGTGTTGTTGTTGGTTAATGGATCAGGGGTAAGCTTGAGTACCATTGTTTGTTAGTGGATCGGGGTGAGTCCGAGTGTGGTCAGTAGATAGCTAATAAGGGTTGACGGAGGCGAGTAGGAGAATGGTCTAGTTTAGTATGTGACCAGTTGGTTTTCGTCGCGATGGAGCACTTATGTGCAGGATTAACCTGATAGTGTTTGGCCAAGAATGTTTTGGTCTGATCAAATATGCAGATTTTCGGTCAGTTTGGTTAATGTGAGGGTTGCGTTAGTTTCTGAGTAGGGAAGGGGTTCTTTCCCTCATGATATAAGGAGGTTGTGTGGAGACATTTTCTTTATCCCGTGTGGTATCACCAAAATTTCTAGGATGGCAGAATTATCGAGGGATGGTCGACTACTGAAGATGCTACAATAAAGATCAATATGATATTGGAGTCAGGTTTGAAGGGCCCTCAAGGGGTTACATTGAGAAGTAGAAGCGAGAACTGATTTCGAGGATGAAATCTAATTTAAGTGTGGGAAAATTGTAACATCTTGTTTCATGTGATTTCGTATTTCAGGGTCGTGGGTTGGAACTCGATTGTGTAAAGGATTTGGGCCTTACGTAGATAAATTTTAGACCTTTTGGGAGGTGATAACGACGATTCTAATATCTAACCCTTGAATTTTGTATTGGGTTGAAGGGAAAAAGGGGAAGAAGTCATAGATCGGGTTTCTTGCTTGAAATACAGATTTTTGTTCGAGAAGTTTTTAGTCCAAAATTACTAGATTAGATTATGGGGCTCTTCAACACCTTTTCGTCCATATAAAGAACACCAAAATTAGAGTTGAATAGAGGAAGTTATGGTAGTTTGAAATTTATGTTGAATATGGAAGAAGGGCAGTATGTTGGGAATACCAGCATTTTAAAAACGCGCCTCTAAGGGAGTACGTTGGGCGTATTGTAACGCTTAGTTTTGGTATGAATTTATTCCCTTAAATTGTTGATTTTTCCTGTTGAACTCGGCGAGTTGAAGGCTTCAACTCGACGTGTTGAGTGGATTTTGGCCGCGTGAATTAATGGAGCAAATCGACGAGTTGGGGTGTCTCAACTCAACGAGTTGGCGGCTGAGAAGGAAACCCGAATTTTTAGGGTGTTGCACCCTATTTAAAGGCCTAAGTCTATTGGCTGGCCTCCTTACCAGCCTCCTCTGTCCAGAAAACCCTAAAAGAGTGGATCATCATCCTTGAGTGTGTGTGAGCTTGTGGAGGGCCTTAAGAGTTGATATTTTGCACACTTTTGGAGGATCCTTGAAGTTGAAGGTGCATAGCTTGGAGAGAAGATCTAGATCCAGAATCTCCCCACCCATTTCAGTCCTTTTGAGGTATAAAGTCGATACCTTGCTTTGTTATCATCTAGATCTCTTTGTTTGAAGTTTTAGTTTGATTTTGGGTTTATCGTTGGGTTGTCCAAGAAGTTGAGGGTTTTAGGGGTTATTATGTTAGATCTGACCCTTTCATGATCTCTCTTGGCTTAAATTTGCAAGCTTTACTAGGTTCTAGGTCCCATTCATGCAACAGGTCCTTTATTAAGCCCATGTTGAGCTCTAGAGCTTCTTTCTAGCATGCATGGACGTAAAGTAGGAAACTTTACATGATTTCCTAGCCTTTGGATTCCAGATCTACGTTTTGGGGCTATGATTTGACAGTTAAAGGGCTTAATGGGTTAAGCCTCACTCTTTTGGGTCTAGGGTTCGGGTTTGGGCTCATTATGGTGGTTCCTAAGGGTAAAGTTGGAAACTTTACCCTTCTAGACATCATTTTGGAGAAGATCTGAGATTTGGAGTTCCTAGATTCGATGGAAACAACTTAATGCATTAAGTTGTTGGATTTTTGGCCAACTCGGAGAGTTCATTAGTGAACTCAACGAGTTGATAGGATTTTTCCCGATTTGTACAGTGAATGGAGAAACTCGACGCGTTGAGGGACAACTCGGCGAGTGGGGTCAACTCAGGCCGTTGACTTGACTTCTGACCTTAGTCTTTGACAAAGTTTGACCAAAAAGGGATTTTGGGGCATTTTGAGTTAAATCTAAGGTATTGTTATTGTTTAGGGATTGAGTAGAGCTGATATTCGGAGCCAGGACCTAGTCAGCTATCGTTCAGTATTTGAGGTGAGTCTTCTCATAATACCAATGGGTCGAAGGCACCAATGTCGGCCCATTATCTGGTATGTAGTGACTAGTTGATATTCATTGTATGCTTTGTGTTTTGGATTGATTTATGTGAAGACCATGGGGGGAGCCCATGACACTTGATTATAAGACTATGGGGGGAGCCCATGGCATTGCAAGTAAACACCATGGAGGGAGTCCATGGCAAATCATGTATACATATGTATTGTATGGTTTTTATGTGAATTTATGTATTGTGTATTTTGGGAAACTCACTAGGCGTTTGCTTATAGTTTGTTGGGTGTTTCAGGTACTTCTATCTCTAAGGGCAAGGGCCCGGCTTAATGGCGCAGCGTGCACTCTCCAGCATTTTTCCCTACTGGATATTATGGACACTCTGATATTTCTGAATAATGTGTTAATGTATGGGATTTTTTCTGGAAACAGTTTATAATGGGATTTACTAAGTATTGAACATAGTTTGTAATAATTAAATAAAAAAAATTACTCGAGTTTTTTTGGGCTGTTACAAGTTGGTATCAGAGCCTTGGTTTGAGGGATTCGGACACACTTTTGGTTGTGTCAGAATTCAAATTGAGGAAATCATAAAATTGATTTCAAAAAGAAGTTAAAAGATTAAAATTTCCTTGAAATCGAATTTTGCAAGAAAAAGGGGAGAGTGCAATGTGCGCAATCGGTTGGGCTCAAGTAAGTGTTCCCAATGTTTTAGCCATGTTATGATATATATATATATATATATATATATATATATATATATATATATATATATATATATATATATATATGGAAATTAATGTTGGATGGATTATTTGCTAAGTGTATGATTTCTAATTTGTACATGCTTAGGATTGCATAGCCCTAGAATGAGGGAATATTCCTTATTCTTGTTCCTTGTTTGGTTGTGGTTTAGGGTATAAGCTTTATTTGAAAGTCTATGTGATTCCCTTTGTGTATAAGTTGCATGCATATGGCAACCTGCTATGATTAATCTGAGGTTTTGGTTTGGTGAGAGTTAAGAATCCTAGAGCAGTCTAGGATCTGAGTTAGTGTTGTGTTTATGAGTAATGATTTGTGATTGGATGATTTAGGAATATCAGGTATGGCCTTGGGGAAGGTACAGGTAGGTGTGGAAGGTAGTATTGGGCCCGTACTACTGAAAGCATAGGACATGTACCCGAATCAATGACATACCTAATAGTTTCTAGAAGTCCATTGAAGAGGAATCTCTTTCGAATTCCTTATCTTGGTTATTTGTGATATTTTCAGTTGAGGATGGTGATGATATCGCGAGGTTCAGGTTCAAGTTCAGGTGCAGAGCCCATCGATGAGAGGTTGCGCGATCTTATCGCAACCGAGGTTACTCGTGTCTTCCTTGACACTACCTCGGTGATTTTTGGTACCGTCAAGGACGACATCATGGAGATCATGGAGGATCAACTCAGGTCTTTTCGAGCTGAGATTGCTGTAGGCCAGATTGGGGCATGAGCCCCTTCGTTCAGGGAGTTTAAGGCATATGGAGCGCCTGAGTTCTTCGGGGTCAGGGATCCCATCACTAGCCGACACTGGGTGGCAGACATGGAGAATGCCCATCGCACGAGCTTTTTCCCAGAGGGGGCAAAGGTGGGGTTCGCCTCTTGTATGTTGAGGGATCGAGCACGAGACTGGTGGGAGGAGGTTACCCACGAGGTAGGATCAACACGTGTGGCTGAGATGACTTGGCGGGAGTTTGTGAGGAGGTTTGATCAGGAGTTTGCACCATGCATTGAGGTGCAACATTTGGTGAGAGAGTTCTAGGATTTACAGCAAACTACAGATATTGTGGTGGAGATCACAGCCATGTTTCGGGGGAGGGCACTATTAGTTCCACAGAATGCTGTAGATGAGGAGGTGAAGAACACAAGATATCATTCCATGCTGAGAGATGACATCCGAGAGTTCGTGAGGTGTTCAGGGTGCAAGACCCCAAATGACATGGTGGAGAAGGCCCAGGAACAGGAAATCGAGTTAGAGCTCCGCATGAAGCGGAAGCCGGAGAAGGTTCAGTCGGTTGTGGGTCAGGATAAGAAGCCTAAGACCTCCGATTCTTCCAGTAGAGGCCAGCAGGGCCGGGGCCGCTGTGCCAAATGCGGCATGCAGCACATTGGAGCCTACTGGGTGTCAGGTTCATCATGTTATGCGTGTGGCCAGCCGGGCCACATCAGTAGGGATTGCCCCAAGAAGGGCTTGATTTGTTTCCACAGCAACCAGATCGGTCATAAAAAGGCCGATTGTCTGAGGCTATCTAGAGGAGGAGGAGCAGTCGCGGTGCCTGCGCTTGCCACAATGAGGATCACCGATGTCCGCCCGGTCAAGGAGGAGGCCCCTGCGGTGAAGAGCCATGCATTTCAGCTGACCATGGAGGGGACTTTGGATTCCCCACTCGAGGGGGAGATTGCGGATGAACGCACCGTGATTGTTGCGAGGGTATTTCGGAAGAGTGTTCTGAATATGTTCGGGGAGAGGTTTCCTATCGATTTGGTTTCGATTCCTTTGCGAGGATTGAAGGTGATCGTCGGCATGGATTGGTTGGGGCCCAATGGGTCCATGATAGATTGTCAGCGACAGTTAGTGAAAGTTCGAACCCCAAGTGGGGGAGAACTGGTTATTCATGGAGAGAGAGCCTCGCCTGGGCCAACTCTTTGTTCGGCTGCGAGGGCTAGGGGACTCCTTCAACAGGGTTGTTCGGGGTTTTTGGCTTATGTATCGGATTCGAGGGTGAAGGCCACATCAGAGGTGAGTAGGGTGCCTATTGTGCGATATTTTCCTGATGTATTTCCAGAGGAGTATCCTGGTGTGCCTCCCAAGAGGCAAGTGGAGTTCTACATTGATTTTGTGCCTGGTGCGGCCCCAAGAGCCAAGGCACTGTATCGTCTAGCTCCGCCTGAGATGCAGGAGTTGTCTACGCAACTGCAGGAGCTGCTAGACAGGGGATTCGGTCATCTGATTAGTTCCCCCTGGGGAGCACCGATTCTGTTCGTGAAAAAGAAGGATGGGTCGCACAGGATGTGTATTGATTATCGGGAACTAAACAAGCTAATGGAGAAGAACCGTTATCCAGTTCCGAGGATTGATGATTTGTTCGATCAGCTTCAGGGTGCCTCGTGGTTTTCCAAGATTAATCTTCGGTCATGGTATCCTCAGATGAGGATCTGGGATGACATACCGAAGACCGTGTTCAGAATTCGTTATGGTCATTACGAGTTTGTGGTGATGCCATTTGGGCTCACCAATGCTCCAGTAGTATTCATGGATCTCATGTACCGGGTTTGCAGACCGATGTTGGATCAGTCTGTGATTGTTTTCATTGATGATATTTTGGTCTATTCTAAGACCAAGGAGCAGCACGAGCAGCATTTGAGAGAGGTGTTGGAGGCCTTGAGGAGGGAGAGGCTTTATGCCAAATTCTCCAAATGCAAGTTTTGGTTGCGTGAGGTGCAGTTTCTGGGGCACATCATCAACCAAGAGGGTATTTTGGTGGATCCCGCCAAGATTGAGGCAGTAATGCATTGGGAGGTTTCGAAAAACGCATCCAAGATCAGGAGTTTCTTGGGATTAGTGGGGTATTATCGGAGATTCATCCAGGATTTCTCCAAAATTGTTGTATCCTTGAACCGTTTGACCAAGAAGAGTGTGACCTTTCGGTGGGGTTCAGATCAACAATCGGCTTTCGAGACATTAAGGAAGAATTTATGTGAGGCCCCGATTCTAGCTCTGCCCAAGGGAGTGGATGATTTTGTAGTGTATTGCGACGCTTCTATTTCAGGTTTAGGGGTTGTACTGATGCAGAGGGGGCATGTGATCATTTATGCCTCGAGGCAGCTGAATCCTCATGAGGCGAATTACCCCACTCAAGATTTGGAATTGAGGGCAGTGGTGTTTTCCCTCAAGATCTGGAGGCATTATTTATATAGGGTCCGATGCACCATTTTCACCGATCACTAGAGTTTGAAGTATTTGATGGATCAACAGAATCTGAACATGAGACAGAGGAGATGGTTGGATGTAGTAAAAGATTATGACTGTGAGATCTTGTACCATCCCTGGAAGGCCAATGTGGTAGCCGATGCTTTGAGCCGTAAGACGGCTAGTGCCCCGATTCGAGATGTTTTCTTGAGGATGATAGTGATTTCGCCTTTATTGGATATGATTAAGGAGGCTCGGGTGGAGGGTTTAAAAAGGGAGAACTGGAAGATCGATCGAATTCAGGGGAAAGTTCTGTTGTTTGTTCGAGATGGTCAGGGGTTATTGACTCAGTGTGGCAGAGTTTGGGTTCTTACATCCGGAGGTGTGAGGCAAAGAATCTTGGAGGAGGCGTACAAGTCCAAAATTTCTATTCATCCAGGGGCCACAAAGATGTACTGAGACTTGAGATTGAGTTATTGGTGGCCCGCTTCAAAGTTTGTGTGGTTTGTCGAGCGGTGTTTGACCTGTAGGAAGGTCAAGGCCGAACATCAGAGACGTGTTGGGTTATTTATTAGATTGTATCAAAGTTATGTATGTATTTAGCCATTTTATAGATTGGGCCTGTCCATCCGTCTTTATGATGCAAGGGTTAGGCTTTAAATATTGCATGCATGTATTGTATTAGGGTTAATCATTTTATGATTCCCTACGGTGCCTTTATAGAGAAGTTCTTCATCGAGCTATTCTAAGGCATTCATTATTAATCATTCAGCACAACTTTGATCATTGCTCTTATTCTTTTGGTTCATATTCCAGTTTAGAATCTATCGATCTATTATTTATTGTTCTAACAATTGGTATCAGAGCGGGAGCTTGTGTAAACCATACGCAACTCTTATGTCAAGTGTTATTAGGGTTTTCTGCTTTTACTGGATCTTTTCTTGCCGTCTTCATCGTTTTCACCGATTATAGACGTTGGATCTTGATCATTATTTTTCCCTAAACACGATTATCGTTTTACACATCTGATTCTTTACAGGTTTAAGTGAATCAACAACATACATCCTGAAGATCCACATACTCTATCTTTCAATCTTTCTAGCAGCATCGGACCTACTACCAGGATCCCTATCCTCTTCCTACAAGACTATGAAGTTTGGGCTTTACACTTTGAAGACTATGTTTTGGGTATTGAAGACCATGGGACGACGATCTGACAAGCCATGACAGAGGGAACATTCATGCACATGGGAACTAGGAGAATTATCAAAACTCAAGCAGAATACAATACTCTTCTTATTGACGTTAAAGACATTCCTCAAGATGAGAAGGATAAAATGATAAGCAACGCCAAAGCAATGAGAATAATAAGGTTTGCTCTAACTCTAGACACCTTTCGTCTGGTGAGTTCTTGTGATACAACGAAGGAGATTTGGGATAGATTAAAAGAGCTTTATTCAAGTGATGCAGATCTGGAACACTCCATTCAGACGTTGCTTCTTTCAGAGTTTGGTGCCTTCGTTCAGAAGCCAGAGGAGAAGCTTGATCAAACATTGAATTGTTTCAACCATATTTTGAGCAGGATGCTAAAACACAAAATAAAACGTGAATTAATAGAACAAAAGGTCACTTTCATGATTGGTTTGAGGTCCGAATGGAAAGCAGTAGTTTCAACTGTAAAAGCTCATGAACAGTTTAAGAACTATACATTGGCAAAGCTAGTGAGAATCCTTAGGTCCCACGAAGATGAAGTGACAAAGGAAGGGAAGGTTGTTTCTGGAATGGGATCTTTGGCCATGGTTGTGAAGGGCAAAAATGTAGCAGAAGAAGATTCGGAGTTCGATCTTTCAGATTGCGAACTTACGAAAGAAGAATACACCCTAATGGTTTCAAACCCCAAAATGTTTGCGAAAAAGAATTGTGGACGCCTCAAAAACAGGAACTGGAAAGGGAACTACAGTTCAGATAAAGCAAAGGATGAGAGCCCCATGGAATCTCCAAAGGATGATGTGAAGAAAAAGAAAAACTTGATGGGAGATTTTGGTTATGACTGCAACTATTGTCATGGGAAGAATCATCTATCCAAGGAATGTATGTTGCGAAGAATGAGTGAGAAGAAAGATGAAGAAGATAAAGATGAAGCTTACTATCTTCGGAATATAGAAGAGCTTAGAAAGAAGAAGAGTGCTGACAATGCTAAGCCTGCTTTGATTGTGCAGGAAAATGACGATGATTTTGGAAGAGTTGAAGTTTGGTCGACTGATTCGGAGGATGAAGAAGTTCGCAAGCCAACGCATGGAGAATGTTTCATAGAAAAGTCTGAAGTCCCTGGGTACGAGGGAAAATGCTTGATGATTCGCAGTGAAGTCTCGCAGCAAAGAGAATACACTACTGATAGCAGCCAGGCCTCTGACGACTGCTTTGCTGCAAGACCAGTTTCTAAGCAGATCAGTGAGTGCGAGAAAGTAATCAGCAAGGTCCAATCTATTCTTCTATCTCTTAATATTCATGTATCTCAGTACGAAACTGAATTAGATGACTTAAAATTTACAGTCTCTGGTTTTAGCGATAGCTTAAAAAGAACTCGTTTAAGTAATTCTAACTTAACTGATCCTATCAGCAGGGTTTCAAACGAGAGTGAAGAGAGATGGATATGGATATAGAAGTTGGAGTCAGAGCTATCTAGGTCTAGGGATGATATTATTTATTTGCAACGAGATAATTTAGGGCTTTTAAAACAACGAATTATTTTCTGTTTGATTGCTAAACATCTTTATTTCAATATCACTCAACTTCATCTTAACTGTGAAATAAGCAAGAATATACACAAAATGATTTTGTCCTTTATCGAATTGAAACAGGACGAAATCGATGCAAATTGCTTCAAATGTGAATCCATTGTTTCCTCTAACGATGTCTCAGATTCTTAAAAAATTGAAGCTTACATACAGTCCAAAGAACATAAAGATATGTTGAAACAAATTTTGAGAGAGAAATATAAAGAGCAAATTAAATCTGATATTGTACAGAATTTTGACTCATTGTGCACAAAATTATGTTCAGAAAATACTCGTGATGTTGACAATGTATCTGATTTGATGATGAAAGTGACATGAGTGAAATCTCCTTGGAGGATGAGATTGATTGTTCAGAATTTGTAAAAAGTAAACCTGAACCAAAGAAAAATATGATTTCAGAAAATTCAGTTGAGTATGTTTGTATTTCTAAAAATAAAGGTTCAAAGATTCTTAAAGAAAAGGCAATAATTTTTCCGAAAGTTCAAACTGTTCCGAATCAAGTTTTCGCAACTTCTGGACTGAACAAAAATCGGACCTTAGAATTATCGTCCCTCGTAGAAGAAGACAATGTTGATGGGTGCGACGAATATTTTTGGTCTGCTCCCATAGACAATGCAGATGAAACCAAAGGTCTTTCGGATATGACCTCTTGGAAAACGAATGGAAGATATGTGGTAGAACCACTGAATGAGGTTAACTCCAGTTACGAGAAAGTTAGTCCGAGTGGAACCAAAAATGTTCCAAATAACATGTCATCCGAACAGACTGACACTCCCGTTAGAAAAACTAAACCTAGGGCTAGTATTCATAAGTCAGTTGGTGAATTTGTTACTAAGAAACGTCAACGAAATGCTAGATATCGGAAAAACCTAAAAGAAAGATAGCATTTCTGGAAATCCTAAAATTTCAATTGTGTCAATCAAGAAAGATCTGTAAATCCGAATACGAAAGTCTCTTCAAATACAAATCTTAAACAGTTCTCAAAACCGCAGTCTTCCTCTCCACAGGTTTCAAAACAAAAAGTTTTTTAAAAACCATTGTTCTCAAAACAAGCAAAACCTATGGAAAAGACAAAACCTAATTTTTCTCCAAAAACTAATGTTTCAAAATCTGCCAGCACATTACAAGATGAGAAGGGCAAAGGAAAAGTTGTTTCGGATCCTAAAAATTTCTTCAAGGATTCTGAAGCAAGTTTGAAAAGGGAGGAAAAGAAGTTTATGAAAAAGGTTGTCAAGCAACAAATTGAAGCTAAACAAATAAAAATATCTTTTAAAGAAAAGAATCCTAAAGATAATAGGATTGTTGTTTTTGAAATCACGAAAGGAGAGAATTCCACTTTGGTAAACCGATCTTACTTAGTTTATGAAGCTATAACCTTTCCTGTTTCTAAGAAAGCCTCACATGGACCCAAACAAGTTTGGGTTCCTAATCTCTCTGAATTTTGTAGGTGATTCGTGATGAACAGTTCGATTCCGAATGTTATATATTGATAGTGGTTGTTCGCATCACATGACGGGAAGTAGAGAGGAATTGATGGAATTATGAACGTTAAAGGATGGTGGTAAAGTGAATTATGGAAATAATTCACTCGGAGAAATCAAAGGATACGACATGATTACGAATGGGGAATTCTCCATTCCGAAGTTAGCCTATGTGGAAGGCCTGAAACATAACCTAATTAGTGTATCTCAATTGGTTGTAGGTACAGGTCTGAATGTGTCATTCGAAGATGAGGGATCTAATATTATAGAAAAGAAGACCAAAACAGTGCTTCTGAAGTCCAAGAGAAAAGGTGAAATGTATCTGCTAAATCTAAATCCTATCAAAGGAAAGCCTACCATTTGCCTTCTTACAAAAGCATCTTCGGATGATAGTTGACTCTTACACCGAAGTCTTTCACACCTGAATTTGAAGGATATCAACAAACTCGTACTTGGTGATCATGTGCGAGGCTTGCCTCTTCTAAAGTTTGAGAAGAAACATTTGTGTGTTGCCTGCAAATTAGTAAAGCAGCGTAGGAAAATTCATTCGACAATCATCAACACCAAAGTGATTGAGCCACTTGAATTATTACATATAGATCTTTGTGGCCCTTCTGCCATCGAGAGTATTAGTTGTAACAAATACATTCTAGTTATTGTCGATGATTTTTCCAGATTTAACTGGGTTTATTGTCTTAAACAGAAATCAGAATCCACTTCCAAGCTTAAGGACTTCATCAAGAAAATCTAGCTTCAACTGCGAAAGCTAGTTCGGAACGTTCGCAACGATAATTGTTCGGAGTTCAAAAACCAAGTGTTTGAAGAATTATTGACTGAAAAGGCAGTTGCTCATAACTTCTCGGCTCCTTACACTCCTCACCAGAACAGAGTTGTTGAAAGACAAAACCGGTCTCTGTACGAAGCTGCGAGGACCATGCTATTTTTTGCGAACTTACCACTCTACTTCTGGGCTGAGGCTATCAGAACAGCCTGATTTACTCAGAATAGATCTCTCATAAATAAAAGATTTTCAATCACCCCTTATGAGATTCTTAATAAAAGAAAACCTAACGTTAAGTTCTTTCATGTCTTTGGTTCCGGGTGCTTTATCTTCAATTCTAAAGAACAAAGGAAGAAGTTCGATATGAAAGCAGACGAAGGAATCTTCTTGGGTTACTCTCTGACTTTGAAGGCATATAGGGTTCTCAACAAAAAGTGCAAAAGGATAGAAGAAACCTATTATGTCACCTTTGACGACAATTATCTAAAGAAGTATCAGAAGACTGATTCTCAATTAGAGGAGATTTTTTCCACGACAAATCCAATGACGATTCCTCTTTCAAACATTTATATGCAATTAATGAGCCTGTTTGATGAGACAGAAAAGGCGATCTCTTTGGAATCAAAGGCAATAGACAATAAGGAAGATGAACTAAAGAAGATTATTGATGATGTTGCAAAGGATCTTGAAAACGAGCCACCCAATCCAAATTCCTCTGACATTCCATCTCAACCACAAGCTACGAATGCTCCAATTCAGGGGGAGGGTTCCGCATCAACCTCCACATTTAGAACACATGTTCAGGGGAGCATTCAACTTCTCAAGTAAACCACGAAAATCCAATCCAGGGGGAGAATCCTATTCCGAACGAAGAGCCACATGCAACATTCCAGGGGGAGAATGAGAACGAAAATAATGACTCTGACGTTCAATCGGAATTTGAAGAAGTGGATGCCGAATTGGATCCATGTTATGATCCAAACTACCCTCCATTGACCAAATGGACCAGAGATCATCCTAAAACGCAAGTAATTGGAGAAGCATCTTCTTGAGTTCTCATGAGAGCTCAACAAAAGGCGAATCAGACTGCATTATTTTCCAAGATGGAATTTTTCATGTTCAATTCTTTTATCTCCAAAATTGAGCCCAAAAATGTTAAGATTGCTCTTGATCATTCTGATTGCATGCAAGCTATGCAGGAAGAGCTCAATTAGTTCGAACGAAACAATGTATGGAGATTAATCCCAACTCCGAAGGATGCATCTGTGGTAGGATTAAAATGGGTGTTTCACAATAAGCTTGACAAGGAGGACAATGTGATACGAATCAAGTCTAGGTTAGTTGTGAAGGGTTACTGCTAAGAAGAAGGCATAGACTATGAATAAAAATTCGCATCGATTGCGAGGCTAGAATTTGTTTGCATTTTTCTTGCCTATGCAGCACATAAAAATTTTGAAGTCTATCAAACGGACGTCAAATGTGCATTTCTTAACAGTGAATTGGAAGAAACAGTCTATGTGGAATAGCCACCGAGGTTCCTAAACGAGAAATATCCAAACCACTGCTATATTCTAGATAAGGTTGTTTACGGTCTGAATTAAGCACCACGAGCATGGTATGAAACTCTCACTAGATTCTTAAAAGAACCTAAGTTTAAACAAGGCTCAGTCGACCCAACCTTCTTTCGTTAGAAAGATGGTGACAATCTGATGATTGTCCAAATCTATGTTGATGATATCATTTTCGGATTTACTAATCCTAAATTAACTGCTTAATTCCGAAAACTAATGGAAACTAAGTTTGAGATGAGCTCAATGGGTCCGATTAACTTTTTCCGTGGTTTGAATATTAGACAGAGTCAAAAGGGAATATTTATCAACCAGGAGGCTTATACGAAGACCTTACTTGCAAAGTTTGGAATGGTGGGAAACTCAAAGGTCAAGGTTCCAATGGCATTTGGAACAAAGATTACACTGTCATTGGACAAACCATCAGCTGATATGACTCTCTATCGACAAATGATAGGATCATTGATGTATCTAACAGCTAGTCGTCCAGACATTATGTTATCAGTTTGCTATTGTGCCAGGTTTCAGGCAAATCCACGCGAACCCCACATGACTGCAGTAAAGAATGTCTTTAGATACCTTAAACGAACATCCTCACTCGGAATTTGGTACCCTTCGAACTCAAGGTTCTTTGTGCAAGCATTCTCTGACACTAATCTTGGAGGTTGCGGTCTTGATCGAAAAAGTACAACTGGAGGATGTCAATTTCTTGACGACAAACTTGTAAGTTGGCAGTCAAAGAAACAAACACGTGTCTCCTTGTCTACCGCTGAAGCTGAGTACAACGCAGCTGCCTCTTGTACGTCTCAAGTGATATGGATTCAGCGTGAGCTAAGAGATTACATAATTAATATTAAGAGAATCCCCTTATATTGCGATTCCGAAAGTGCTATTCGTATCTGCCACAACCCAGTGCAACATTCCAAAACTAAGCACATAGTACTGAGGTATCACTTCATAAAAGATCACGTGGAGGATAGCAATGTTGAAATTCATTTTGTAAGATCTGTTGATCAACTAGCCGATATCTTCACGAAATCCTTACCTGAAAAAACCTTCAATAGAATTCTACAAGGCTTAGGAATGATAGAAGCAGACTCTGTTCCGAAACAAGCTTCTTAATCGTAAAGCATCACTTAAGTTTCGAACGGTTCCGA
The DNA here is from genome assembly GCF_052849685.1 of Lactuca virosa. Lineage (NCBI taxonomy): Eukaryota > Viridiplantae > Streptophyta > Magnoliopsida > Asterales > Asteraceae > Lactuca > Lactuca virosa. The sequence continues at coordinate 344,108,726 of NC_136430.1, read as the reverse complement.
ACCCTCGGAGGTACTCGTAAGTCACTGTTCACACTCCGAGCGGGTCCAAATGCTCGCAACGCCTCGGAGTCAACTGTTCATCTCAGACTCGGAACTTCATGTATCTTTTGTATATTAATTATTTTCTGTATTTTTATGTTCTCTTTTTATTATTTTTCAGAATATTTTAAAATTACAAAAACATTTTTTTTATTTTTTTTTATTTTCTGTTTTTATTTCTTTTCAGAAAAATATTAAAATACCGAAAATATTAGACAATTGAGCAGGACTGAAGTAATATATTCATAACACTCTCAATTCCGAAAGATGGGGCATGTATTTAATTCCGAACCATTGTACTAGTTAAGTTTCCCTAGAAGCATGTCGTAGCATGTTGTTCGAAGCCTCTGTGACTCTATGTTTGAAGCCTTAATGAATCGATAATACCAATCGTTTCTTCCCAATCAGGCTGAAAATTCACATAAGTCATTGAACTACCTTACTCTTCTCATATTGAGTTAAGAGTTGACTGCTTGGTCATTCTTTTATAGCATAGGTACACTTCTCTTCGGAACCACCTCCAAAACTTTCTCCATCAGTTTCGCTTTCATAAACATAATCCTTGAGACAATCAGATCTTACCACTGAGGTTTACGGTTACACAACTTCGGTGTTGATGATCTTAAATTCGTTATCATCACGAATTGAGTGAAACCCAAAATCCAAAACCAATTTCAATATTGATGGTGAACAATTAACATGTTCTTGATTTTTCACCATGGAATTAACGAAAATCCACCTTCGTGATTTGTACCTTGAAATCTCATTATTTTATTTTTGCGAGATCTTAATGAAATGTTCCAGACCTAAGACATTTTGTTCCCAATAGATCAAGTTTCTTTTATTTTTCTTGAGATCTAAATATTTTCTAGCCACTAAAACAATCCTAACGCATACTTGTTTTTATGGCTACACTAGTCCGACAAGTACTTCTTTCGAACGTTCAGACTTATGTTGAGTTTCGGAGTTTGATAGAAGATGAAGCCACCCTATTAGCCTAATGAAAATAAGTCTTTCACTGTTTCTCAACAAACAGATCATCGTAATTCAACGGGATACCACACAGACACTTCCGAGTCTATCTTGACTCCGAAGGAAGAGATCGTTTCCCGGGATCCAACAGTTTTCATGTCAATTTATTGACATCATAGAATCCCATATATTATTTGTTTTATTTCTTTATCTATTGGCACACTCTTGCACGAAAATCCTTGTGATTTTCCAAAAGTCTGGTTCTTAGTCCTAATGGTTACTTTTAGATTCGGAGAACAGAAAATGGCGATTTATTACGAACGTCCAAAACTGAAACGGTGACATTTGGGCGCGTGAAATTTTCAAAATTCCTGACATCACGCTTTGTCAGTTACGCCGCCTGACATCACGTGTAACATCCATAAAAATCATGCCAATTAATTTTTTTTTTTAGATATTCAAAAACCCATAATTATTACAATTTGATTTCAAAATGGTTTCATGTGAGAGTATCCCAGAATGAAACCATAAAAACATAAGGAGGTGCACGATCACGCCTTCGCCTTCCCGTGATCATCAGAAGTACCTGAAACAATAATCGATGAATGTAAGCTCGAAGGCTTAGTGAGTTACCCCCAAAATACCAATGTCATACAGATATAACTGTATCATATAAACAAACAACATGCATAATGAGCCTTCAGTCTGACCGGACTGCCTCGCTAGACTTCAGCCTATCTGGACCGTCCTTTGAGCCTTCGACACGTATAGACCGCCTCATAGGGCCTACATCCTATCCTGACCCCTCGCCGGGCCTTCAGCCTGACTGGACCGCCTCGCAAGGCCTTCAGTCTATCCGGACCGCCCTGGGTATGTTGGCCTTCAGCACAAAGCAGGACTGCCTCAACCCAACCCCCAATAAAATAATCATGTGCACATAAATATCATACGCTATCATATGTAACAGTCAAACCGATCTAAAAGATCACTAATCATAGCCACAACCTATAACCAGGACACAGACCTAACCGCTCACTAACATAGCATCATCCTATATACCAGGATACCGACCAAAACAGGTCACTAAGCATATCACCATCCTAACTACCAGGATGTAAACCAATAAGCATATCATGCAATAACCCGGATACAAATCCGAAAAGGTCCATCATTGGTGCCTTAGACTACAAATCCCAAACTGTCAACATCAAACAACACCCAATTAATAATTATGTTCCAATACATAACCATAAGTCCATGTGTGGGGTAAAAGACTACTTTACCCCCAACCTAGCTTGATTCAAGCCCAAGTCCCAAATCTCATTCCAAAGGCCCAAAAGTCAACTAATGGACCAAAGCCCAACACATGGCCTAATTTTTCAAATTGTGCCCAAACCCTTCACATGGCATTCCAATGGTCCAATATCTCATAATCATAAAGGCCCAGTTATGGCCCATCTATGGCCTAATTTTCCAAATTGGGCCCAAGTCCCTCACATGGGCCTCACCCTAAAGCCCAGCCAAATATTTTAGTCCATTTACTTGTTCTTGGATAACCCATCAATAGCCCAATCACCAAAGCCCAATAGAAAGGCCCAACTCAAGGCCCAAGCAAAATTAGGGTTTTCACATAGAATGACGATTAGGGTTAAGTGTTTCTTACTTAACCCATTAAGGACTTAATCTATTAAGTCCATCAATCCACTAGGCCAAACATACAACGTGATTGAGCTTAATTCAAAATTCCAATTCGATGTCCAAAATGCGGGTCCCGATAGTTCCAAAACTAGCATATCCAAAACTAGGGTTTTTTGAACCCTAATTAGGGTTTCCAACCCATACGCGTACCCATTAGACAAAAGGTTAGGTTTTAGGCCAATTAGGGCTTCATTAGGTCAATTAGGGCTGAATAAGTCAGGCACCACCCACTACCACCTCGGGTAGTGGCGGTCAACAGCGGCTCACGGCGACGGCGGCCACCACCTCGTAGTGGTGGTTATGATTTTGGCTAAAAAATATCCAAGCATCCCAAAATAACAATCAAACACACAAAAGCACATAGCCACCCAAGGTGGCGGCTGGTGGCGGCAAAATGGCGGCGTGAGGTGGCAACCACCACCTCACGGCAACGACGGGTTGTTTTCTTTGATTATTCCGGCCATACAATGATACAACAACCATACAACAATATCCAAAATAAACACTCAAAATAAATTACACACACACAACCGCCCTGTGGCGGCACGCGATGGTCGAAGGCGCTAGCCACCACCTCACGATGGTGGTGGTGGCCCTTTTGTGATTCCGGCCTAGTAACCACACCCAAACATGTTGTCTTGTTTGTAAATGAGTCCATCCACCCACCTGGTGGCGTACGACGGTGGTGATTGCACGAAACAGCGGCAGCAACGGCGGTCGATCGACAACAACATCATCATCGGCGAAACATCGCATAGCAGCAACGGCAACATTGAGACCTAATAGCAGCAGGTTTGACCGGTCCCTCCCACGACCACAGCGGCCTCACTGTCGTAGGCCTTCGATCTCCAAAGCGAAACGATGACGGGTGGCGGCTTTCGTCTTCGTCGGAAGCAACAACGACAACATCAACTACGGGTCGGGAAGGAACGTCATCCGTAACAGCCGCCCGGAATGGCGACAACGACCACCGTGCAGTGGCAGAAGAATACGGAGAAGACTAATGTTGTTTCGCCGGTTAATGGGGTAACGGTGTTTGTTGGTCCCTGTGGTTCATAGCTTTGATGGCAGCGGACAGCAGCGGCAATGCACGGCTCAGCTGGAAGCTCACGACGTCGATTAGGAGGTGGCGATATCAGCTAACGGTCGGAGGGGTGATAGGGTGGCGGCGCCGGAGATAGGAGGAAGGAGGGTGGCAGCTGGTGTATGATGCTAGGGTTAGGGTTACGAAGGGATCGACGGTTTATATACCCGGTTCATACAAACTTCAACTCATAATGACGGAAATGGTCCCTCATTCTCCATTTTCTTTCAAAACGGATCCTTAATTTACCCTTTTAACCCCAACCATCCAAAATCCTTTCAACTGAAGTCCTTATCTTACCAAATACCCCCTGATTACTGAATATCTTTACAAAATAAGTCCCGAAGTTACACTTTAACCCCCGAGACTCCAAATCATGTCATTTGACTCCCCGAAACCAACACCCCACAATTATTATTTGATTTTGGCTATAATAATATAACATAAAATAATAATATAATTACATATCGGGGTTCCGGATTTATTATTTAATTATCTACTTTAAACGGAATGTTACAACTCTCCCTAACTTGAATTTGATTTCGTCCTCAAAATCATTTCATATCATTCCTTACACGCCAGACAACTTGAACTACATGGCCACAATCCCAAGCATAACCCTTGCCTTCCCAAGGAAATCAAAACTAACCCTAAAAAGTTTTTAAAACGCGTACATGGATGAATTCCCGGCATTATGATCACATTACTCAATCCGAAATCTGTAGTCTCGAGCTGGTCTGACTCTCTGACAGACTGCCGATACTGAATCATTATTGTTGAATTTATTGCACTTATCTCCTAACTGGCTACTGAACTTCTAATAACTTGGGGTTCCTACTAGAAGACAGAGTCACAGACCAAATTTCCCTGCAATACACTTATACTTGACAAAAAACTCATCCGGAATACCGGATTCCTGCCCGGTTGTTGAACCAACGGGCAATCTTACAGTCGCTCCACGCGACCTCCGAAGGAAACTTTGATTAACAATAACTACCCTAGCTATATCACCACTCATGGTTCCATCAATCCTTCTGGTCTATCCGATCATAATTGTCTGACAACCTTTCGTCATCGAATCAAATATGAAACGTGAAAGCTACCAGTACACTGTAGTCTTACATCATGCTCGGTCCCCAATGACCTACCATTTCCTGATTCCAATCATGTCATGGTCTACCCACAATCTTACGAGCTGGCCCACCCTGGCCTAATCATCTGAAATAATCCGTGAATGCTAGGGGTAACCCCGCAGTCTCATAACACCTTCACCCTAAAACAACCGCATCCCAATGCCTTACCCTCAATCTATGAGTCCAAAAACCCGCAGAGTCGAGCACATACTCGACCGAACACCCGAACTGAACTTAATTCATGACTAGAACCCCAACCTGATTCCCCAAATTCTGTTATCAAGCGCCAGGAAGACGCAATTCACATGCTGGAAAGTTTTATCGAACTCCAAACTCACACAACCCTCAAACCAAACAGCCACTTGGGCCGCCTTCCTTCGTGACAACGATGCAAAACTTATCCCGGTTTCAAAATTGCTCCTGCTTCTGAAACCCTAGACGATTCTCCCCCATTTAGATCCGACTAAGTCTTCACAATACATGAAAATTGGAGAATTCCTAATCCTTCTCACTTTCCAACGATCGATCCGATGACAACCAACTCTTTCCAACTAGTGCTCCATTAATAGCCAATCCCAAATGATCACACAGTTCTAAGAACTAGATGAACACTTCCTGAATCCCAGTGAAACCGACAGTCCCTAATGCTTGAATGATCCCACACTGAAATCTTGAAGACCAAAAGATAGATGCTCCAATTAATACCTCAGCAACGAGCTACTTCCTTTGGCGCTTTCATCCGCCAATCAATAACAGTTACTAAAACCATTGAATCCTGACGATGCTGAATAACCATCCTGTGGGACCCTGTCCGCAGACCTCCCACATAATATCCCTCTTCCCAAGGTGCTCCAAACAAATCTCCCACTCTCAGGCTCTAGAAATCATACCATTCAGGGTCTCGCACCCTGACTCACTCATCAGCTCCGTCGTCCACAGCTGAACTGCAGTAGCTGAAGCAACCTCTGCCCTAAACCGGGCTACAAAATACTCCCAAGACATAGTCTCCAATCCCAAAAGTCCAATAGGTCGCACAATCAATCCTTACCACCCGATACAAGAGATCCAAGGCGAATCGGATCTTAGCTCCTATGGGTCGGGACAGGAATCGCGTATGCCTCGCAAGATACTCATGCCATATCTACCCACCCGCGCTCACCGGTGCTGAATTACTGTCGCCAGCCCTGCGACCAACTGACCCCGATCAGGAAATACAACCTGACCCAGGGGTCATAAGCCTGCTCACTCCCTTGAACTCGGAAAACTGAAAGGGCACAACCCTTGCCCTTGAAAACAACATTCCAATCCATCAATCAACCCTTCTACTTCCAGCTGCAAAACTTGAGCTAATCATAATCATCACTCCCTTCCTGATCCCCGCGACTCACACCCCGGCCTCGAGCAAAACCACCGAAGCCTCCAATCCAGAAACTCTTGTGCCAGCCTATCCCGCTCAACCCACGGAATGTAACGAGTACGGAACATATCCCTAATCCCAAGTAACTGCAACCCTCTGCTCATCAGAATATATCCCAGTAACAAGTCTCGGTACTGGAAATCTCGACCAGCTTCCCCTGTCGTCGTTACAGCTGTTGCGGTAGCCGTCTCTGCAAGGGTTGTATAGTGCTCGTCGAAATACTCAACCATGACGGTCTTGATAGACCCAAACATCTCTGGAAACTGTGCCCAAAAAAGAGCAGCAACCTCATCGTGCAGGATCTCCTGAATCCTAGCATCCAGATCCTCTGGTCTCATCTGACCAGTAGTCCCTGTCACTGCTGCTGGCCCGCCCTAGCTGCCAGCTCCTGATCCTGATCCGGATCCGGTCTCAAAACGTCTCGTAACCACCGTTCTGATAATACACCAGAGAGATCTCAGATAATCCATATAATAACAAGGAATCAATTTCCCAACTATACCCTAGGGGTTGTGACTTCCTTAATACGCGTATGGGTCTTGTGCTTTCAGTATTATGGGCCCATACTACCTTCCACCCCTACCCATTTTTGTCTCAAGTATCATCACAACACCCTAACAATATACATAAACATGGCGAGCGCTCAATCCTCACTCCTAGAGGAATGCCAAATACCTCATAACTAGCCTACCGGCCTCGCACAACCCACCCATGAAACTTCCACCAACCCTGTAGCACTCGTGTATGCTAACCATACATAACCGTGGACCCTATAGACTTTCGAATACCTGATCCTAAAGTAAGGCCTTCATCAAACAAGAACAGGAAATAAGGCCAAAACAAACATTCTCATGCTATAAGATCTTAATTATGTATAGCCGTGATGCATACACTAAGCAACTACAGTAATGTTGTCAATTTCATATAAGGAAAAACCCTAGGCTATCATGCATCATATAATCAGGAAATTCTATCATGCAATTCCTGAAGAACCCTATCTTAATACTAGCATGCTGTTCTAACATATCACAAAACCAAATAACCTGTAAGGTATTTTGGGGTCTACTGACAGGCTCCGGCTGATCGTACACTCGCATCCTCCTTTAGTAATTTTTTGAAAACCATTTGAACATTCTATTTCAAATTCTTGTCCTCAGTTTGAGATTGGAGACACGCGAGTGTTTCCTCCAATTCACTCAAACCAAGGCTCTGATACCAACTTGTAACATCCATAAAAATCATGTCAATATAAAACTTTTTTTTGGATATTCAAAAACCCATAATTATTACAATTTGTTTCCAAAATGGTTTCATGTCAGAGTATCCCAGAATCAAATCATAAAAGCATAAGGAGGTGCACGATCACGCCTCCGCCTTCCCACGATCATCAGAAGTACCTAAAACAATAATCGATAAATGTAAGCTCGAAGGCTTAGTGAGTCACCCCCAAAATACCAACGCCATACATATATAACCATATCATATAAACATACAACATGCATAAAGACCCTTCAGCCTGACTGGACCGCCTCACAGGCCTTTAACCTATCTCGACCACTCTCCGAGCCTTCGACATGTCTGGACCGCCTCGCAGGGCCTACAGCCTATCCGGACAGCTCGTCGGGCCTTCGACCTGACTGGACCGCCTCGCAGGGAGTTCAGTCTATCCGGACCGCCTTGGATATGTTGGCCTTCAGCACAGAGCAGGACCACCTCAACCCAACCCCCAATCAAATAATTGTTGGATAAGGTGTCTAAGTCCATAACTATTTCTGGTATGTACTTGACCCGGTTTGGCATGGTCCATTTGGGTTGCATGACATCATGCATTTGGATAGACTAAAATGAGAGAAATAACACTTATGGTTTATTAATATATTATAAGTTCTAATATATTAATAATATTATTTAATTAGTGTTGATCAAGAATTAATTTGGAATTAATTAAGTGATCAAAGGAAGACTAATTAAAGATATGGGTTGATTGTGTAAATCACTCATACTTGTATAGTGGGCTAATGCTCCATGGATTATCAAGTTGGGCAAAAACCCATAGGATGCTCCATGGATGCTCCATGGCGTTTATAGAACCCATGGGTCATGGAAATGAAAGGTCATGACAATTAGGGTTTACATGGTGTAACCCTAATTGTAACACACTATATAAGGATCTTTATGTTCATCAAAATCGGCACTTAAGCAAGAAAGAAGAGGGCTAGCCGATTTCAAGTAGTGTGACATTTCTCTCAAGTTTATTTCAAGTGCATTTGGTGTTGTGTGAGACATTTGAGGCATCACACTTGGGGTGCTAGACTCTCAAGGTTTTCAAGGAATCCAAACTACTACAAGGTATGTTTTCTAGCTTACTTTTATGTTTAAAGTTCCCCATGTATGCTAGATAGGATTATGAACCTTGGAAAATCACTTTTGCATGTGTCTTAGTCAAACATAGATCCAAGGTTTCTATGGTTGCATGTACACCTTAGGAGTGTTATAATGCTCAAAACCCTACAGTGGTATCAGAGCCTAGGCTTGTTTGTTTGATACTTGATGCAAAATAGCTGAAAAAGTCGAAATTCTTGTTGTCTGCACAGGGGACTCGCCGAGTCCATGGGGGGACTCGACGAGTCCAAGCATATCTTCAACCAACTCTGCGAGTCAGTTCTTGCACTCGACGAGTTGGTCAGGCAGAGTGCAGATTTTCGATTTTTGCTGCTGGAAATGGACTAGAAACATTACCCTAAACTGTTTTGGTGTTTTAAAACTTGTTTTAGATGGTGTAATGGTTGTTCTAATCCATTTACAATGGCTAATATCAAATATTCCATGTTTATATGTGTTCATATGTTCTTGGAACTTTGATATGTATATTCATGTTCTTATGAGTTCTTGCAAGATCATAGGAATTATGTGCTATTGATTGGTAGTTAATTCATGATCATGATGTGTTTTAATGGAGTCCATAACTTTTCCTCAAGTTATGGATAACCAAAAGTCACTTTGTAATAAATCCATTAAAAGAACACATAAGTTACAAAAATGAAGAGTCTTCATTTTTAATAAACAATAACTCATAAATTATGAATTGAAAAGTTTTGTAAAGTTACAAAACTTGCCCTCAAGTTTTGGAACATGTAAAGTCATCTAGTAAACTTTAGTTCCAACCCCTAGAATTTTAAAAGTTAAAAATTCAACCCTTATACTTTATAATATTATATGTTAATAATATATATATATATATATATATATATATATATATATGTATGTATGTATAAGATCAAGTCATTTTACCGTTAGTAGGCCTCATTCACGAAGCCGGTCTATAAGGGGGTATAAGGTTGTTGCCTATAAAATGGCAGCTTAATGGGTATCCACTCTCACCCACCGCTTCCTTGACTGGTGGAGGGTCGTTAGCCGAACGGGTAGGACAATGACTTAAAAATTCCCATTAAAAGTATAATGATTATTATAAAGTAAATAAATGTTTTTATAAATTCCCAATCTTAGTTACTTTAGGAAAATGTGAATAAGTTGCTAACCCATGAAATTACATTTGCACTTTGATTAAGTCGTTAGTGGAGCGTGTGTGGTTAACCGGCACACTAACTTGGACTTAACAAGGTAGGCAAAGGGTGACTTAAGGTTTTTCATAGGTCGGTGGAGCACGTGTGTTTAACCGGCACATCGATTGAGTGAAAAACTTTAAGGGTACCAAGTAATTTCCATGGTTACTTCACAACTTATTTTGTGATCCTCGGTATCCCAGTCACAAAACATGAAGGGCACACTCGAGATTGAAACATGCCATTGAAAAGTTTAATGAATCTCAAAAGAATCTAGGAGTTTCTAAAAACCAAATAAAACCTAATAAGTTCAATTTTTTTTTTCATGGTGGAAATTGGTGAATCGTCATTCACCTACCTTTCAAATATGTTATAGCTTAGATTACGACATCCCTCTTCTAAGGTATAATATATTGTGATTGGATCCTAGCCTTAATATTACATTTGGGTGTTTTATTAAGGACTATCTAAATATCTAATCTAAACTTGTCTTTCTTCTTTTTCAGATGTCTTCAAACAATGTTGCTTCTGGCTCTAACCCTACCGGCTCCTTCTCTCTCATGAACCTTTGTGAGAGAGTCATCTTTGATGGATCCAACTTTATGGATTAGATTAGGAACATCAGGATGGTCACTGGGTATGAGGACAAAGAATATGTCCTCGACAAGGAGCTTAAGGTACCCGAGCCGTCTGCTTCTCCTGAGGAGATCGCTGAATATGAGGCCCATGAAAGAGATGCTACCAAAGTGGCATGCATCATGTTGGCCCCTATGACAGCCGAGCTCCAAAAGTCCTATGAGGACTACTATCCTTTTGAGATGCACCAGGATTTGATGGACCACTACCATCAGAGTGCTCGTCAAGAGCGATATGAAATCATCTCTTCCATGATAACAACTCGAATGAAGGATGGTGAACCCATCACAGGCCACATGCAGAAAATGCAAAGGTATGTGGACCGTTTGCTGAAGCTAAACGTGAACTTCCCCGAGGAGTTAGCAATAGATATCATTTTATATAATCTTATTCCAATTGGGCCTTGAAATGATTTACATGTTTAGCGATGCCTTAGTGGTTCACTTACATGGTTCATTGGGCCTGGAATGAGTTTATACTTTTCTTCGCGTAAATTCGATTAAGGATCTAGTGAGTTTTGTCGGTTGAAACATATTAAGTGTACGATCGTAGCCTGTAGTTATAACCAGAGTCTCTTAGAGGGAGAGCGGGGATTTGTGTATAGATCTATACGGGGATGACACCCCACACCTGAGCTGTTCGCTACAGTTAGACTAACTCAGTCTAGGGTGACGAAAACCTTATAATCAAAACCGGCGTTTAGAAAATGCCAAGACAGGTGAATTTGTCATTATTTAGTATGGTTATGACGGCTCACTTAGAGGAATTAACGTTATGAAGTTTACGGAAGACCATTCTCTTTTCTCTTTGATTACTTGGAAACATACTCTCACTGGTACTCAACCTCGGGGGTTAGTATGGCAGCATTCTCTTTTACAGACAACATCGGGTTGTCTGGGGACATTCTCTTTACATTCTCTCTACATTCTCTTTACCCTTTTATTCAAATAAACAATAACATACATGCACTAATACAAGATTTGACACAAACTTACTAAACAGTTTTAAGAAAATATAGGATTTTCTGGTGGTCTCAAAGTTAAACAAATCATTTTCACAAACATGCTTATGAACTCACCAAAATTTTTATGTTGACCGTTTTCAAAATAACTTGTATTCTCAGGAAACCGTTGAAGCAGGATGAGCGAAACAAACTAATGGATATTTTGTTTCATCATACTCTGACTATTTTGGCATGTAATATTCAAATACAATACTCGATGTAAACAATGAATGTTGTTATATTACATGCGTGATGATGATGATGTTATGTTTCAATTATATACTCTGTAATGATACTACAATGTTGAAAGTCACATCAAGCCCCCGGATGTCTCCGCCGTCAGGTTCGGGGGTGTGCCAGATTGGTATCAGAGCATTGTTTATAGTGAACTAGCATATCTAATCATACAGGATATGCAACTATAAATATAATGGGAATAAACTACTCTGAACATAATAATTAAAATACATACTTATGTGTGCATTTTAGATTAATAACACAACAAGAACAGTAAAAGTCTTTGGAGGATTTGAACATCGTTATTAAACCCGGACAGTTATGTAGTCGTATTGGGGGTGAATGTAGCATGATCAACTACATTCATTCAAAATACGACCAACATGTGTTCGGGAGTAATCGTGATGGACAATGAATCGAAAACTTACCATCTAATTGTCCAAAGAGCTTATAGAACCAAACCTAAGTAAAAATTTAAAACACTATAGGAGTATTTAGTGTGTTGTTTGTTTCTAGTATTTATACAACTTCGTGCGGACGATATGGTTGGGTATCATTAGCCAGGAGAACCCTATCTCCCTAATTAGGGAAATGTAGGGTGGCTTGATCCAAAGGAAGACCCAGAAGAAGACTCAGAGAAAGAACCAGAGGAGGAACATGAAGTAGAACTTACGGATGAACCCACCGAGCCAGTAGTAAACCTCGAAGAGGAAGAGCTCGGGGGCAATGACGATGATGCCTCGGATGAAGAATCTGATGTCATCAATCCTCCATGCATGGCCAGAGTACCGACTTATCGTATGGGCCCCGGTGGCCCCACGCCTCATAGCCAATCGATAGTGGAGATAGAATCTCTAGCAGGGGATACGACCGCCTTACGGTATGACCCGAGATCCTTTCGATCTTAGTCATGGAGGACCAGCTGACCGGGCCTTCCAGTTATGGTCCGGTGCACCCGAGACGTTGGCAACCAAGCTCAGGACACCCCAAATCAAACAGACCAAATGCGGTTGCTGTTGAGAGAAATGAGAGACAAACACAGAAAGTGAACGGAGACTCCCGAGTAAGACAGTTAGTTTGGGAGGTACGACTACGAGATACCGAGAGACAAGTAGCTTGTCTCCGAGGTACATCCACTTCATCAGCACCACCACCATACACTTTCCGCCACGATTAGGATCAACCTTTTCTTCCCCCCCCCCCCCCACCCCCCACTACCATTTGTTATGATTCTCTTTCGCGTGCTAAGATGGTATTTACTAATGAAGCAATTATGTGTTTTCCTTATTTCATGTTATTGCACGAATTCACTTATATGCACAACCAAAAATCCCGAAACCGCTAGATACTCAAGGACCTCAAAACCAAAACAACCTATATACTCTGTGGATAGGATTAATATTCATGCCAACTCTACGATTACCCGCTACCATAAATACATCACAGGGATGTAGATTGAAACATTGTGAATCATGCGACAAGACGTGAAATTTATAGAGTACAACCACGAATAATGATCACTACTTACGATCTGGCTTATCATCATACAGCAGGAAAATGTCATCCCACAGAAATAACAAGTACACCCACTAGACACTGCTCCTGTAGATGGACTCTGCTACATTCCAAGCTGCTGTAACAGCGGCAGTAACCGCTTTCATGGCACAACTCAACGCAAACAACACCAATAGAGGTGGAAATAGCATCGACAACTCCAGCCATAGGAACGAGCACGGAAACCAACAAGTGACAACTTATCAAGGCACTCCAAACCCCAAGCTTAACAATAGGAAGCGGAAGTCTGGAAGTAAGAGAAAGGGACAGCCCACTCAAGGGTTCTCGAAGAAGCAACATGTTGTTGCTGTCCATGCAACCATGACCCCTACTACATCAACATCAGCGAGAGCATATGCTGGAAGTCTTCCAGAATGCAACCAGTGAAATTTCCATCATAAGGGAGCCTGCCGGGAGCCGCATTGTAAGAAATGAAACCGAAAGAATCACACCACCAAATACTATAGAACTTATCCACAACAGAATCATCAGCCAAACAAAAACAACAACAATCGCAACAACCTTAACAACAACACCAATAATGAGACCAGTCACACCTGCTATGGGTGTGGGGGAACCGGTCACTTCAGGCATAATTGCCCCAAGGCTATCAATCAAGGGGCAGAAGGATCAGGAAGGGTCATGACCTTGGGTCAAGGCGAAGCAGTCCAAGACACGACGGTTGTTACTGGTACGTTCCCACTTAACAACACTTTCACTGGCATCTTATTTGATAGTGAAGCTGAGCGAAGCTTTGTTAGTAACAAATTCAAACACTTACTGTTAGAACAATGTTCTATTAGGATCGATAGATTCTATGCAGAAACACAATTAAGAACGTAATTATGAACACATGAATGGCTTTAAAGATGTCGTATGATTAAAACTTTAACACCTCAGAAGAGCTCGATTAAGAACTTCGACTGTAGAGGTGCTTAGGGTTACAAAACAATAATCAACGATAATCAAGAACGTTTCTAATGCATACATGCATGCACTATTTATAATATAACCCTACTAGATAATCACGGATGGACAGGCCCAATTCGGATATACAAAACAAGCCCATGACGCAACACAATAATACCCAACAATCTCCCCCTTTGCGTCAATGGAGCCGAAAGCTCAGTTCGGTTGAGCTGCTGAAGACTTCTTGATTGTCTTGAACACCTTCGGTATGATGGCCAATAGATGATGACGAAAAGTGATGTACCACCGAAGCATGTCCGTGAAGTTCTTCTTATCTGCTTCTGAATTCTGCTTGCACCGATGTATGATACTGATAATATGCTCCAAGCAGTCCGTTGAAAACAGATGTTTATCAACAAGAGCGAATAGAAAGCGATTGGCTTCGCCTCTTGTGAACATGACTGTAAGATGTGTAGAATCAATCTGGCCCATTCTCATTTTGTTCACATCTCCAGGCTTTGCAGTTGGCTTGACTGTCAGTTTCTTCTTCATAACCTTTGCTATCTCCTGATCCATTGTAGCAACTTCATGAATGTAGGAGGCCAACATCCTCTTTAAGTGATCCAGGATCGGATCATATTCTTTGGAGTTGGTGAGCAGAATGTTGAACAACAGGATCCAGTCATGAGGATTTAAGTTTGGAAGGTTTTCCAGTGAAATGACCGAAACCCAGTTTGCTGATCCTCGGGTGATCTTGAAACTAACATTCACAAACTTCCCAGCAGGCGTAGGTTTGAGTACCTTGACAGTGACTATCTTTTGTGCACTCCACGTCAAGTACTGAGGCTGACCGAACTTCAAATAAAAATCAATCAGTTCGCGATCAACTTTCGGATGAGGGAAAGGGACTTCAACAGTCGAATCAAAACAATGAAAAGTGAAAGCCTTTCGTGTAATAGGCATATCGAACTGTGAATCCTTAGAATTGTCACAATCAAATGAAGCGACAGGTTCCAACCAGTACACACTTGAAAACTCTATTGCCTCACTGATTAGTGTTTCTCTTGTCCAAAGAGGAAACAAGGCCTTTTTGCAGTCCAAGGCATCTTGTTCTTCCTTGTTCCTTTTCTCCCTTTCTTCAGCCTCCCTCGTAACCCTTAAGGTTTCATCCAATTCTCTGTCCCTCTTCTTTTGTTTTAGGGCCTCAACAATAGTCTCTTCTTTTTCATCATCACTGTCATCATCAATCCCCTTCTTCTTAGCTTGAGAACCATAACCCGAAGCTTCATTACCCTTCGGTTCGGTTTTAACTGTGACTTTCGGTTGAGAAGTTTCAGTTTCAGTTTTCACAGTAACCTTCGGTTGAGCACCCTCTCCCCCTTGTTTTGGAGGTATGAATCTCTCCGAAACACCCTTCATCTCATGTAATAATGCAAGGGCAGGAAGAAGTTTTGTAGTTAGATGATTTCTGATAGTGAGGGTAAGGATAGGATCATGAGCACCAAGAAGATTAGTAAGCATATCCTTGACATCCCCTGCACAGCTTCGGAATACTGCGAGCTCAGTCTTTAATAACGATATTTCTCTTTCATCCTGAGCCAACTGCAATTTCTGTACTTCAATGGTTGAGGCTTGGCGAGAAAGATCTTCCTTTAGAGCACTCTCCTTTGCTAAATCAGCTTGGAGGGTTGAAAGATGAGAAGAGACTGAACTTAGCAAAGAAGTATTCTCAGTTTGAATAGATGAACAGACTGCCTCAAACTTTGTTTGCTCCTCCTGAAGAGATTTAGATAAGGAATCCACTAAAGCGTTCACCTTGGCTGTATTGGAATCAGCATGCCCTTTTAGTGATTCAAGGAAGATTTGGGAACTGTGAACAAGCTTAGAAACCTCTGTAAGGGCCTTCTTGCAAGAGGAAGTCGAAGCATCAACTGCTAGGGTGGAGTTGTCAATTGCTCCTGTGTATTGCTCAAGAGCTGTTTCTAGGAAAGCTTTAAGCACCACATCATTGTAGGACTTGGAAGCAGTGAGCAGTTGGTCAAGTTTCTCATCAATGCTCTGCAGTTGTTGTCGTATGACTGGAGCATCATCATCATCATCGGTAGGAAGCCGATAAGGACTGTAGTAGGTTGAGTCAAACTCAACATTATCTACACCAAGAGTTGCTCCAGAATCGGTTGAAGGTGAGGGTGAAAGTGGTTTAGAAGTGACAGGAGGTTCTGTTTCAGTATTCGCCCCCGCATTAGATACGTTGACGTTTACTGTTGGTTCTGGGATAGTGGTGGTAGTTGATTGCGTAATAATAGGAGAAGGGATTGGAGTGGTAGAAATTGGTATGGTGTTAACGGGTGGTGGTGGTGGTGGAATAGAAGTTGTTGTTTGAGAAGTGGTAGGGGTGGAATAGGAGCAACCGAAACTGGAACAGTCGGTTTCGGTGATGGTGGAGGTGTTGGAATCTTGTTATGAAGAGGTTCGGTTGGAGTTGGTGATGGAGGCGGTGTGTTACCTCTTGGTGAATCATGCTGAATTTCCTCTTCATCATCCTCCTCATCATCATCGGAACTGGAAGGAGAAGGGGTCTTTGATTTCTTCGCCATTTTCTTAACCTTCTTTGGCTTAGAAGAATCCCCTTTGTCAGACTTTCGCTTCCTAGACTTGGAAGGCTTAGATGAATCATCCTCGGTTGTCTCTTTCTTTGTAGCAGCCCTTTTACCTCTGTTTGCAGGCTTCTCTACAGCAGCCAAGGCAGCCTGCTGTTCAGGAGATAGAACTCTCAGTCCTGTGGGAGAAAGCTTGCGATAATCAGCCATCACATTGCTTTCGGCTGAGACACACTTGTACATCGTATCAGGTATAGAGCCGTTGTGAGGAAACTTGGTAGGATCAGAAAAGATTATTTTCTTGGTGTGAAAAGTAGCCACCGATGAGACCAGGGCATCCTTCATAACTGGAATCTTCAAGGAATCAATTGCCCTTCGTGTAATAATGGTCCAAAAGCGACCACACGAAATTTCAGAATGCCTCGACGAAGTATTGAGGCTTTACACCACCTGTGACCAGATAGAATGGTGAGAAAACCCTTGCTGGTACCATCAGACCCAGCACTCCTCTCCGCTAAACCCTTGTTGATAAGAGTTAGCAATCCATTCCATTGTGGGGGTAAGCAGGACTTCTTAATCTTCGTAACCGTCGTAAGCACATCAGTGTAGCCCATCTCGTAGAACATCGAGAATAGTTGAGTAGTAGTGATGAAGTGCGGTGAGATCACAGATGACTCCACAGCAAGCTGTAACAGCGAACAAAATCTCCCTTTTGAAATCGAAGCCTTATGAGAGAAGATTTGGAAGTAGATCCTCTCCTTGTTCTTGTCATACGTAGCAGTAGTGTAGACTTGCGATAGGAGTGACATAGGAACGGATTCCACCTGTGTTAGGGCTAGAACCAGAGGTGAATACTTCAAGCATTCAACCACTTGTAGCATATACGAATCGTACAGAAACGGGTTGAGTTGAATAATCATGTTCTGGTTTGGCTTGATCGAGAGCAATGGTGATGAAGCAGATTGATCTTGAGCGGATGAGGAATTCACCATTGTTGAGGGACGGAAGAAGATGAACAGTTGCAAATCGCCTTGTATATAGAGAGAGTTTGTAGCTGGTAAAAGAGACAAATATAATTAGAAACCCTTTATATACCGTTGCCAGGAGAGAGAAAAATCATCATGATAATGACGCGGTCACTGAAATGTCGCCTGAAAAATCACGATGTGACAGGTTGGTTACCCCCAGGTATACGTCAGCAGGCGTGGATTTAGGAACCGTTCAAATTCACGCGCCCAAAAATTTATCCTTAATTCGTCGTTTGAAATTCAGCTTCGCTCCAAGAAATAAGATAATCCCTGTTGCTTCAAAAGTGAAACAATAATCGAACCACACTACATAGCAACCAGATTGTTTGAAAATAAAAATTTTCGTGCAATAGTGTGACAAAGATAAGGAAATAAAGCAAAATGTGTATAGGATGTGAGTGATGTCTATTAGAAGACATAAAGCAGATGATTCCGGGCATGAATCTCTTCCTTCAAAGTCAAGAGAGACTTGAAGTGCTTGCTTGGTTTCCCGAGAAAATACGATCGAGTGTTTATAAAGAAACACCGAAAGGCTTCTTTTAATTAATAGGATAAAGGTAGCTTAGCTTCAACCGAACGTTGATTCTTAACATAAGACCAAACGTTGGAAGAAGTACTTGTGAGACCAATGTGGTCTGTTAAACAAGTAGGTTGGATATAATGTATAGTGACGAAGGATAGTATAAAAAATCTCAAAAGAAATAAACTGGATCTTTTTGGGTAGAAATGCCTTGGTGTTAGACGATTTCATAAAAGACCACTCAAAAATAAAATGAGATTTCATTAGGTAACCAGTAACATCTTGAATATAATTATTCACCGTCAATTCATTGGTTGGTGTTGGATTGTGGGTTTCACTCAGCACATGGTGTACGTATCTAAGATCACAAACGCAGATTTTGTGCAACCATAAACCTCAGTGGTAAAAACCGAGAGTCTCAAGGGTTATAGTGGTGAACCGAAAGTTGATGGAGAATATAAGGAGGTGGATAAGGAACCGAAAGTACCTCTGCTATATAAACATGACAAAGCAGAAAACTCTTAACTCTTGTGAGAAGAGTAAGGTAGCTCTTGACTCGAGTGTATTTCACAGCCTGATTGGGAAGAAACGATAGGTATAGATCGAATCATTAAGGCCTTTCTCGTAGTCGTAGAGGCTTCGGTCGACATGCAGCAGCATGCTTCTAGGGACTCTTAACTAGTTCAGGTGAAAAGAATCATACCTGCCTTAGCTCCAAATTCTGTTTCACTGATGTACTTGGGACCTAATTAAGAAAACAAGCAAACAAACACACCACACAAACAAAACAAAAAAAAAGGTTTAGAAAAATATTTTTGTAGTTTTGAAATTTTATGAAAAATAATAAAAACAGAAAAAGAAAATATTTTTGGATTTTTGATGTTTTCTGAAAAATAATAAAAATAGAAAAAGAAAATTGAAAATAAATTAACACAAAACACTCTAAAAATAAGAAAATAGAGTAATAAAAGGAATAAACAAAATGTACAACCGAAACCAAACCTTAAAAGAATGAAGTGAAATAAGAGCCGAGCGTTCGGTTCCCTAAAATTCCAGAGCCGAAATAGACCGAGGGTTCGGTTCATTTCGGTTCCCGAAAATTATGGAGCCGAAATAGGCCGAGCGGTCGGTTCATTTCGGTTCGAAAATGCCGAAACCGAAATAGACCGAGCGCTCGCTCTATTTCGCTTATCTAACTTTTTAGAGTGAGATTTGAGGATTCGGTACCGACTCTGCTTCCATCATTCCCAAGCCTTGTAAAATTTTATTGAAGCTTGCTTCAGGTAAGGCTTTAGTGAATATGTCGGCCAGTTGATCAGAGGACCGAACGAAATGTACTTCCACGTTCCCGTCTTCTACATGGTCCTTGATAAAATGATACCTTAGTGCAATATGGTTTGTCTTTGAGTGTTGCACTGGATTGTGGCATATTCTTATTGCACTTTCTGAGTCACAATAGAGAGGTATTTTCTTCATACTTAGCCCATAGTCTCTTAGTTGGCTTTGTATCCAAATTACTTGAGAGGTACAGGATGCTGCAGCTATGTACTCAGCTTCGGCTCTTGAAAGTGACACACAGGTTTGCTTCTTGGACTGCCAGCTAACAAGTTTACCATCAAGGAATTGGCATCCACCAGTTGTGCTCTTTCGGTCCAGACCACATCCTCCAAGATCAGCGTCAGAAAAATCTTGAATGAAGAATCCAGATCTAGCAGGGTACCAAAGACCGAGAGACGAGGTTCGCTTCAGGTAACGGAAAATATTCTTCACTGCCACCATGTGAGGTTCTCTTGGATTTGCTTGAAACCTGGCACAATAACAAACAGAAAACATAATATCCGGTCTACTAGCTGTTAGATACATAAGGGACCCTATCATTTGACGATATAGTGTTATCTCCACAGCAGGTTTTTCCAGAGAAGGTGTTAACTTAGTGCCAAATGTCATAGGAACCTTCACTTTTGAATCTCCCGTCATACCGAATTTTGCTAGTAAGTTCTTTGTGTAGGCCTCCTGGTTGATAAAGATACCTTCTGGTCCCTGTCTAATATTCAAACCAAGGAAAAAATTAATCGGACCCATTGCGCTCATTTCAAATTTAGTCTCCATCAACTTCCTGAATTCAGCTGTTAAGCTAGGATTCGTGGAGCCGAAGATGATGTCATCGACATAAATCTGAACTATCATTAGATGTTCGCCTTCTTTCTTTCGGAAGAAGGTTGGGTCAACCGAACCTTGCTTAAATTTCGACATTTTCAGAAAGCAAGTTAAAGTTGCATACCAGGCTCTTGGTGCTTGCTTCAGACCATATACAGCTTTATCTAACACATAGCAATGATCAGGGTATTTCTCGTTCACGAACCCAGGTGGTTGCTCAACATACACTGTTTCTTCTAGTTCTCCATTCAAAAAGGCACATTTGACATCCATTTGGAAAACTTCGAAGTTTTTATGAGCAGCATATGCCAGAAAAATTCTAACTGATTCCAACCTCGCTACAGGACCGAAGGTTTCCTCATAATCTATACCTTCCTCTTGGCAATATCCTTTCACCACCAACCGAGCCTTGTTGCGAATGACGTTCCCCTCTTTGTCCAATTTATTTCTGAAGACCCATTTTAAGCCGACCACAGAAGCATCCTTTGGTGTGGGAATCAGTCTCCAAACACGATTTCGTTCGAACTCATGGAGTTCATCTTGCATTGCTTGTACCCAATCAGAATGATCAAGTGCAACATTTACTGTCTTCGATTCGACTTTGGAGACAAACGAATTAAACATACATAATTCAACATTAGAGAATAATGCAGTTTGTTTCGCTTTCAATTGAGAACGAGTGAGAACTCGCTCAGATGATTCACCAATTATTTGTGCTTTTGGATGGTCCTTAGTCCATTTCGTTAGAGGTGGGTAATTTGGATCATAAGCTGGATCCAACTCTGCATTTACTTCCTCTTTAAGTTCTGATTGATCACCTTCGTCAGTTGTATTCTCTTTCTCCCCCTGAAATGGCGAAGTGTATCCTTTGTCAGCGTCAGAGTTTTCCTGCTCTGTGGGAGTTGGATTCTCCCCCTCGATTGGACTTTCAATAGATGGGTTTGGATTTGGATTCTCCCCCTCGAAAGGCATTTCGGTTGTCTATGGTGCAGATGAACCCTCCCCCTTGAACATTGAGCTGTTGTTTGGAGGGTCAGTTGAGGGTTGACCTCCAGTCGGTTTAGGAGGTTCATTTTCCATTTCTTTGGCAGCTTCATCTATAATCTTTTTGAGATTGTCGATTTTGTTATCTGCTGCTTT
Organism: Lactuca virosa; assembly: GCF_052849685.1. NCBI lineage: Eukaryota > Viridiplantae > Streptophyta > Magnoliopsida > Asterales > Asteraceae > Lactuca > Lactuca virosa. Next base: position 344,087,036 of record NC_136430.1, on the reverse strand, counting down.
TGCCTCTGAGTGTGCAGCTTTCTCTGGTTCATCAAATAGCCGAATGTATGCTTCAAACAAGTTGGATATAGGAGCCGAGACTTGTCCTGATTCAGGAAATATTTCCCCCAAGGCACTTTCGCTCCTTTGAACTTTCTTCATGTAATTATCGTCAAAGGTCACATAGTATGTTTCTTCAATTCGTTTGGAGCGTTTGTTCAAAACTCTGTATGCCTTTGAAGTGAGTGAATAACCCAGAAAAATTCCCTCATCAGCTTTGACGTCAAACTTGTTTCGGTTCTCTTTGGAATTGAAGATGAAACACCTTGAACCGAACACGTGGAAAAATTTGACGTTGGGCTTTCAATTGTTTAGAATATCATATGGAGTGATTGAGAATCGTTTATTGAGCAAGGATCAGTTCTGAGTATAACACGTTGTGGCAACTACATCAGCCCAGAAGTATAGCGGAAGAGAGGCGAAGCTTAGCATGGTTCTGGCTGCCTCACATAAAGAACGGTTTCGTCTTTCAACAATCCCATTCTGTTGTGGTGTATAAGGGGCCGAGAAGTTGTGAGATATCCCTTTGTCAGCCAGAAAGTCCTCAAAATCTTTATTCTTGAATTCCAGCCCATTGTCGCTTCTGATATTCCTCACCAGCTTTCGCAGTTGCACTTCCACTTGTTTGATGAACGTCTTCAACTTGGGAGTTGCGTCTGATTTCTGTCTAAGAAAGAAAACCCAGGTGAAGCGTGAAAAATCATCTACTATGACAAGAATGAACTTACTACCACCGAAGCTTTCGATAGCCGAAGGTCCACATAAGTCAATGTGCAGAAGTTCAAGAGCTTCAACGATTTTTGTATTGATACGTGTAGGATGGCTCTTTCTGCTTTGTTTACCCATTTCACACGCCGCACACATATGTTCTTTATCAAACTTGAGAAGAGGAAGGCCTCGAACGTGATCACCAAGCACCAACTTATTAATGTCTTTAAAGTTCAGGTGCGATAGGCGTCGATGCCACAGCCAGCTTTCATCAGTGTTCGCCTTTGACAGCAAACATATTGCTGGTTTTCCTCGAATAGGATTGAGATTTAAGGGATACATCTCTCCCTGTCGTTCGGACTTCAACAGAACCTTTTTAGTTTGCTTCTCAATTATTTCTGAGCCCTCATCATCAAATGAAACCTTCAAACCTGTTCCCACAACTAATTGTGATACACTGATGAGGTTATGCTGCAACCCTTCCACATAAGCTACTTTTCGAATCGATAAATCTCCGTTGGTTATCATGCCATATCCTTTGATCGTTCCATAGGAGTTATTGCCATACTTCACACATCCACCATCTTTTAGGGACCGAAACTCCCTCAACTCTTTCTTCCTCCCTGTCTTGTGACGCGAGCAGCCACTGTCTATATACCATTCGTCATCGAACTGCTCGTCACTAATCACCTGCAAATTTAAGCAGATTTAGGAACCCAAAGTTTCTTGGGTCCTAGTGAGTCTTTTACAGAGAAAGCAATTGCAGTAGAAATATCAATCAGATAAGTTCTTTTTATTAGAGTGGATTGATCTTTTCTTTTGATGGTGTACACCTTCATTTTAGTTTTATCTTGTTTAATTTTTGGTGTATATGATGGTGTGTTGTTAGATGGTTTTGGTGTTTTCTTTTTAATCCTAGGGTTAGCTGACTTTTTCTTATTATTGAAATCAGAATCTGAATCAAGCTTTCCCTTTCCTTTGATGTCTTTTTCTGAATTCGGTTTCTTTTGGTAGTAGGACGGACCGAAACTTGACTTTTGGTTATAAGTCTTGACGTTGGGACCGAAACTAGACTTTCGGTTTTGAGCGCTGGCGTTGGGACCGAAACTAGACTTTCGGTTCTGAGTTTTTGAATAGTAGGAGCTTGGACTAAAATTTTCTTTTCCTTTCAGCTTCTCCTTCTCTTTGACAATTGACTCTTTCTTTGAAGGAACATAGTTAGAGTTTTGAGATTGCCAGTACCGTTTTCGCTCATTTAGGTTTTTCATATATCTTTGATTTCTTTATCGTTTCTGTTCAGCTAACTCCTTCTGAGATTTGTGAATGTTGAAGCTTAATTTTGGCTTTTCCTTTTTAGTTTCGGTTGTCTTACTTGGAACAATTGTTGGAACAATCGGTTTTCTCATTGGTTCTTCAGGGATTTCTTTTGTTCCACTTGTGCTTGGTTTGTCGAAACTCGAGGGTTTGTTGATAGGTTCAGCAACATATCTTCCTTTTACCCTCCATGAGGTTTGCTCAGATAAGCCGATGGTTTCGTCTGCGTTGTCAATAGGGGCTGACCAAAAGTAATCATCGCACCCTTCAGCATTGTCTTTGTCGACCAAGATTTTTAATTCTGCTGTTTGTTTAGCAGTGACTCCTGTAACAGCATATACTTGATTCGGCACACAGTTTGAACCTTTTGATAAACCATCGCTTTTTCTTTGAGTTTTTGTGGCTTGTCCTTTGACAGGCGAGCGTATTCAACCGAATTTTCAGATATGAGGGGTTTCTCATTCTCGGTTTCGCTCTTCATAAACTCAGAGCAATCAACCACGTCTTCTACTGAGATTTCGCTCATCTCACTTTCCTCATCAAATTCAGACGTGTTTTCTATGTTTATTTTATTTTCTGAAATTAATTTAGCGTTAGACGAATCAAACGATTGAGTAGTTTCGGACTTAATTTTTAACCTATCATTTTCATCTAAAAGATCTTTGAGCATACATTTATGTTCCTTAGAGTCGATGAAGGTTTCTATTTTGTCCAGTCCGATTTTGTAATGGATGGATGTCTCTTCTGAGGACACAATCGATTCACATTCAACGATGACTTCATCCTCCTTAAATTCAAGGAAGGGTAAAATCATTTTATGAATCTTTTTCCCTATTTCACAATTTAAATGCAATTGAGTAATATTAGTATATAAGCGCTTTGCAATTAAACAAAAAACATTCCTTTGTTTTAAAAACTTTAAATTGTCTCGTTGTAAATAAATACTTTCATCCCTAGCCCTATTTAACTCCGACTCCTTCAGCTCAATCCACATCCTTCTCTCCTCACTCTTTGAAGACACCCTGCTGAGTTGGTCAGTTAGGTTAGAATTCGCTAAGCGAGTTTGCATGAGACTGCCACTTAAGTTAGAAAATTTAAATTTTAATTCGTTTAATTCTTCTTCATAATTAGTTACTGGAACTTTAAGTGATTCAAGGATGGATTGTACCTTTTTGATCAGCCGATCACAGTCGTCAATCTTCTCGCTCACGGGCTTGGCTGCAAAGCACGTGTCCTCAGTTAGGTTCGACTCCTTTCTTGCACTGTCGATTGATCCACCAGCTGTGACCATCAAACATCTTGCAGCCGAACCTGCATCCTTTGCCACATAAGCTCTTCCATGATTGGGCTTTCTCACCTCTTCATCCTCAGAATCGGTTGACCGGACTTCAACTCCACCGAATTCATCTTCATCTTCATTTTCCTGCACAATCAAGGCATTCATAGAGCTGTTAGATGCCTTCTTTTTCTTGATCTCTTCCAACTTTCGCATGTAGTACGCCTCATCGTCTTCACCATATCTTTTTTCAGCCATCTTCCTTAGCTTGCAATCTTTGGCAAAGTGGTTCTTGCCGTGACAATAAATGTTGTCGAATCCAGAGTCTCCTGCAAGCTTGCTCTCCTTCTTGTCATTATCCTTTTGAGAAGTATTTTTCGCTTCATCTTTCATCTTCTCGGAACTGTAACTTCCCTGCCAGTTTCGGTTCTTGTTGACAGGAAATTTCCTTTTTGCAAACTTCTTTGGATTGGTGACCATCATAGCATATTCTTCGCTTGTAAGGTCATACTCAGACATATCAGACTCCTCCTCTTCTTCTGCAGCACTTATTCCTTTTGAAACAAGGGCCAACGATCCCACGCCTGAAACTACCTTCGCCTCCTTAGTTACCACACTCTCATGGGACTTGAGTATTCCCACAAGTTTCGCTAGTGAGTAAGATTTGAACTGTTCATGAGCTTTCACTGTTGAAACTACTGCCATCCATTCTGGTCTCAAACCATTCATGAAGGTCACCTTTTGCTCGATCAACTTTCTTTCTATTCCATGCTTGATCATCTTACTTAGGAGATGATTGAACCGATCAAAAGTTTGTATCAGTTTTTCTTCAGGTTTCTGTTCAAAAACTCCAAATTCTGAGAGCAGCAAGGTTTGAATGGAGTGTTCTAGATCTTCATCGGTTGAGTAAAGTTCTTTCAACCTATCCCAGATTTCTTTGGCCGTCGTGCATGAACCAACTAACCAAAAAGTGTCAGATTGCAAGGCGAATCTGATCATTCTCATGGCCTTCACATTACACAGCAACTTGTCCTTCTCATCCTGTGGCATCTTGTCTACGTCCACCACCAGCTTGTTGTATTCTTTTTGTGTCTTCACAGTCGTATTCATTCCAGAATGAACAAACGGTCCAAGCGTGATGGATTCCCAGATGAGATAACCATTATCTTCAGATCTGACCACATAATCTTCAAAGTGATGCGCCCATACTTCATAGTCTTGAGTGTAAAGAATGGGAATCCTTATAGTGGATCCAATGTTGTTAGAGATGTTGATGGGATTTGTTTGAGAATCTTCGTGAGACATGGTGAGCCGCTAGAATCAGACCTGTAAACTTGAGATTAGGGTTTTATTAGAAACAAGAGTTACCGTCGACAGGAAGAAGACAGCTTCTTTATATTTGATAAAAGCGGAAACCCTAAAGAATTCTTAACATAGAAGGAATGTGTATTGATCACACAGTCTCCTGCTCTGATACCAATTGTTAGAACAATGTTCTATTAGGATCGATAGATTCTATGCAGAAACACAATTAAGAGCGTAATTATGAACACATGAATGGCTTTAAAGATACCGTATGATTAAAACTTTAACACCTCAGAAGAGCTCGATTAAGAACTTCGACTGTAGAGGTGCTTAGGGTTACAAAACAATAATCAAGAACGTTACTAATGCATACATGCATGCACTATTTATAATATAACCCTACTAGATAATCACGGATGGACAGGCCCAATCCGGATATACAAAACAAGCCCATGACGCAACACAATAATACCCAACACTTACTAAAACAACAACCCCAGAAGCTAAACGAAGCCTTCACGGTGGAGATGGCTAATGGGAAAAACGAATCACCCAAAGATATTTATGTAGGGTGCACCTTAACACTAAACAACCATTCATTTCAAATAGAATTAATGTCAGTAAATATTAGGAGTTTTGATAATCGGCATGGATGGGTTAAGCCCCCACCATGCTGATACTATGTGTCGCGAGAGGGTCGTTTGCCTTCCCTTTCCCAATCACGAAACTCTAATAATCCATGGTGATAAACATGGTGCCAATCCTCGTCTTATCTCGTGCATCAAGGCACATAAGTGCCTGCACCAGAAGAACTACGTTTTCCTCGCTCATGTTGTGGACAAGACCAAGGAAGAAGTAAGCATACATGGTATTCCAGTAGCATGCGATTTTCCGGATGTATTTCCCGAGGAACTTCTAGGAATACCCCAGAGAGACAGGTCGAATTTCAAATCGACCTCATACCGGGAACCACTAAAATTGCCAATTCATCCTACAGAGTAGCTCCTGCCAAAATTCAGGAGTTATCCAGTCCATTGAGAGAATTGTTGCGCAAAGGATTCATCGGACCAAGCTTCTCACCCTGGGGAGCTCCGGTCTCGTTCGTCAAGAAGACGGATCCTTCAGAATGTGCATCGATTTTAGGGAATTGAATAAGCTCACTATCAAAAACCGATACCCACTCCCTCAGACGGACGACCTATTTGACCAGCACCAAGGAGCTATCTACTTCTACAAAATAGATCTAAGATCCGGTTATCATCAGCTCCGAGTCCGAGAAGAGGACATTCCAAGAACTGCTTTCCGAACTCGTCGCGACCATTTCAAATTCGTTGTGATACCCTTCGGTCTAATGAATGCTCCCACGGTATTCATGGACCCTATGAACCGAGTTCTCCCAACCATTCCTAGTCAGCATTTTTAATTATTTTCATCGATAACATACTCATTTGCTCACGAAGCAAGAACAAAACACTGTCAACATCTACGACCAGCCTTGAAAGCATCAAAGCCGGAGAATATCGTGAAGAAAACACTACATGGATGGATAAAACTCTCGAAGTCGAAGGACGAAGCTTATAGTTATAAGAGTTGAGTTGGGCATTATCTGGGCGATCTTCGATAGGTTAACCCAATCTGCTCATTTCCTGCTAATACAGAAATTAAACAAGATGGAAAGATTAGCTTGGATATATATCAAGGAGACCGTGAGACTCCATGAAATATCGGTATCTACTATCTCGGATCAAGATAACGGGATTACTTCAAGACTTTGACAGTCATTTCAGAAGGCTATGGGAACATAGCTAGATATGAGCGTTGCTTACCACCCTCAAACCAATAGCCAAAGCGAACAGGTCATTCAACCACTCGAAGTCATGCTACAAGTCTGGGTGTTTGAATTCAACAAGTCATGGGATACCCAGTTGCCTTGATTAAATTCTCATACAATAACGGCTATCGTACGAGCATCAAGGTTTCCCCTTTCGAGGCTCTTTATGGTCGTAAATGCAGATCACTCGTCAGTACTCTCACAGGACCAGAAAACCATTCGCGAAACGACAGAGAAGATAATCCAAATCAGAACTCGACTTCAAGCATCACGAGACAGGCAAAAGAGAGTTATGCTGAAAAATGATGAAAACCTCTAGAATTCCAAGTCAGATGTCGGGTACTATTGAAAGTCTTTCCCTGAAAGGGAATGATTCGCTTTAGGAAACGGGGAAAAACTAAACCCACGATACATTGGGCCGTTCGAGATTCTCGCCCGGATTGGCCCAATGGCTTATAGGTTGCAGCTACCTGCCGAACTCAGCAACATACACCCCGTGTTCCATGTCTCAAATTTGAAAAAGTGCCTATCAGGCAAAACCCTTATCATTCCTTTAGAAGAGATCGAAATAAACGAGAATCTCTTGTTCGTCGAAGAACCAGTCAAGGTATTGGATAGGGAAGTAAAGCGTACAAAACAAGCCGCATTTCGATTGTGAAGGTTCGATGGAACGCTAAGTGTGGACCGAAATTCACATGGGAATGCGAAGATCAGATGATGTACCTATTCTCTCATTCATGAACCTATCTTTCGAAAGAATTTCGGGACGAAATTACCTCTAACGGGGGGATGATGTCACAACTGGCATTTTGCTAGGAAATTCTACTCTCAGGTAATCATTCACCTAGTGTAATAACTTGTACTCTAAGTGAATACTATACTCTAATCTCGTTCAAATACATCTCATATGTTCAAATAAGGGTTGGAAACCCTAGAAATCCCGACTCAAGTTCATTATGGACTAGGATTCTCTTATTGGGCCAATAAATCACCAATTCATCAATCTATAACATTTTGGGCCATTTGGGCCTAGAATCATTCATTCTACCTCTAATGGGCCTTATTGGGCCATAACTAATCCAATTAACCCTAATAAGCCATAAATCCATTCTTTTATGCCATTTTGGGTCGTGACTTTTCCCTAAAGGCCCAATGGGCCGAAAAGTCATTATTGGGCCTCATAAATTCGAACCAAGACTAGAAATGGGCCAAGCTAATCTACCTCCCCTCTCTTTAGCCCAATTCTCGGTCCATTATGCATTTAAACAAAAAAAAGAGAAATTGGTTAACTAGCTTAATGCATGACACCTCATTGTTGTTTGGAGGATAACCAAGCCATCTACACACCATGTAACAATGCATTCACATATATCCACGCAACACCTTATCTCTTCCTTCCCTCTTCTTCAAATTCTCGGCCATAAGGCCTTCCCTCACCACAAATTTTCATTTCAAACTTCACTTTTATCTCATTTTTTCACTCAAGACATCCATTCCTCCCTCAAGAAATTTCGAGTTCATCATCAACAAGGACCAATTACTAAGCTTCTTGGTAAGTCCATAGTAAACTCTAGATGTTTTATTTCAAGTTTATACTAAGATCATCCTTCTTACAACTCCATTTTCGTGAATATGGGTCTTAGAACAACCATCATTTCGAGATCCCTTCAAGACACGAGTTAGGACTCAAAAATCCTTCTCCTTCTTCATCTACATCTCAAAAACCCCCAAGGTGAGCTTCATACCCCCTTGTTTTCGGTTTTTACTTGTTTTTAGGGGGAGAATACAAGTGTTATGTGTTGATCTATGTATATGTGCATGTTTATGTGTTTAACTTTTAGATCTTTACTTGAAAATGAAGTTTATCACTTGGATCTACATGAAAACCTTGAGAAAAGTATGTGTTATCACATATAATACATGTAAACTAGTAGATCTGGGATTTATACACTTAAAATAGTAAAAATGAGTGTTGTGTTCCAAGATCTATAAACTAAACTCAAAAATCAGCATTTCACAGGAAAGTTTTGGTCAAATCTCGAACTTTTTGACCACCTAAATAATAATATTTTTCAAAACTGTTTTACATGCAAAAATTTCAGGTTTCTACCTTTAAAATGACTACTCTCACGTTTTCATACGATTTTTCTATATTTTTTGGCGAATTTTACAAAACTGCCTATCAGATTTGAAATAATTTCGGACCAGCCTGTGAAGGTGAGCAATTTAACACTTGTTATAATCCATTAAAAATTATGAGAAAAATTCTGAACAAAGTAAACAAAAGTTCCAAACTTCCAAAATTTATGGATCCAAATTTCGACTTACGATCATTTTTCTACAAATTTCCCAACAACTAGGTCAGAAAAGCCCAAAACCAGAAAAATGTGTATTTTCACAAAAATCAAGTCAAAAATGATATTTTTGACAAAAACAGGTTTTAAAATGTTATTTTTACCACAAACTAGTCATAATCACAAGTTTTGAACAAAATAAGGACTAAAGTGTATTCTTACAAAAATTGGGCCTTAACTGTAAATTTTTGGCTTATTGGGCCAATAATGTCATTTTTACAAAAAGTGGGATTTTTATGCTATTTTGGGAAATGAATTGAATAAAACGAGCAATACAATAACAAACGGGCTAATTAGGTTATTTTCATGTTATTGGGCCTTAGTGACCAATTAATATGTGTGATGGGTCCTGAATACTATTTGTATGTTTATTGGGCCTCATTGACCCATTAACATGTGCGACGGACCTTGGATACTATTTGCGTGCTATTTGGGCTTGTAAATGCCTTACATGTGAAATGGGCATTAGTTGTCCTTTTACATATATTCTGGGCCCATGTTATATAATCTTATTCCAATTGGGCCTTGAAATGATTTACATGTTTAGCGATGCCTTAGTGGTTCACTTACATGGTTCATTGGGCCTGGAATGAGTTTATACTTTTGTTCGCGTAAATTCGATTAAGGATCTAGTGAGTTTTGTCGGTTGAAACATATTAAGTGTACGATCGTAGCCTGTAGTTATAACCAGAGTCTCTTAGAGGGAGAGCGGGGATTTGTGTATAGATCTATACGGGGATGACACCCCACACCTGAGCTGTTCGCTACAGTTAGACTAACTCAGTCTAGGGTGACGAAAACCTTATAATCAAAACCGGCGTTTAGAAAATGCCAAGACAGGTGAATTTGTCATTATTTAGTATGGTTATGACGGCTCACTTAGAGGAATTAACGTTATGAAGTTTACGGAAGACCATTCTCTTTTCTCTTTGATTACTCGGAAACATACTCTCACTGGTACTCAACCTCGGGGGTTGGTATGGCAGCATTCTCTTTTACAGACAACATCGGGTTGTCTGGGGACATTCTCTTTACATTCTCTCTACATTCTCTTTACCCTTTTATTCAAATAAACAATAACATACATGCACTAATACAAGATCTGACACAAACTTACTAAACAGTTTTCAGAAAATATAGGATTTTCTGGTGGTCTCAAAGTTATACAAATCATTTTCACAAACATGCTTATGAACTCACCAACATTTTTATGTTGACCGTTTTCAAAATAACTTGTATTCTCAGGAAACCGTTGAAGCAGGATGAGCAAAACAAACTAATGGATATTTTGTTTCATCATACTCTAACTATTTTGGCATGTAATATTCAAATACAATACTCGATGTAAACAATGAATGTTGTTATATTACATGTGTGATGATGATGATGTTATGTTTCAATTATATACTCTGTAATGATACTACAATGTTGAAAGTCACATCAAGCCCCCGGACGTTTCCGCCGTCTGGTTCGGGGGTGACAGAAGCTGCCTATATCCTAGGGATAAGGATTTTTAGAGACAGGAGTAAAACACTAATTGGACTTAGTCAGAGTACCTACTTGGATAAGGTGCTAAAGAGGTTCAACATGCAAGATTCCAAGAAAGGAGAGTTACCCATCCAGAGTAACGCCAGATTGAGTAAGACTCAGAGCCTGAGTACCGAGGATGAGATAGCAGAAATGAGTCGAGTACCTTATGCTTCTACTGTAGGCTCGATCATGTATGCTATGACTTGTACTCGTCGTGATGTGGCCTTTGCTTTGAGCATGGTTAGCAGATATCAGGGGAATCCTGGCAAAGCTTACTGGACCACGGTAAAGAATGTTCTCAAGTACCTGCGGAGGACTAAGGACTGGGTCCTTACCCTCGGTGGGAGTGATGACTTGAGAGTTGTAGGGTATAGTGATGCTAGCTTCCAGACTGATAGGGATAATTTCCACTCTCAGTCGGGCTGGGTCTTTACCTTAAACGGAGGAGCAATTACTTGGAAAAGTTCCAAACAGGAGACAGTAGCTGTCAACTTGCGAATCAGAGTATATAGCAGCAAGCGAGGCAGCAAAGGAGGCAATATGGCTGAAGAACTTCATTGGAGACCTTGGAGTTGTACCAGCTATAAAGGAGCCTATGGAAATTTTCTGTGATAGTGAAAGTGCAGTTGCCTTAGCGAAAGAACCAAGGGATCATGGTAGATCCAGACACATCGACAGAAAATACCATTTCATCAGACATCGAATAGAAGAAGGACGCCTCGTGGCAAAGAGGCTATCATCGGATGAGAACCTGGCAGATCCCCTCACGAATGGACTGGGCAGGGTTAAGCATCTCCAGCATGCAAGGTGCATAGGGCTGAAGGATGATATTAGTTTTAGTAGTTAGATAGCTTATGAAATGTGTAAAGTGTAATTGACATTTGATGATGAATAAAAGTTGTATTTATTTATGAGTAAAGTGTTGCTATCTTTTGTCAATCGTTTACTATCGTTTCATTTTGCATGTTTTGACTTCCAGAATAATTATGTTTGGTATATCATATTATTTGAATTGTCCACAGTCGGTCATATGTTGGAAGTAGGTATGAACCAAGACTGTCATGAGTTGGTTGTAGAGGTCTAAGATGTTGGACATGGCTACAACACTCATGAGTGCTCATAAGTTCTGAGTATTGGATTCAACCCACGCTCATAGGTATCAATTCATGGAATTTATCTCGAGTGATCGTGAGACGGTAATATCATATAAGTCTTCAAACCTAGAGATATGACTTGTTGCCTATGAGTTGGTTATGCATTGATCGTACGAAAATGCATTGGTAACTCGATGTTATAAAACGTGCCTTTGTGTATGATTCAACAAGTAGTATAACAAGCATATGAGTTGAAGTTTATCTGTTCCTTCTTGGATTAGAAGCGATATCTGGGCCCCTCGATGATTTTGTGTTGACCCATGTATCGGGCCCGGTCAGAACTAAGTTGATGTGTTCAATTAAGTTCTATCTCAAACAAATCAGAAATCGAGAAACAAACTGCTGGATAATATGTAACATCCGAAAAATACCAACTAAAAATTTCATTTTTAAATTAGGTTAATACATAAAAACATCGTTACAAAACATTCATAATATTAATTTATGTCTGAAAACCGGTAACATCATAGTAAAATATTCAGAGTACATCCCAGAAAATCCATAGTGCGGAAACAAGAGTGTGTGTGATATGCCGCTACCGCGCCAGCTCCTTTCCCCTAGCTGAAGAGATACCTGAAAACAAAACTATAAAACGTAAGCACGAAGCTTAGTGAGTTCCCCCATAATGCCACATACCATGCAATCATATAATGGATAGCTAAGGGATACGGGCCTCGCCCACACCCATAGAGATACGGGCCTCGCCCACACTCTACCTTCTGAGAGATACGGGCCTCGCCCACACTCTGCTATCCATGGAGATACGGGCCTCGCCCACACTCCGCTACTAAACCATAACATACAAGTATCACACAGACAACAAGTATAAGCAATTCTATCATACTGGCATATAACACAATCAAAATCAGCTATGAGATACGGGCTCCGCCCACACTCCGATACTGACATATCGTCTATACGGGCCGGCCTTGGTGCCTTAGACCCGTCCCTACTGGAAGGAAACTCACCTCGAGAGTAGCTGCCGAAAACCTGCTCAGACTACGCCTGGCTGCCGCACCGGTAATCCCCCCGGCTATAAATCCGTAAACATGGATTAGGTACTCATAAATACCCCTAAGGTCAAATGACTGGTCAAAGTCAACTCCTTGGTCAAAGTCAACCTTCTGATTGACTGGACTCGCCGAGTCCATATGGCGACTCGCCGAGTCCTTCTATGTCTAGCCCGACTCTGACTCATCGGGTCCCTGTTCCCACTCACTGAGTCAGCCTGACTCGCTAGACGGGGACAACTGACAAACCCGCGACTGGACTCGCCGAGTCCAAGGGGGAGCTCGCCGAGTCCGACGAACATATCTCACAAATCGCTCCAATCTTCCATCCAACATCAACCTTGGAGGTTTGGAGATTCTGGGACTATAGCTACACGTTAAATTGCTAATTCCACGTGCGACTACGGAGGGTTGGACCTCCTACACTTAAACCCTTCTTATCCTAGTGACTGTTCATATGACTCGCCGAGTTGGAAGAACAACTCATCGAGTTCAAGGCTGTATTCAAGGGACTCGCCGAGTTTGAAGAACGACTCGCCGAGTACCAGACAATCTTCATAGGACTCGCCGAGTTGTTTATCCAACTCGCCGAGTCTAAGGCCAACTTCATGGAACTCGCCGAGTGCACTTTGGCACTCGCCGAGTACCCTTCGACTCTTCACCCATTCTGGCCAAATCTGAGACATGCAATGGTTCCAAACCATAAATCTAAGCTCCTAGGGCATAAACACACGGAGTTTGGGAGGTTTAAGGTCTTGCAATCCACATATAAGGGACAAAAAGGGAATCTATTATACTAAAGATCAAGAAGGAGCTTTCTTACCTGGTTAGGAGCTTCTCCCAGGGTAGATTTCGGATCTACCACACTTCCTTGCACCCTCCAACTTCCTCCTTCTTCTCTTAAGCTTCAAACTTCCTTCACCAAGTCAAAATCACTCACAAGGATCAAAATGGGCTAGGGTTTCGCTCTACAGTTCTTCTGGAAGAGAATGGGACGAAATGGGTGTTTTAGAATGGGTAAAATAGGGTGCAATGTCTGAAAATAGAGTTTCATCCAGACAGGTGGACTCGCCGAGTCCATGCATCGACTCGCCGAGTTCACCGCTCAAATCCCGTGTCCACCCTGCTGCTACTCGGCGAGTCGGGACGCAGACTCGCCGAGTTCGTGGCAAAAAAAATAAGATAAAAACTTAAATAAAATCATACCATGAACCCGGTGTTACAAATCTCCCCCACTTATTTTAGACTTCGTCCTCGAAGTCTGCCGCTCCCTTTCGGAACAGCTCCGGATAATGCTCAATCATCTCATCCGCGGGCTCCCAAGTCCATTCCGAGCCCTTCCGATGCTGCCATTGCACCTTCACCAGCTCCACCCTTTTGTTCCTCAGTTCCTTCGACTTCCGGTCTAGGATAGCCACAGGCCGCTCGATATAATTCAGACTGTCATCAACCTGGATGTCCTCCAAAGGTACCATTGCTGAATCGTCCACCAGGCACTTCCGCAGCTGGGAGACGTGGAAAGTGTTGTGGATCTGACTGAGTTCGGCTGGCAGGTCCAGCCGATATGCCACCTTGCCCACTCGGGCTGCAACCCTAAACGGTCCAATATACCTGGGACCCAACTTGCCCCGTTTCCTGAATCGGATGACGCCCTTCCACGGCGACACTTTCAGGAGAACCATATCCCCGACCTGGAACTCCAGGTATGATCGGCGCTTATCGGCATAACTCTTCTGCCGACTCTGAGCAGTCTGAAGCCTGCTCCGGACCTGCTGAATCTTCTCTGTCGTCTTGAGCAGTAGTTCAGTGCTCCCCATGACTCTCTGTCCAACCTCGCCCCAACATATCGGGGTCCTGCACTTCCTCCCGTACAACATCTCGAAGGGAGAGCGGTCAATACTCGCGTGATAGCTGTTGTTATATGAAAACTCGGCTAAAGGAAGATAGGTATCCCAGCTACCACCGAAGTCTAAAACACACGCCCGCAGCATATCCTCCAGAGTCTGGATGGTCCGCTCGCTCTAGCCATCCGTCTGCGGGTGAAAGGCTGTACTAAAATGCAGACGAGTACCCAGCTCGTCATGAAACTTCTTCCAGAACCTGGAAGTGAACCGCACATCCCTATCCGAAATCACTGAAACTGGCACCCCGTGCCGTGCCACCACCTCTCTGATGTAGATATCGGCCAATTTCTAGGCCGAGATGCTCTCCTGAATCGGGATAAAGTGGGCGCTTTTGGTCAATCGATCGACGATGACCCATATCGAATCCACTCCCCGCGCGGTCCTGGGAAGCTTGGTGATGAAATCCATCGTGATGTCTTCCCATTTCCACAGCGGGATATCCAACGGCTGCATCTTGCCGTGCGGTCTCTGGTGTTCGGCCTTGACCTTCTTGCAGGTCAGACACCGCTCAACGTACCATGCTACATCCCGCTTCATGCAGGGCCACCAATAGTCCAGACGAAGATCCCTATACATCTTCGTTGCCCCTGGATGAATGGAGAATCGGGATTTGTGCGCCTCCTCCATCAGAACCTGGCGCACGCCTCCAAGATATGGAACCCACACCCTGCGGTGTAATGTCAATAATCCTCTGCTGTCATAGTCGAAGGAGGAAACCTGTCCCACAATCCGCTCACTCTTCCGATGTTCCTCCTTCATAGCCTCCTGCTGAGCCTCCCGGATCCGCTCCAAAAGCGGAGTCACCACTGTCATCCGCATGCAAATATCCCTGATTGGCGCTGCCTTGCGGCTAAGCGCATCGGCCACCACGTTGGCCTTCCCCGGGTGATAAAGGATTTCACAATCATAATCCTTTACCACATCAAGCCACCGACGCTGCCTCATATTCAGATTTGGCTGGTCCATGAGGTACCTCAAACTCTTGTGGTCCGTGTAAATCGTACAGCGAACCCCATAGAGGTAATGACGCCAAATCTTGAGGGCGAACACAACAGCCCCCAACTCCAAATCATGCGTCGGGTAGTTCGCCTCGTGAGGCTTCAGCTGCCTCAACGCGTAGGCGATGACATGCCCTCTCTGCATCAATACCGCGCCCAAACCTGAGATGGACGCATCGCAGTATACAACAAAATCCTCCATGCCCTCTGGCAAGGCTAAGATTGGCGCCTCGCACAATCTCTGTCTCAGTGTCTCGAATGCTGCCTGCTGCTCAGGCCTCCAACGAAAGACCACAGCCTTCCTCGTTAACCTGGTCAGGGGTAATGCTATCTTGGAGAAATCCTGGATGAATCTCCGATAGTAGCCAGCTAATCCCAGGAAACTCCGAATCTCAGATGGAGATTTCGGAACCTCCCATCTCATCACGGCCTCCACCTTGGCCGGATCCACCGAAATCCCATTCTGGTTGACAAGGTGCCCAAGAAACTGCACCTCGCGCAACCAGAACTCACACTTGGAGAACTTAGCATACAAGTTCTCCCTTCTCAAGGTCTCCAAAACCTCCCACAAATGCTCCTCATGCTGCTCTCGCGTCTTGGAGTAAACCAAGATATCATCAATAAATACTATCACCGACCGGTCTAACATCGGTCTACACACGCGGTTCATGAGGTCCATGAACGCGGCAGGAGCATTGGTGGGCCCGAAAGGCATCACCACGAACTCATAGTGGCCATAACGTGTCCGAAATGCCGTCTTCTGCACATCCTCCTCTCTGACCCTCACCTGGTGATACCCTGAACGCAAATCTATCTTGGAGAACCAAGATGCTCCCTGAAGCTGGTCAAAGAGGTCGTCAATCCTCGGGAGTGGGTAGCGGTTCTTCACCGTTACCTTATTCAGCTCCCTATAATCGATACACATCCGATGCGACCCGTCCTTCTTCTTCACAAATAGAATCGGGGCTCCCCAGGGTGAACTGCTCGGTCTAATGAAACCCTTGTCTAACAGCTCCTAAAGCTGTGTAGACAACTCCTGCATCTCAGGAGGAGCCAACCGATACGGTGCCTTGGCTATCGGAGCCGCACCAGGGACTAGGTCAATCCTGAACTCCACCTGTCGCTCTGGAGGTATCCCAGGCAGCTCCTCGGGGAATACATCCGCAAACTCTCATACTACGGGCACATCGCCCACCGTCGCCTTACCTGCCTCCCGGGTGTCCATGACATATGCGACATATCCTGCGCAACCCTGCTGAAGGTAACGCCTTGCCCTCGCTGCCGAACAGAAGGCTGGCCCTCGCTGTGATCTCTCACCCTGAATTACTAACTCTCCCCCACTTGGGGCTCTGACTCGTACTAACTGTTGCGCGCAATCTATCACTGCCCCATTGGGACTCAGCCAATCCATACCAATAATGACCTTGTTTCCCTGCAATGGAATGGGAACTAGGTCAACCAAATACCGCTCTTCGAACAACCTTAATACACAATCTCGGAAGACCTCTGATGCTCGCACCGACCGGTCGTCCGCAATCTCGACCTCTAAAGGGCAATCCAACATGCCTGAGGACTCAGGAAACTTCTTGCTAAGTGCAAGAGAAACAAAGGATCGGGTAGCCCCCGAATCAAACAACACCTGGACTGGAATACTGTTCACATGGAACGATCCTAAACGTATATACACAGAGCACATATCAATATCATAAATCTCATATAAATAGGTCAGAAGGAAAGAATCATACCCGTCACCACATCGGGTGCAGCGCGTGCCTCCTTGGCTGTCAGCTGAAATGCCCGGCTCCTCACCACCGGAGCCTCTGCCTTGCCCTGTCGGCCATCTGTAATCCGAAGGGTCGCTGGAGCTGGCGCCTGTACTGGCGCTGCTGCTGTCAACTGGGGGCAGTTGGCCCTCTTGTGGCCCCTCTGGTTGCAGTGGAAACACAGCAACTCAGATGTCTGAATAACCGGAGTAGGGGAAATACAATCCCTGCTGAAGTGTCCCGTCTTGTCGCACCTGTAGCAGCCTGTCGATCCTAATCTACACGCTCCCTCGTGCGACCTGCCGCACTTCCTGCAGCGGCCCGGTCCCGAATGGACTTTCGGCCTACCATCTGATCCCTTGGGCTTCTTTCCCGAAGCCCCTATCGTCTGTCCCTCCTCTGCCTTCCTCTTTCGGATGTGCTCCAGATCTATCTCCCTCTCCCTCGCCCTAGCAATCATAGAATCCAGGGTAGGGCAAGCTGAAAAACTGACATGCTCCCGAATGTCGGCTCGCAGCATGTCATGGTAGCGGGTCCTCCTCATATCCTCATCACCTGCATACTGGGGCACCAGTAACGCCCTCTCCCGGAACTTGGCAGTGATCTCCGCCACTGTCTCTGTCGTCTGCCTCATATCCAAGAACTCTCGTGCCAACTGCTGGAGGTCCACCGCAGGCGCGAACTCCGCCCTGAATCGTGTCACAAAGTCCGGCCATGTCATAGCCTCAATGATCGCGGCTCCCAAAGAGTCACAAACCGACTCCCACCAATCTCTAGCTTTGTCACGTAGATACCCTTCTGCAAATCGTACCTTCGACCCCTCGGGGCAGAAGCTGATCAGCTGTGCAGACTCAAGGTCTGCAATCCATCGTCTGGCAGCAATGGGGTCCTTCGCCCCATGGAAATCTGATGCACCACTGTCCCTGAAGTCCTTAAAGGACAGTGTGCGTGGTCCTGACTGGCTAGCCGCCATATCACTCCTGAACGCCCTGAGACGATCCTCCATCAACTCTACAATACCCTCCTTGATCGACCCGAAGATGATGGGAGTCGACTCAAGGATGCCCCTGGTAATCTCTGACGCAATGAACTCGCGTAGACCCTCATCAACTGGTTCGGACCTTGAACCCGAACCCGATCCTGATCCTGAGCCTCCCGCTCCCTGTCGTGTGGTCACCATACTGCAAAACATAGCATAACCACCATCATACTATATTCCACTAACGAGGCTCACATTCATATCATAAGTCCCCGGTCTCGTCTCGGCCCTTTTTGAATCGAGTACGGATCCTCCGCTTTCAGTAGTACGGGCCCATACTACCTTCCACGTCTATCCGTACTTTCCTCAAGAATTGCCTCAACTCAACCAAGTCCTTTCTACTAATATTGCGGTTCTCGTGCTACTCTCGCCCTAGGCTTGCCCTAAGTAATCGCCATCCCACTCTCTGCCATCAGCTGCACAAGAAGTCCCTGCTTTCTTTCCCTAACTAGCTCGTGAATACTATTACATATTACTCAGACTAGATAATTCTTCGAATGAGAGGTCCTACCCTACAACGGTTGGACTCAAACAAGAGCTGCGAAATAGGGCTAGACCCAACCTTCTGAAATTATTTAATCCTTACAATATGTAACTTAGCATATTCGTTCACTAGTTAGTGAAAGACGACTAGAACTCCTAATAGCACAAAGCAAGCAGCATTCGGGCATTGAGTACACATAATCAAGTATATACTACTCTAGCTATCATACTGACTGATCTGTACTAGCATGCAATTCTCAAAAAGCCGAAACACATAAAGCAGGCACATAAGGCATCATTCCTAGATCCTTAGTCCTATTCTAGCATGCTGTTCTACTGAAACTGAAATTGATAATCATAACGTAAACTTGTATGGGTACTTTGGGGAAAACTTACTTGAGCTCGGCCGGTCGCGCACATCACACACCTTTTTCTTTTTAGAAACCCCTTTTACTTAGTCTTTAGAAAATCATTTCTTTATAAAAATCTTTTAAACCCTCGATTTGAGTCCAGACACCCCCGAAGGTGTGTCCGAATCCCTCAAACCAGGGCTCTGATACCAACTTGTAACATCCGAAAAATACCAACTAAAAATTTCATTTTTAAATTAGGTTAATACATAAAAACATCGTTACAAAACATTCATAATATTAATTTATGTCTGAAAACCGGTAACATCATAGTAAAATATTCAGAGTACATCCCAGAAAATCCATAGTGCGGAAACAAGAGTGTGTGTGATATGCCGCTACCGCGCCAGCTCCTTTCCCCTAGCTGAAGAGATACCTGAAAACAAAACTATAAAACGTAAGCACGAAGCTTAGTGAGTTCCCCCATAATGCCACATACCATGCAATCATATAATGGATAGCTAAGGGATACGGGCCTCGCCCACACCCATAGAGATACGGGCCTCGCCCACACTCTACCTTCTGAGAGATACGGGCCTCGCCCACACTCTGCTATCCATGGAGATACGGGCCTCGCCCACACTCCGCTACTAAACCATAACATACAAGTATCACACAGACAACAAGTATAAGCAATTCTATCATACTGGCATATAACACAATCAAAATCAGCTATGAGATACGGGCTCCGCCCACCTCCGATACTGACATATCGTCTATACGGGCCGGCCTTGGTGCCTTAGACCCGTCCCTACTGGAAGGAAACTCACCTCGAGAGTAGCTGCCGAAAACCTGCTCAGACTACGCCTGGCTGCCGCACCGGTAATCCCCCCGGCTATAAATCCGTAAACACGGATTAGGTACTCATAAATACCCCTAAGGTCAAATGACTGGTCAAAGTCAACTCCTTGGTCAAAGTCAACCTTCTGATTGACTGGACTCGCCGAGTCCATATGGCGACTCGCCGAGTCCTTCTATGTCTAGCCCGACTCTGACTCATCGGGTCCCTGTTCCCACTCACTGAGTCAGCCTGACTCGCTAGACGGGGACAACTGACAAACCCGCGACTGGACTCGCCGAGTCCAAGGGGGAGCTCGCCGAGTCCGACGAACATATCTCACAAATCGCTCCAATCTTCCATCCAACATCAACCTTGGAGGTTTGGAGATTCTGGGACTATAGCTACACGTTAAATTGCTAATTCCACGTGCGACTACGGAGGGTTGGACCTCCTACACTTAAACCCTTCTTATCCTAGTGACTGTTCATATGACTCGCCGAGTTGGAAGAACAACTCGTCGAGTTCAAGGCTATATTCAAGGGACTCGCCGAGTTTGAAGAACGACTCGCCGAGTACCAGACAATCTTCATAGGACTCGCCGAGTTGTTTATCCAACTCGCCGAGTCTAAGGCCAACTTCATGGAACTCGCCGAGTGCACTTTGGCACTCGCCGAGTACCCTTCGACTCTTCACCCATTCTGGCCAAATCTGAGACATGCAATGGTTCCAAACCATAAATCTAAGCTCCTAGGGCATAAACACACGGAGTTTGGGAGGTTTAAGGTCTTGCAATCCACATATAAGGGACAAAAAGGGAATCTATTATACTAAAGATCAAGAAGGAGCTTTCTTACCTGGTTAGGAGCTTCTCCCAGGGTAGATTTCGGATCTACCACACTTCCTTGCACCCTCCAACTTCCTCCTTCTTCTCTTAAGCTTCAAACTTCCTTCACCAAGCCAAAATCACTCACAAGGATCAAAATGGGCTAGGGTTTCGCTCTACAGTTCTTCTGGAAGAGAATGGGACGAAATGGGTGTTTTAGAATGGGTAAAATAGGGTGCAATGTCTGAAAATAGAGTTTCATCCAGACAGGTGGACTCGCCGAGTCCATGCATCGACTCGCCGAGTTCACCGCTCAAATCCCGTGTCCACCCTGCTGCTACTCGGCGAGTCGGGACGCAGACTCGCCGAGTTCGTGGCAAAAAAAATAAGATAAAAACTTAAATAAAATCATACCATGAACCCGGTGTTACATAATAAGTAAGACATTGTTCCATGTATTTGTCTGGCTGATATCTAGAACAGAGGATTATATGATCACTTATCTTAAATGGTGTATCATCATCATCTCAGTTCCGAGAGACCTTGAAAGAGCTACGATTGTTGATCGGTTCCTGAAGTCATACTTGCAGTTATAGTTATTAGACTTATCCAAGTGGGAGACTGTTGGATAAGGTGTCAAAGTCCATAACTATTTTTGGTATGTACTTGACCCAGTTTGGCATGGTCCATTTGGGTTGCATGGCATCATGCATTTGGATAGACTAAAATGAGAGAAATAACACTTATGGTTTATTAATATATTATAAGTTCTAATATATTAATAATATTATTTAATTAGTGTTGATCAAGTATTAATTTGGAATTAATTAAGTGATCAAAAGAAGACTAATTAAAGATATGGGTTGATTGTGTAAATCACTCATACTTGTATAGTGGGCTAATGCTCCATGGATTATCAAGTTGGGCAAAAACCCATAGGATGCTCCATGGTGTTTATAGAACCCATGGGTCATGGAAATGAAACGTCATGACATTTAGGGTTTACACGGTGTAACCCTAATTGTAACACACTATATAAGGATCCTTATGTTCATCAAAATCGGCACTTAAGCAAGAAAGAAGAGGGCTAGCCGATTTCAAGTAGTGTGACATTTCTCTCAAGTTTATTCCAAGTGCATTTGGTGTTGTGTGAGACATTTGAGGCATCACACTTGGGGTGTTAGGCTCTCAAGGTTTTCAAGGAATCCAAACTGCTACAAGGTATGTTTTCTAGCTTACTTTTATGTCTAAAGTTCCCCATGTATGCTAGATAGGATTATGAACCTTGGAAAATCAATTTTGCATGTATCTTAGTCAAACATAGATCCAAGGTTTCTAGGGTTGCATGTACACCTTAGTAGTGTTAGAATGCTCAAAACCCTACAATAAGCATGTGCACATAAAGATCATACGCTAGCATATATAACAGTCAAACCGATCTAACAGATCACTAATCATAGCAACATCCTATAACCAGGATACAGACCTAACCGGTCACTAACATAGCATCATCCTATATACCAGGATACCGACCTAACCAGGTCTCTAAGCATATCACCATCCTAACTACCAGGATGTAAACAAATAAGAAAATCATGCAATAACCCGGATACAAATCCGGAAAGGTCCGACATTGGTGCTTTAGACCCTGTTGATATAGTAAGGAGAACTCACCTCACACTGCTGAAGTCCTGCAGGCAAAATCCTACCTACTGGATGACAGGTTCCCGAAGTGTCAACATCAAACACCACCCAATTAATAATTGGGTTCCAATACATAACCATAAGTCCATGCTTGGGGTAAAAGACTACTTTATCCCCAACCTAGCTTGATTCAAGCCCAAGGCCCAAAAGTCAACCAATGGACCAAAGCCCAACACATGGACCAATTTTCCAAATTGGGCCCAAACCCTTCACATAGGCCTTACCTTAAGGCCCAATCATTTATTCTTGTCCAAATACTTGGCATTCCAATGGTCCAATATCTCATAATCATAAAGGCCCAGTTACGGCCCATCTATGGCCCAATTTTCCAAAATGGGCCCAAGTCCCTCACATGGGCCTTACCCTAAAGCCCATCCAAATATTTAAGTCCATTTACTGGTTCTTGGATAGCCCATCAATAGCCCAATCACCAAAGCCCAATAGAAAGGCCCAAATCTAAGCCCAAGCAAAATTAGGGTTTTCACATAAACTGACGATTAGAGTTAAGTGTTTCTTACTTAACTCATTAAGGACTTAATCCATTAAGCCCATCAATCCACTAGGCCAAACATACAACGTGATCGGGATTAATTTAAAATTCCAATTCGATGACCAAAATGCGGGTCCCGATAGTTCCAAAACTAGCATATCCAAAATTAGGGTTTTCTAAAACCTAATTAGGGTATCCAACCCATCGCGTGCCCGATAGACAAAAGGTTAGGTTTTAGGTCAATTAGGGCTTCATTAGGTCAATTAGGGTTGAATAAGTCAGGCACCACCCACTACCACCTTGGGTAGTGGCAGTCAACGGCGGCTCACGGCGGCGGCCACCACCTCATGGTGGTGGTTATGATTTTGGCTAAAAAATATCCAAGCATCCCAAAATAACAATCACACACACAAAAGCACACAGCCACCCAAGGTGGCGGCTGGTGGCGGCAAAATGGCGGCGTGAGGTGGCAACCACCACCTCACGGCGGTGACGGGTTGTTTTCTTTGATTATTCTGGCCATACAATGATACAACAACCATACAACAATATCCAAAATAAACACTCAAAATAAATTACACACACAGCCGCCTTGTGGCGGAAGGCGGTGGTCGGGGGTGCTAGCCACCACCTCACGGTGGTGGTGGTGGCCCTCTTGTGATTCCGGCCAAGCACCCACACATGCTGTCTTGTTCATAAATGAGTCCAGCCACCCACCTGGTGGCGTACGGCGTTGGTGATTGCACGAAACGGCGGCAGCAGCGACGGTCGATCGACAACAACATCGTCATCGGCGAAACACCGCATAGCAGCGACGACAACATCTAGACCCAACAGCAACAGGTTTGACCGGTCCCTCCCACTACCACAACGACCTCCACCGTCTTCGGCCTTCCATCTCCAAAGCTGAACAATGACGGGTGGCGACTTTCATCTTCGCCGGCAGCAACCACGACGGCATCAGTTACGGGTCGGGAAGGAACGTCAGTCGCAACAACCGCCGGAATGGCGACGACGGCGACCGTGCAACGGAAGAAGAAGACGGAGAAGAGTACTGCTGTTTCGCTGGTTAATAGGGCAACGGTGTTTGGCGGTCCCTGCGGTTCACAACTTTGATGGCAGCGGATAGAGGCGGCAATGCACGGCTCAGCTGGAAGCTCACGACGTCGATTAGGATGTGGCGATGGCAGCTAACGGTCGGAGGGGTGATAAGGTGGCGGCATCGGATATAGGAGGAAGGAGGGTGGCGGCTGGTGTATGATGATGGGGTTACAGTTACGGAGGGATCGACGGGTTATATACCCGGTTCATACAAACTTCAACCCATAATGATGGAAATGGTCCCTCATTCTCCATTTTCTCTCAAAACGGATCCTTAATTTACCCTTTTAACCCCAGCCATCCAAAATACTTTCAACTGAAGTCCTTATGTTACCAAATACCCCCTAACTACTGAAAATCTTTACAAAATAAGTCCTGAAATTACACTTTAACCCCCGAAACTCCAAATCATGTCATTTGACTCCCCGAAACCAACACCCCACAATTATTATTTGATTTTGGCTATAAGAATATAATATAAAATAATAATAAGATTACATCTCAGGGTTCCTGATTTATTATATAATTATCTATTTTAAACGGAATGTTACATCACGCTTGTCGGTCACACTTTTTCAGGTGACTTTTCAGGGAAATAAACCATCTTACAGCTGGCTTTCTCTCTCTATCCATACCGTATATAAGAAAAAAATGACGATTGCTTTACTCACAACTTTCAAAATATCGAAAGCAAAAGATTGCACTGTTCATCTTCGTCTCAACTGCATTCATGGCTGCCTCGTCAGAAACTCTATCCGCTGCAGAACCGACTGCCTCGTCGACGCTTCTGAGTATTAAACCCAACCAAAATCTCATTCTTGACCTCGATTCATCCAAGTATGATGTTGCTCTCCAACCTATGATTGAATGTCTTCGTCACTCTCTGGTGGCTCCTGCGCTAACAGTGGCAGAGCACGTTCCATTGGTCCTTCTATCTGAGGCATTTTCGACTGCACGCTATCAACAAAGTGAGGCTCTGATTACCTTCGACGTCGGTTCCATCAAAACCCTTATTTCCATGGCTCGATTTAGCCGTCTGGTAGGGTTTTCTTAATCAAGGGATCTGGTTGATCCGGAATCAATCTCTTCCTCTACACTTCTGGAAATGTTTTACCAGATGGAAAATCTAGGCAACCTAGCCATTCTTTCCAAGTTTAAGAAGCCCAAACTTCCTTTCGATGTGGAATGGTCTTTTTACTCTTCTGTTCAAAAGCTTCTCAGAGAGGGTCACGGGGTCAGATAGTGCAAGTAAGCTTTTCTGCACAATCATCTATGGGTTGTACTCTGGTATTTACCTGGATTATGGGTCTATTCTTTGGGCTCAACTAGTTCAGAGTACTCTTTCCTCTACAAACAGTCATAAATTTCTTGTGCTCGATTCTGGTCCATTGTTGTTCAGAGGGCTATCACTCGTCTCAATGTCTCGGTGACATCAAGTTCAGTTATTGCTGTTATTCCTATCTACCACACCTCGAAATTCATATTGTCTGATCGCTCCAAGTTTGCCTTCGTCAGCCCTATTCCGGAGGCAATACTAAACTATGTTCCAGCAGAAAACGAGCTGATAAACGAGTATCGCAAGAAGCCTGCATCTGGTCCTCGTCCTCTAACACCTGAGATACGAACGGATTTAGAGGAAGCGAACAAGTCTAAAAAGGGAGGTAAGTGAAAGGCAAAGGCTGGCCCCTCCGAGCCAGCTCAAACTCCGAAAAAGAAAGTCGAAAAGGCCGCTCATAAGCCAAGGTCTCCTACTCCTGTTGTTGAGGAGGATTCGGAATCTCACACAATTTCAGACGTTTAGAGAACGAACAAGTCCAACAAGAAACCGACGACACAGCTACGACTTCGCAACCGATGGTCTCGAAACCATCTGATACTCAGACCAATCCGGAGGTAACTTTTTCCAAGCCCACCTCTATTCCTTTAACAGATGATTTCTTTCAGGGCCTTACTCCTCTATCTTCTCTGACTCACACCTCTATCCAAACCACAACTCCTCTTCACACTGAATCCACAACAACAACTAGTACACCTCCAATAACTGTCGACCTATCTGATACGGGGAGAGGTGCTTCTGGTGTCACTTTTGGTCCTGATTTCACTCCCATCTCACCCTTAAGGCAAGATGATCCATATACAGTTTTTGGGGATGATCGGGATTATTTCCAATACTTCCATTACAGCCCATTCAAAATTCAACAATCAAGCGATGACGAAGACGCCCCAATAACGAAGAGGCAATTCAAAGCTCTCAATGAAAATTTGGATACTCTCCTTGAGTCTTCCAAAACTTCCTCAAGTACTGAATACTCCTACGAGTCTGTCAAAGCTTTAATCGAGACTTTCACAAAGGAGCATGCCACAAGTATCAATGCATCTACAAAACCTGTCGAAAATTCCGAGATGACTGTTCGTGAAACGACCGAAAAAGTCGATAAACTACTCTCTGATGTGAAACACTTTATGGAATAATTCCGAACCTCTTTAGAACAAAACACAGTTACTACGAACAAGGTCATTACAAGCCTTGGTACAACTCTCCAAACCAAGAAAGAAGCTCTTTCCAAGGTTCGCACTGACATCCAGGCTGATAATGTGGAGCTGCAAACATCAATAACTTACAAGATTGAAAAGCTTCAAGCTGATCTTACCATTGAGAATGCCATAATGGATAAGCCCACCATCAAAACTGAAAAGGTGAAAGTTGTTTTAGTACACCTCTCTCATGCCAACAAGGAGATTGATGAACTTAAGTCCGAAAAAGCTGTGATAAAAAGTGTTGTCGCCAATGTTAATCAGTTCTTGCAAACTCTCCTTGAGACTCGTAATTCTATGCTCACAGTTTCAATTCGAAAACATCTGGTTGACAAACTCATACATGCATTCTCTATGCTTAATCGAATCGATGGTGTTTCAGCATCAGGTGCTCTTCCGAAACAAGGGGAGAAGCGAAGAAGGCATCTGGTTCAGAACCCAAGAAACCAGCTGGCGGCTCTGATGAGCATGAACAAAAGCCGAATTCAAAAGATCTGAAGGGTAATGAAGCTTCGAGATCGAAAGGAAAAGGAAAGTTGATTGATGATGATGCTGAGGAAGAAGAATATCTATCAGAATAGGCTCAACTTAAGAGAAAGAAACGTGACCAAGAGCTTGATGAAGCTCAGTGTGTCGCAAAAGAAGCTGAAGAAGCTGAAAAGGAAGCTCGTGAAGCCTAGGTTACTCTCAAAACTCAGAATTCTCTATTCCCTCCTTGGTCTATGGAAAGGATTCTAAATGAGGCGATAGACAATCCAAATGTATACTGGTTGGAGCCAGTTACTTCGTTTGAATTGGAAAACACTTTGGATTCTCAACTTGACTTTCCAATAACTCCGAAATCTTTCTTGTTTAGAAGCTTTGACAGGGTTGCGAGTGCACCTGATTCGGACAGCGATGTTCATCAGATGCTTATCTTTTTTACATCAAGCACGGAAAGCGTCAATACCAAACCTGGTGTTCAAAAAATATTACTGATGTGGAAGTCTTTGGGACAATTGAAACAGAAAGCTTCCTCAATGCTCGTTTCAAGGTTGCTAGACGAGCTTGGAGTTCAGTTTTTGAATTCACTCTCACAGACTTGTCGTGCCTTAACCCATACGACTGGATTTCTTTGCTCCATCTCTTGTTAAAGGGTGAAAAGAAATTTAAACCTATTGTGGCACATATGAAAAGGATGTTGGTCTCTACATTATAGAAGTTGTAAAAATGGATGTGGAGATTATGGTTGTTCTCTGAAAGAAACCCACTGTGCTGCCTAAAGAGACTCCAAAAGACCTTGAAAAGATGAAGCTGGGAAGGATTCTAAAGGATAACTGGAGTACGGTGTTCCAAAAGCGAGATAGAGTTGGTGAGAACTTTCAAAGTTGATGTTTCTTTCTGCCTGACAAGCATCCACTTCGTGCATGGAATACATTTTGGAGTTAATTGAACAGTGCAAAGCGAACGAAGTTGCGGATAAGAAGTGCTTCGCAGATATGATAAAATGGTATATTTTGGTTCGCAGAACTTTGCTTAGTCTAATGTCGAAACTCTTTGAAGTTCAAAAGCGCCAACAACACTAAAGAATATGCCTTCCTTATTTGACACAAAGGGGGAGATTGTTGGGTTATTTATTAGATTGTGTCAAATTTATGTATGTACTTAGCCTTTTTACGAATTCCTCCTTTCCATCCGTCTTTATGATGCCAGGGTTAGGCTTTAAATATTGCATGCATGTATTGTATTACGGTTAATCGTTTTGTGATTCCCTACGGTGCCTTTACAAAGATGTTCTTGATCGAGCTCTTCTAAGGCATTGATTATTAATCATTCAGCATAACTTTGATCATTGCTCTTATTGTTTTGATTCATATTCCAGTTTAGAATCTATCGATCTCTTATTTATTGTTCTAACAAGACCTCACGGTAAGATGCAGACGCTACCTATTCCCATGTGGAAATGGGAAGAGATCACCATGGATATTATCACGAAGCTACCTAAGATGGCGAGGGGTGCGGATTCCATTTGGGTTATTATGGACAGGCTGACCAAGAGTGCGCATTTTATTCCGATTTCCAAGAATATCTCCGTCGAGAAATTAGCAGACATTTATGTGCGGGAGGTGGTGGTCAGGCAGGGGGTGCCGGTATCTATGGCATCGGACCGTGATGTTCGTTTCACCTCCAGATTCTGGAGGAAGTTTCATGAAGAGCTGGGTACTCAATTGCATTTCAACACTGCTTACCACCCCCAGACCGGTGGTTAGAGCGAGTGGACGATCCAAATGCTCGAGGATATGCTTTGGGCATGTGTGTTGGATTTTGGAGGGAATTGGGATACTTACCTTCCATTACCAGAGTTCTCATATAATAATAGTTATTATGCCAGTATTAACCGACCCCCGTTTGAGATGATGTATGGACGGAGGTGTAGGACTCCTGTTTGTTGGGGGAGGATGGACAACGATTTATGAGGAGCACTAAGGTGGTGCTCAAGACGACCGAGTTGATTCGGCAGGTGCGTGACAGGTTGCGAGTTGTGCAGAGCCGTTAGAAAAGTTATGTTGATCGGCGTCGTTCGGATCTCGAGTTCCAGGTGGGGGATTTGTTTTGTTGAAGGTGTCACCATGGAAGAGTGTCATTCGTTTTCGGAAGAGGGGCAAGTTGGGACCCCTATTCATTGGTCCGTTCAGGATTTTTGCCTGTGTTGGAAGGGTTGCTTATCGATTGGATCTATCGGGTGAGCTCAATCAAATCCACAACACCTTCCACGTGTCTGAGCTTTGGAAGTGTGATGCTGATGAGTCCGCGGTCATTTCCTTGGATGATATTCAGGTTGATGTGAGCCTAAATTATGTGGATTAGCCTATTATGATTTTAGACAGAAAAAAAAGCTCTACGGAACAAAGAAGTGAAGTTCGTAAAGGTGCAGTGGCAGCATTGGAAGGGGTCAGAATGGACGTGGGAGCCCGAGGAGGAGATGAGGGAGTATTACCCGGGGTTTTTCAAGGCCACGTACTTCGAGGACGAAGTCTGATTCAAGTGGGGGAGATTTGTAATGCTTAGTTCCGGTATGAATTTATTCCCTTTAATTGTTGATTTTCCTGTTGAACTCGGCGAGTTGAAGGCTTCAACTCGACGTGTTGAGTGGATTTTGTCCGCATGAATTAATGGACCAACTCGACAAGTTGGGGTGTCTCAACTCGACGAGTTGGGGGCTGGGAAGGAAACCCTAATTTTTAGGGTGTTGCACCCTATTTAAAGGACTTAAGTCTCTTGGTTGGCCTCTTTACCAGCCTCCTCTGTCTAGAAAACCCTAACAGAGTGTATCATCGTCCTAGAGTGTGTGTGTGAGCTTGTGGAGGGCCTTAAGAGTTGATATTTTGCACACTTTTGGAGGATCCTTGAAGTTGAAGGTGCATAGCGTGGAGAGAAGATCTAGATTCAGAATCTCCCCACCCATTTCAATCCTTTTGAGGTATAAAGTCGATACCTTACTTTGTTATCATCTAGATATCTTTGTTTGAAGTTTTATCTTGATTTTGCGATTATGGTTGGGTTGTCCAAAAAGTTGAGGATTTCAGGGTTTATTATGTTAGATCTGACCCTTTCATGACCTCTCTTGGCTTAAAGTTGCAAGCTTTACTAGGTTCTTGGTCCCATTCACACAATAAGTCCTTTATTAATCCCATTTTGAGCTCTAGAGCTTCTTTCTAGAATGCATGCACATAAAGTTGGAAACTTTACGTGATTTCCTAGCCTTTGGATGCCAGATTTGCGTTTTGGGGCTATGATTTGAGAGTTAAAGGGCTTAATGGGTTAAGCCTCACTCTTTTGGGTCTAGGGTTCGGGTTTTGGCTCATTGTGGTGGTTCCTAAGGGTAAAGTTGGAAACTTTACCCTTCTAGACATCATTTTGGAGAAGCTCTGAGATTTGGAGTTCCGAGATTCGATGGAAACAACTTAAAGCATTAAGTTGTTGGATTTCTGGCCAACTCTGCGAGTTCATTATTGAACTCGAGGAGTTGATAGGATTTTTCTCGATCTGTACAGTGAATGGAGAAGCTCGGTGAGTTGAGGGACAACTCGGCAACTTGGGTCAACTCAAGCCGTTGACTTTGACTTATGAACTTAGTCTTTGACCAAGTTTGACCTAAAAGGGGTTTTGGGGAATTTTGAGTTGAATTTAAGGTATTTTTATTGTTTAGGGGTTGAGTGGAGCTAATATTCGGAGTCGGGAGTCCATGGCATTCCAGTTAAAGACCATGGGGGAGCCCATGGCACTTGTTTATCAGACTATGGAAGAGCCCATGGCATTCCAAGTAAACACCATGGAGGGAGTCCATGGCAAATCATGTATGCATATGCATTGTATGGTTTTTATGTAAATTTATGTGTTGTGTATTTTGGGAAACTCACTAGGCATTTTCTTATCGTTTTTTTGGGTGTTTCAAGTACTTCTAGCTCTAAGGGTAAGGGCTCGGCTTGATGGCGCAGCATGCACTCACCATCATTTTTTCCTACTGGATATTATGGACACTCTGATCTTTCTGAATAATGTGTTAATGTATGGGATTTTTCTGGAAACAATTAATGATAGGATTTACTAAGTATTGAACATAGTTTGTAATAATTAAATAAAAAAATTTACTCGAGTTTTTTTGGGCTGTTACACATACCATTTGGTACGTTGCGCATATCTGAATAGAACCCAAACCCTAAATCTGGGGTTTTGAGCCCTATTTAACCACCTTAACTCTTCTAAACCTCTTCAATTCTCAGCCTCGATCTCTCCAACGTCCTCCCTTGAAAATGAAATCCTTACCCTAGTTTGAGAATTATTAGCCAAAAATTGAGCTTTTAGGTTCCTATGAAGGAAGAAGAAAGTGGTGATAGTGCTTGGAAGCTTGAAACAACTTTGGATCTGGAAGTTATCCTCCCTCATTCATCTCCAAGAGGTATAAAGTTTGTACCTTTATGTCTCCATTGATAGATCTAGCTTAGATGTTAAAGTTGTGTCCTTTTTGTCCCACAAATTGGTCAATTTGAGTGTGAGTTGTTCTAAAGGTTGTGAGGTGCATTTCCAGGTGTGTTTGAGGGTGTTAAGTCATAAAAATGCAATCTTGGTCTTGTTCTTCCACTCATGAATGAATTATGAAGCTTAGAATCTTATGATAAGTTAGGGTTTTGGATTTGGACCCTTTCTAGCCGTTCAAAGTCATAAAGTTGGAAACTTTATGATTTAGGATATCATTTGGACTTAGATCTGAGCTCTGGATGAAAGGTATTTAGGGAAAAAGTGATTAATTGAAATATTGGAACCAACTTAAGTATGATGGGCGTACCTGGGAGTACGTTGGTCGTACTAGGCTTGAACTGCGTAAGTTGGGCATAGGTTGTAATATGATGGGCGTACTCATCCTGCCTTGGACTTTGACTTTCTTTGACTTTCGTTGACTGTTGACTTTTTGACCAAGTTTTAATTTTGGGTTAAACTTGGGGGTTTTGGACTAAGAATTAAGATTTTACCTGGTTTTGGTGATTAGTGGATTCGCGGAGCAAGAAGTGTAGAAAAGGAAGCGTATCTCATTATTTTGGGGTTTTTATTTGGTGAGTTCTCATCAGTGTACCCATTGGCCGAAGGCACCAATGTCGGCCCACTAGCTTTAATTTGCATGTATTTGGGGGATGCCCTAGGAACTGTATGTATTCGCGTAGGATAGACTGAGGACTCTAGATCTAGGCTTTCCTGCATGTTCCTTGTTCGGTTATAGCTCTAGAGTAGGATCATCTGTCCGGGTAGCCATCTCACCTCTGGCTACATACGATTGCGCGTTTGCAGAGTTAGTCACGTATCCTTGTGTATAGGGTGTTTCTATAATTTAGTGATCTGCTAGATTTATATATATATATCCTGGTGAGATAGGATGCAGCAGTAGTGGTATACTGGTTAGAGTACCAGTAGGCAGGTTATCGTCTAGTGGAGTGTCCTACGGACTGTACGTAGTCATGTAAGATAGCATGAGGACTCTTGATCTAGGCTTTCCTACCTAATCCTTGTTTGGTTATTGCTCTAGAGTAGGATCATCTATCTGGGTGGCTATCTCCATGGAGGTAAGTTGGTAGTGAATCAGTGTGTTGTGAGAGATCTGGTAGGTGGTAGCGAAATGTATGATTGATATTGCATATATTATGTGCCTACTTGATCCTTGTTTGTTTATATGTCGGCATATGGTGGTGGTGGTGGTGGTTGAGGTTGAGGTGGTCATGTTGTGTATTGTAGGCCAAGATACCAGGTACGGGTTGGATGTAAGCCGTAGGCACGGAGCCTCGAAATGAGCGGTTGGGTTGAGGCGGCATGCCAACAAACCTTGGATATTCCATTCTGATGACTAATTGGACCCGTTGCATATTGGCATTCCAGTCCCATGACTTATTGGTCCAAAGTATTCCAATCTGGTGATTGTGGGCCCGTTATGCATGCTATTATGTTTGTGTATGGGGTATTTTTAGGATAACTCCATAAGCTTTGTGCTTACCCAGATGCTTATGTTTCAGGTTCTATCGGTGATTGTGGGAAGGCGAAGGCGGGACTATACACACTCATCAGTAGCATTGAGGATTCCACATTTATTATAATATTCTGATTCTTTTAGATAAATGTAGTTGGAAAAAAATGGTTTTTTGTAATGGATTTATAATTAGGAAATATTTGCCTTAATAAAAATGAAAATTTTTTGTTGTAAAAATGGGACATTACACATGTCGTTCTGGTACACATAAGCACAAGATAGTTCGTATACATTCATTGTAGTTAAAGTTCATGAAATAGATAGTTGAGGAAGGAGTTGAAGTATTGGTCAATAACAATGTAAGTATAACATTCTACTCTCACTACTATAATTTATTAGAAAGTAATTGAAAGATAGATCATTTTATGTTTATTTGTTGAATAATATATAATCATTTTCTAACTATTATAGTTAAAATAGTAGGTTATGTGCAAGAAATAGTAATGTACTTTCATTTATTTCAAAGTACAATGCTCTAATAGGAAATGAGTTGAAAGAAGGATCGCTTTATATTTATTTGTTGAATAATATAGAATCCTATTCTCACTGTTATAATTAAAATAATTGGTTATATAGAAGAAATAGCAACGTATTTTCATTTATTTTAAATTACAATGCTCTAATAAGAATGAAACTGAAAGTATGATGATTTTATGTTTATTTGTTGTATAATATAACATCATATTCTAACTATTATAACTGAAACATTATATGCTATTTTTTTCTCTGGTTGCGGGCAACAAATTTGACTACATCCATTTTGATATTAATGGAATTCCTGAAGAATGGTCGTCTTTTGTTGTAGGATTTATCTTCGTGTGATATTTTTGTATCAATAAACAATACTTTGTTAACTTTGAAATGATTAATAACTAGCATTTGACATGTGGTGTACACTATTTTTTATGACTTGTTTGACATGATGTTATTGGATAAATGTATTGTTTTGTTATATATGTATTTATTTATGTATTATGGTACATTAATTTTTCATTCAATTTGAAAATTAATAAATCTATAATTTTATAAAACACTTAAAATTATGACACACAAATTGTGTGTCGTCTTTCTTTCGTGAGACCAAAAGTAATCAGTGGTCATGATTAAAGATAAAACATGTCACTAAAAGTCACTAATAGTAATGAGAATCAAAAAAATATGTAACTAAAAGTTATAAATAATCATGAAAAAAAAGAGTGATTAGAAGTTAACAATAATCATAAAAAACAAAAAAAAATGTCACTAAAAGTTAGAAATAGTCATGAAAACAAAATAACATGTGACGAAAAGTAGTTCATCGTGACGTTTATCGAAAAACTGATTGAAAAAACTACAAAATTTTCTACCATATAGTGACGGGATTTACCATAATATTGGTTTTTAATGGGTTATAGTCACCACAATTAAACGTCACCATAGCTTATCATTAATGATCTGACCTTTCCTTACCCATTGAATGAAAGAAAACTGTTATAAATATCTATAGCAACAGGCTTTTTACGTCGCCAATACCTATTCTTCTACTAGTGAAAGTAGGTTGTTATAATTAGTAAAACCCATATCCTACTTGTTAGAGTGTATTGATGTGAAGAAAACCCAACAGTGGTATAATAGCTAATAGGTTTTAGTTATATGCACTACTTGATCCAAATAGATTTGAACTAAAATCTTGTTTGCTTCTAGGGTTTTAAGGCGCACAGTTTTTTATTTTCGTTTTTGTGCTTATTTTTTTTTCATTATTCCAAAAGCATGTATTTAAAAACCATGACCTAAAGCTAAAATCGAAACTGGAAAGAAACTTGCGAGTCACCAGGTGGGACGCGTCTCCTCTAGGGCGCGGCGTGTTTCTGCGTTTTTGGCTCGATTGGTTTCGAAACCCTAACGTGGTTGACAAGTTTCCTAACTTATGCAACAAGGAAAGAAAATCTAAAGTTTTTTTTCGAATTTTGGATAATTACATCTTCTTTACAATAATATTTTAATTGTTTAAATTTGAATATTCAAATCTTAGAATAATTTGAAATATTATGTAATAAGAGTGTAAATCTGAATATTTAATTAATTTAATTTTAAATATTATTTAAATATGAATAATATATATATATATATATATATATATATATATATATATATATATATATATATATATATATATATAAATCATTCGACATGTGTCCTGACATGTTTAATAAAACATTGTCATCGAATCTAGACTAGACACACTCACTGTAATACTATAAGAGAGGTTTAAGGAGGTCTCTTTGATTCTGAATAAGTTCAGTTTTTAAAAGCATCATTGTTTACCTCCTTCACCGCCTATTTGTAATTTGAGAATGGAGTTATCGGAAAGGTTCGATTGGATTTTGTTTCAAGATTAAAAGTATTAATAAAAATAATAAACAAAATTCTTGTTTTATATTAAAAACGCGAGTCATGTGTTACCCATGAAAATAAATATATTTTGATGATGGAGTGTGTGTGGTTAATCAATACATCATTGCGAGAATATAAATTAATATGATGTGTCACTCGTGAAATTATTATGTTGATGGAGCATGTGAGCTTAATCGGCATGTCAACATGAGAATAATTTTATATCAAGGGTCATATAGTTTTGCAAGGTTGATTCACCATTTATTCAATGATCTGGAACATCACCGTCATTGAATCGAGATGAACACAATTTTGAGATTAACATGTCATTGAATAAAAACAATCTTATATGAATACTTTTACCTAAGGTTAAAGAACTTGAATCTCTATACGTAACAATTATATGTGGGTCTCGATTCGATGGGCTAAGAAGATGAAGGTCGCCCTTGTTCTTCAATTCTTAAAATTAGTGGTCCGATAGTGCCTTTTGATGGTGGTCGTGTTGTGTGGTGTCCGTATAAACAGAGAATAAAGATCTTCATTCGATAGGGAATATGAGGGGAAATAGAAAAAGAGATGAGTTTATATATATATATATATATATATATATATATATATATATATATATATATACATATATATATATATATATATATATATATATATATAGAAAGAGAGAGAGAGAGGGAGAGAGAGGGAGGGTGGGGGGAGAGAGAGGGTTTGTTTCCATAATTATATCCTTATTTTTTGTTAATATGTTAATTAGTTAAAATATAATTAATGAATGTGATATGTTAATTTACCTATGTATTATATCCAAATTAATAAAATTATTGATACATGTTTTGTTACACTAATTAACCGCATATATATTAAAAATTGACCATCATGAACCGATATATAATATCCAAAATTAACGATCTCTTCAAAATTAAAATAAGAATAATAATATGGTTTAAAAGGAATGGAAAATAGAAATTTTCTTAAGACTATGAGCAGTTGTATTGTAACCTAAAATGAATTTTCCAATAGAAGGAGGCTGAACACCATTACGAGAATCACTTTATATAACGATTTGTACAGATTGACACCTTGAGATGAACTAAATTTTATATAACTATATACCCACAACCTTCCTTTCTTTATATCTTAACAACCACAAATGGGGACAAGCACCACAACCAACCTTATTCCGACCATCGCTAAAGACCATCCACTACCAGCCTTATTCCGGTCATCACTAGTGCACCACCGTCAGACTCCCCTCCTCCTTCATCCTTCCACAATGTCACCTATACAGCATCACCGCCACCACCACTTACATTCGATGGTATTGTTCTTCAAAGACATAATCACACACAACACACACACTCACACACTTAAATACACACACAAGATGTTCATGGAGGTGAGGGTTTAATAGTGGTTGTTCTTATCTAATGTTGGCACTACGGTATAGATAAGAGGTAGTAGATATGGTGAAGATGAATGGAGTTCAGCGGTGGTCGAAAGCTGGTGGAAATGCTATTATTTGGAAAAATATTGGTTAATATAAACACAGTGGTGGTCGTATTTGTATAGTCGAATGTTTCTTGAAAGTTTTTTTCGATATATTAAAGAAGGGAGATAATGTCTGAAAGGTTTTAGGAAGGAGGGAGGTTTTCGTTTAGTTTCTTTTTTTATATGTCAACCATAGTTTTAAACCATTTAAGAAAAATAGAAAACAAAATAAGAAAGAGCAAAAATGTCTTTATATAAGAAGAACTTGCCAAAAGGACTAAGTGGGCAAGTTTTTAAAACCATGGGGACCAAGCGTGTTGGAGTTTTGATATTTTTCCTTACTACACATGTTTTGAGAAACCACAGGGACCACTCACGTAATTTTGTCTTGTGAAAATTAAGAATAAAGAACCAAAACTGCCAATTCATGAAATTTAGATTCAGTCTTAAGTTAACTTGACTTAACCAAATGAGACTTAAATTGTTAGAAAGATGATGGGGGAAGGATTGAGAGTGTAATTACATAAAGTTATACTTAGTTTTTCAGTCATTTTGTGGTCAATATTTTAATGACGAACTTGAGGGGTTGTAGTGTATTTTCTAAAGTATAAAATCCAGTAACTTTCCCTCCCCTCTCACATTTGATGGAAAGAATCAATGGAGAGGGAAACACTATGAAGATGGAGATTTCAAGCTCGCATGGTGCAGTTGAAGCGTCATTAGTGTCTAAGTGAAGAATCGTTCATTGTCTCTTCACCCCTTGGTAAATAGAGGTATAATCTCTTTTCTAATCTCTTCATTTAATAATCTAGGGTTTTAAGTGATGAAGTCAAATAAGTAATGATTTTCTAATTATTTTTGATGATTCAGTGAGTTATGAGTTGTTAAATCATCTCTAAAACATCATTTCATCATTAAGTTATCTTATAGTTGCAAGATTGAAGTTTGATGGAGATTTTTGGGTGTTTCGAGTCATAGCTTCCTTGATCTCAAATTTAATGATTTATTTGTAAATTTATTGAGTTTTGACTCTTATACCATGCTTTAAAACATCAAGCATCGCCATCTAAACCATCGAATGGTCGATTCCATTCCAATGATGGAATATGGCAATTGAGAACCCTAAGTTGATGTTAAGTTTTACTTAAGTATTAGAGGGTTGTACTCTATCTCACAGTTGAAGTTAAAATTTTATATTCAAATGTAGGTTGTAGTTGGATTTTTTAGCATAAATTTTCAATTTTGTTTGATTCTCATGATGATTCTTAAGTCATATAGTTCTCATATCATTGAAATTGGTGATTCCAATCGTGTTTCGTCATTAGAAGGAGATGATATGTTTTCTAGATCAATGTTGTGCTAAACAAACTTTTATAAACACTTTAAAGGGAACTTAAGATTTCAAAACATGAAGTTTTTGAAGTTTTAAAAGCGTTTTGAATATCTAATCAAACTTATAAATGTTTTATAGGAAATGAAGCCTCATAACCTCACAATTGGAATTAGAATCATGTATGGTGGATGGAATCATGAATTGAATGGTTTAATAAGATGTTTAAGATCTCATTAAGATGGTTAAGAGGTTATTAAGATGTTTGAAATACCATTAAATGTTTCTTAAGTGATTAGTATGATAGTTGGTGAAGTTGGTATCCGTTAAGATCATATGGACCATTGTTGATGTCATGATATCTAGATGAGTTTCCTAGTAGCTATTATGATGTCTTAATGAATTAACTGTTAATATGGGACTTAATTGATATGTAATGATGATATTAGTACTTATTTATGTTATAATTAGATATTAGTGTGGAAGAGTTTGGAGGTCATATGCACAAAGTACAATGCTTAGAGGGGTAAAAATAGCATGTTTCAACATTTAAGCTATGTCCAGGAGGCACACGAGCTGTATGAAATCCACACAAGTCATGTGTTTTCCTAATGCTCCATGTCACCCAAAACTTTTTTTGCTCATAACCATTTTATACGGACTCAAAATCACGTATCGTTTTCGCCTTTGTTTATCTTTTAACTTAATAATGGTTTTAAAACTATAATATTTTATATTTGGTAGTAAGATCATAAAAAATGACAACATGGGACACTTAATATGATATTGACACCAATTGATACACAAAGGTGACACTTAAGTTCCTAAATCATTCTCGAAGAGTAAGGGGTGTATTATAAGCCTTTTCATTTTCTTAAAGGTTGAGAAGTTTAGCTTTTGGAATATGTGAGTTTATCGATAGTATAAGTTCATATCTTGATTTCTTATTTTAGATGATTTATATGTTACTATATGCTAGATATGAATTGAGTTGTTGTTGAAACTTTATGATGTTTTCCCTATGTGCAATGAGTTTACTATATGTATTATTTGTGCATAACGTGAAATCTCTTTTTGGAAAGTATATTGCTCAATTAAGCTATTGTTGATTTGAAAGCTATATTTTAAGCATCCTTATGTTTATACATGTAGGATGGGAGAGGGTATATACCGCTCGGGATACCCGAAAGGGTTTGAAAAATTAGGTGTCATTAAGTCAGTGTGTGAGTAAAACGTCATCACGTTGCAAATGTAGAGCTGGTTACCCCTTATGTAGCCTAGTGTGATAGTTCACTAGTGTCTAGTTTCTATATAAGAAAAATGGAGGAAATTATCTCATGAGTTTGATGATTAACCATCTACTTTGGTGATTTGAACTTTATGAGATGGACAATAGTTGAGAATAGATTCATGCCTTGTATACTATTGCATATTAAATCCTTTATTATCTTTTTGGACGTTTTGAGATGATTTGTTGTTCTTTGCTAACCAATGTTTAGTCTTGGTTGTATTTGAAGATATTGGTTATAAATTAATCGTGTAAGGTTGAAATTTGAAAATTTAACATCTAATTTAAAATAATAAACGAGTTTAATATATTTTTTCAAAAAAATTGAAAAGTTTTAAAATTTTCAAATAAATATGGTTGAAATAAAAATAGTTTCTGTTATAATACTAGTTGTGAGACTCGTGTATAACATGAGTTAATTTAAAAAGAAAAAAAATATGAATGTCTAAATATTTGAGAACTTTGAATTTATAAGAAAATAAGAAAAATAATGAATTATTAAAATTGAAATGTGTTTTTTATCTTTTAAATTTAAATAAATAAACAAAAGAAACTAACGAGCTTTAATTTGTGAATTTTGAGATTAGAAGATAAGTCCATCAATGAAATTGATATGTATTTATTATTATATTTATTATAAGTATTACATTAAAATATTATGAGGATTTTTAATAAAATCGGAAAATCCATAAAATGACATGTGGAATAAAAAGTTAATTCCAAATAACTACAAAATGATATTTGGCCAGTTGAAAGAGAGTGTGACATGTGGCAAAAAAATCTTCATTCATTATGTAACACCTCAAATTTCAAAACAAATTTTTTGTTTTTAATTCACCAAACATTATTCATAAATCCAAGTCATCATAGAATTATAAGTCATTATCAAAACAATATTAGAGAATACCAAAATCCACAAGACATCATAAGCCGGCGAATGTGTACAATCATGCCTGCGCCTTCCCGGAATCTACAAAAGTACCTGAAACACATTTAAATCAACACTGTAAGCACGAAGCTTAGTGAATTCCCCAAATACCACATACACAAATAATTAGCCTCTCATGGTTATATCTCGATAAGGACCCTCCGGTCATGTGTCTCAGTGAAGACCATCCGGTATCACGTCTCTGTGAAGACCCTCCGGTCTCACGTCTCAGTATGGACCCTCCGGTCATAACTCAATATATACATAGAATAACATAACATCATAACTCACAAATACATATTGCATAATAACACATATCTCAGTATAAGCAAATAAGATCCTCCGGTCAATAACATGAATAATGGTCACACATAAATTACCACAAAGGTAAGTATAGTGAGAAGAATCACCTCGAATGCTGAAGCTCACTAAAAGAAATCCCTAGTTGTTGTCCTGACAGCTTCCCGAGCTCTCCGCACAAAGTAACACCCACTTAGCAATTGGATTCCATTCGAAGGCCCACAATCCAAACTTGGGGTAAAATGACTATTCAAACCCCAACCCAACATGAACCAAAACTGAGGCCCAATACCAAAAAGGCCCAAAACCAAAAAGGTCCACAACGACCCACTAATGGCCCAATTTTCCAAATTGGCCCCAAACCCTTACTTGGGCCTTACCCTAAAGCCCACTACTTATCCCTAATCCAAAACACACTTTCTCAGATGGCCCAACTATGCTCTAAGCAACCAGGCCCAAAAAGATAGCCCAAATACACAAACCCACTCAGACCGAGTACGCGGGGCGTACAAGCATGTACATGCAGCGTACTCGCTTGGAGGATTGTACGCTACGTGTACCTGATTGTACGCCCAGCGTACTCACTTAATCAGCCCCAACTTGGTTTTCCCACTTAATCCATTAAGACAAAGCTCCAAAACACAGATCTGACCTTCCTGAGTTAGACAAACACATAAAGTTGCCAACTTTATGTCCATACATGGCTAAATGAAGCTCTTAATCTAAAAAAGGACTAAGTGGTTGACTTAATTCATACATGACACCATAAAACACATAAAGCTTGCACCTTTATGCCCAAGGATACCAAAATGGTCTTAGATCTGAATGAACAAACCCATAAGCAAACTAACTCATCCAAAAACCCACAAAGAACACCAAAACCACAATAAATTAGCCAATAAGAGATCTAATCGCACATAAGTCAAGATGGGAACTTGATACCTCAAAGAGCTTCACCACAAGATGATGATTATGGACCCACGGTCTCTCCACCAAGCCCAACAACTCCAAGTTTCTCTACTTTCCTTCCCAAGGCAAAAATGTGCATCAAAACCTTCTAAGAGCTCCATAACACCATCAAGAGGCTTCAAGATCGAGTTAGGGTTTTGAGAGGGTGGAGGCTGACTTAGAAATGAAGAAAAAGGACTAACATTATGCTTATATAGGTTACAACCCTAAAAATTAGGGGTTTCAACTTGACCCTCGTACGCCCAACATACCTCCTCGTACGACCAGCGTACGAGGTCTCGCACACCGACCCAATTTCACACCTACACTGAGCGCCCCTCCAGTTACGCATCGCATAACCTCCCTTTCCACGGTACGCCCTGCGTACCTCCTTGGTACGCTCCGCGTACTACGGTTTTCCCCAGACCCTAAATCATCCGAAGACCATAACTTTCCCGATACAACTCTGATGTTGACCATCCCTATATCCATGAAAAGGTATCGAGACGTGTTATACTAATAATAACTCATACCAGCCATAAGGTATTTTGAACGAGCATCCACCTCTATAAAAACCCAAGTTGACAACTTACCGAAATACCCTATTTGCTCCAAATCACAACCGAATACCCGGATCATCCAATATACATCATCCACCTCCAAATGAGCCCAAACTAACTCCTTCAAGGACTCTAACCCTGCTAATACCCAATCCTTGATCACCACCCTAAAATGAAAACGATCTGAAACAGGATGTTACACATTATAGTAGATTACAGTAGATATCTAGGAAATTCAAAGGTGCGTTTGAGTTTGTGATCCATAACTTTTTTTGCATTCAAAATCATAAAAGTGAGAAGAATATACCAATTGTTTTAGAAGATTTGGAAGTTACACGAATTACCTGCAACTAAGGCTGCAAGGTGTGATACATTTTTTACCGACGATACGATACATTTTTTACCGACGATATGCATACGTGGAGCATATTACCGCCGGTGAACACCGCCCCTCGATGAATATATTACCGACGGGATATTACCGATGGTGAGGTTTCACCGATGAAATGGAAAAGTTTTGCAGTTGAAAACATTCTTCACTTTGGCTTGGTCTGCATTAGAACTTGTACTTTGATGCAATAAGAAAATACTTAAGAGTGGTAGTAATGGTTATGGTTTGGAAATAGTTTTATAGGCAAATATATCACCATATCCTTGTCATAGGCAAAGATCAGTAAGAAAGGCAAATGCTTATTTGACGCTTATATGGCATATCTTTTTCATAGGTAAAAACGTTACAACGATTTACTAAGAAAGCAATAAGCTGCATGCGGATATACAAGTGGTGTTAGAGGATTTACTAAGAAAAGTTGTTATTGGTTATATATTTTTTTATTTTTTTAACTCTCACAAGTAATTAAGATGAGGACAGGACGGAGGTTGTTTAAATTAGATGTGAGCATGATAAAGCACATACTTTAATAACATTTTAGAAATGAAAATTATCACTAAAACGACAAAAGAAAAATCATCAAAAACTTTCATAACAGTTTCAAATGTGTCTAGATATCAAATACAAACATGGCGTACCAACATTAAATCCCACTTTGTTATTTATGATTATTTTTATATGATAAGCGTCTTGCTATTTATTAAAACTAGTTATAATATTTATGTATTATATGAGTTTATTAAAAAAATAAACATGAAGATCTAACAAATTATAAAATTTAAATTTATAAGAAAAAAAGAAAAATATTTAATTATTAAAATTAAATTGCTTATTTATATTTTAAATTTAAACTAATAATTCAAATAAATAAAAAAACTAAAATAATTAGATTCAATTTAGAAATTTATAAATTATAAGGAAAGTTGTATTAATAAATTGGATATACATTTATTATAACATTTATTACATTTAAGTATTA
This sequence comes from Lactuca virosa, assembly GCF_052849685.1. NCBI lineage: Eukaryota > Viridiplantae > Streptophyta > Magnoliopsida > Asterales > Asteraceae > Lactuca > Lactuca virosa. The sequence goes on along the minus strand of NC_136430.1, from coordinate 344,043,334 downwards.
TATGAAATTTAATAAAATAAAAAAAAACCATAAAATGACATATGGATATAATTTAATGTAAATTTACCATAAAATAACATATGACATAATATATAAGTGGATGACAAGTGACAAAATTATTTTAATTTATTAAGGAAGAAATGTTGTAGTGTTGATTTTAAATACTATATTTTTATTTTATGATCTTATCAATTAAATGTTTTTTTGTAGGATTTGCCAACAACTCAAATTTGGCATTGTTTTCCCAATAAAATCAGCTCACAAACTGTAATACTTGAGTTTATACCTATTTGAATAAAAAAACAAACTGATTATAAAATATATAAAATAACATTTTTTATACCAGATTTGAAAATTTAATGGACCACAACTACTTTAAATGAGTTGTAGGTTTGATTGAGCTAATTGAGTTAAGATTTTTTTTCGTGGCTAACAAATTTTATTAAAAGGAAACTCGCCGAAGGCTAGGAGGTAAAAAGGCAAAAAGAAAAATAAGAGCAACAAATATATGAACTTAGACTTTACGGTCTCATTCTACAGTAAGACTACAACATCATTCTTCCCAATTTAAAGCCATACATTTTCTCTTCCACGAGTTGATCCAAAGTAATGAAAACATTTGTATCTCATGTCCCAAAACCGTGTGAGATTTGAGATCAGATGAACCGTGAATGAACATTACGATTCCGGAAATTCCACATCACCAACAAAAAAAAAACCATATTTATTACCTCATGGGGATCTATAAGTTTTTGCGGACTTACCATAGAAACTCTGTACTTGATAATATCCGACACCGAATTTAATTGGTTTTCAAAGGCCACCACCAACCACATATTTGTTGCCATACTGACTTAGGTGCTGTTTGTTTTTTCTGAGGTAAAATGTCTGCAGTTTGCGGACCACATTTGTAGACCTCTGCAGTAGAAGATGTGGACCAAACGTCTACAGTCTGAAAAAAGAAGACTGTTTGTTTTTTTAACATCTGCGGGATACTAAAATAAACTGAAATCTAAATAAACTGATTTTTTTAAACTTCAAAGTGTTTTTTAATATTTTTATGACTTTGTTATAAATAATTAACAAATCTATATCAACTTTTATGTATTATTGTATAAAAAATAAAAATAAAAATGGTATGAATTAACGTATATATTTGATAAAAACCAACAATTTTGGTTGCAAAGTTATAACTAAACATTATAATTAAGGATCAAAGAATTTGATACATAAATGGATGGAAATAAACTTCGATTTTTTCAATTAAATCCATTAAAAACGTAGCATAAATATTTTCTCGAGAAATTGACGATAGTGTATTAAATAATGTTTTATAAAATTTAGCAAAAAAATATAAGAATATATTATGATTTTTTTTCGTATTTATATAAACAACTTCAACGACTATTATTGTAATAAATCTTTATTTATAAATTTGTCAAAAATATCATTTTTGTATCGTCGAACGTTTTTTTTTTTTTTTAAGTTTTGTAATTTTTTTTCAAATTTTTTATCATTAATAAAGTTGGAAAAAATATAAATTAAAAAAAACTGAAAAAAATATAGATATATGTGTTTTTTTAGTCTAGAAGATGTCTGAAGATGTTAGAAGACTCTGGTCCACATCTGCGCCAAGAAGAGGGCGCGCAGACATTTTTAGGTCTGCAGTCTTCAAAAAAAACAAACAGTCTGCGAAGGCTAAAGTCTGCGCGTGGTCTGCGCGGCGCAGACAGAAGAGGTCACGCAGATCTGCAGACAAAAAACAAACATCACCTTAGTCACCGAACACTAAACAAAAATGTGATCTTCATTTTTAGTTGCATTATTACATATTTTACAAGTAGTAGGGTTGAAAATGCCAAATTTGAAGAAATTTTCCATTGTACGAAGCTTACAATGACAAATTCTCCAAATAAGAATATATAATTTTCCATAAAAAAAATTATTCCAATACCAACAATTATTTGACTGTGGGAGTGAAGCATTATGAATACAATTCGGAGGGATGAGACTGAATATGTAGTAGAAGGTTCAAATGATGAGACTGTGGGAGTGAATTATTATCAAATACAATCCCGAAAGGATGAGACTGAATATGTACTAGACAGTTCAAATGACGAGACTGAATAGTAAAAATAAGACTTACCTTTACCTCATTATTATATATATATTAAAATTGTGGAAGAAATAAATAGTAAACTTGGGATACTTTGTCCAGGTTTGGTCCTTTGATTTACATATTCGGTACCTGTACTTCTTTAATTAATTTATTCATGTCCTTTTCTTTGTGTTTCATTCAACTTCCCATTCTTTGGCAGCATTGGTCCCTGTATTATTGTTGGGTTTGTGTTCCATTCAACTTCCCATTTTTTTGGCAGAATTGGCTCATGTATTATTGTTGGAAGTTAGGAATACTAAATTTGAATGTTTTTTGGCAACTTTGGTCATTATTCTTTACCCATTTTGACACTTTTGGTCCTTGCAATCAATATTTTTACACTTTTTTGGAACCTTTTAATATTTAAAGTTTGGCCACAAAACTTTAACGGTTTGACAACTTTGATCCCTTTTCTAAAAAGTTGTTAATTCCTACCCCTTTAATTCTTTAGCCATTTTCACACTTCTGGTCCTTGCAGTCAAAACTTTTACATTTTTTTCCGGAGCAAAGTCCGGACTTTTCATCCTTGCACTTTCTATGTCTGTCATATTTATCAATTCGAAAACAACATTGAAAGCTTTTGGCCCCCGCGTAGCGGGGGTAACCTTTCTAGTTATATAAAAAAGTTCAAGACATGAAATGAGCTGAACTCGAATTTGTAAACCGATATTTTGAGTTCTAATCAAATGTTTTAGGCCATATGTATGTGAAAAAAGATTTTGGTCGGTCCCAAAGTAAATTTATATTGATAAACATGTTTCCTATATTTACAATAAACTTATTTGAGATTTTGAATCGGACATCTCAACTAAAATAATATTGATAGTTATTTTTGAACTAGTTAAGTAATACTTGTATTTTCCACAAACCTTTATAAAAAAGACTCATCACCCTATCAAATAAAGTTAGAGTTCAACCAAACGCTTTTTGAGTAAAATGCAAATCCATTTTGATTCATTTGCAGCCCTCACTGGGACTAGTAACACCGTTAACCTTTTAGTTTATTTAATAGTTAATACACATCTTTGAGGAAAAATGCAAAAATAGTCTCTATGGGTTGTGATTTTTTTGTGGTCTCGGTCTAAAAAACACCAATTGTCTAAAATTGATTTTTTTATATGGTGTTAGTCGGCAATGCATTTGAAAAGACTGTTATACATATTAATTTATTCTTTTATTATTGTAAATGTTAATTTTGATGCTTTTATACTTGATTTTAATATTTTTTAAATCATAACATTATTATTGAATAAAAATATGCTTACTTCCCCACCCTACATCCACCCTTTCCTTAAACTTAATGTACCCTCTTTGATCTCTCTTTATCATACATACTTTCTTCCCTTTTTACCACCGGAGATCCAACCGTCGACGTGACGACGTCAATCATCTCCCACCATTAACCAATGTTATCACCACCGACCGCCTCTCTCTTCTTAACCCTTACTTTCTCAAAGATCCAAGCACCTCTATCGTATCCACTTTGTTTCTCTTCTTCATATTCTATCCTTATTTAGGTTTCATGTGTTTGATAAATCTAGGTTCGCAAACAAGAGGAAATAGTGGAAGACGTACTTGAGCTATAATCGAAGAAGATGAGCTAAATTGTGGTATCTGGTGAGGGCGGAGCAATGGATGGAGAAGATTAACTAGACGGTTGTTCCTGATAGAGACGACTCATCCATGGATATCATTACCAAATATCCAATTTGATAGCATTTTGGAAATCATTTGACCATAAGTCTTATGATAAATGTAAATCTTGTTTATCAAGATTGATGACAAATACATCACTTGGTGATACAAATATGTTGGAATTAGTTCAACTAATTGACCATTTAGATTAACCACAATACATTTTAAGACCAACATGGTTACCTTCAAAAGGACGAGGTACTTAGATTCAATAGGGATATTGAGCATCTTAGTCAAAAGTTTAACGCTCATCTAAGGAATTACGAAACAGTTTCACAAAATATCTCTACCCAAAACACTGCCACAAACAGTGTAGTTGGATAGAGAAACAAGTCATTGTTTGATTTGGTACTTGATAAGTTGTACTATGTTTACTAACAGTTCATGGATGGTATCATGAAGAGTGTTACAATAGTCCTTGATCTTGCACCAATTGAGAAGGTTATGAGACACTCTCTGAGATGTGGAGTGGGGTTCGTTCCTCACTAGCACATATGGAAGTCTACAGTTATGAGGCTTACGTTCATCATAAAGTTCTCAACAAACTAGAACCTAGAGCAGAGAGGTGCAACTTCATTGGATATCCTAACAGGTCTTTCGGGTGGTTGTTTTACAAACCCTTTTAGAACAAAATATTTGATGCTCGAATGGCGGTCTTCCAAGAGAGAAATGTGATATCCAAAATGGCTAGTGAGAGCCCCATTGATCTTGATGAGACTCAAGAGTCAATCAATGAAGAACCTAAAGTTGGCACCTATGACATCCCCATTTTCATGGCAAAAAAAGACCGACTTGTTTATGCTTATTTAAAAATCAGAGTATCATTTTTGAAGAATAAGGTTGTCGAATTTTTTTCCCAAACATATGATAAATGTATTATCAAAGCATTTATGAAGAAATGTATTTTAATTATATTAAAATATTGGGATGTCATCGTCAATATAGAAACATAAGCATAACAAAATATTATAAACCTTATAGTAATTAAACTAGTGGCCTAATACTCATTGAATCTCTCAGCAAAATGTATCTTTCATATAGTCACCTGTGATAAAATAAACTGAGTGGGTCAGGTTGGGAAACCTGGTGAGTACACAAGTATTTCAATCCCACAATGTGATAATAATGTATATCTTAAACCTGCAAATCCAACTATTATCATTAACACATATATCATATCTCTAAAACAATTTATCCCATCCTTTCGATTCCCACATACTGATCCTATACTGTCACACCCCAAAACCGGAACGGCGGAATCGTTCAGAGGTGGAGGACGTCATGTTTAGTATCACGAGATATGTATATGGTAAGCAAGTAATGAACAACCATTTCATTTCGAAAGAAAGTGTTTACAATGTGTGTGTTCACAAAACATAGAATTCATACACAAATAACAAAACAAGACTTGAAGCTATAATGCTCCATCTTCTGAATCCCCAGCACGAGCACGTGTCTAATAGTCTCCTGAGAATACAAGTTATTTGAAAGAGTTGATCAGCAATTAAGCTGGTGAGTTCATAAGATTTTAGTGATGTGAGTAAGTTGTAAAGTGTTGTTGAAAATGTAGATGTAAAATGGTGTTGAAAATGTAGTTGTAACATGTAGTTGTAAAATGTTGTAAGTTGTAAGTTCTGTTTTGAAAAGTTCGCATTTTCCTCTAGAAAATCCTATTATTTCCTACTTTTATGGAAGTTTGAGTAAAATGACACTACAACTCTTTCTATGGGTACTAAGTGGGTACAAGTTATATAAGACTCAGAGTAAACAACCAATCGATTGTGCGCATCTGCCCTTAGCTCACAACCAAACGAGGAACATAAATTAAGGCGGATAGCACACATCCCATTGGTTGTTAGATCATTGTCATATAAAACCCTGGTGTATTCGCTTGTTACTCATGGAGCTAATTGTAATGGTGCCTTTATATCTATGAAAAGTTCTTTAAGAAAACCTATTTTTCTTATAGTAAAATGGTGACCACAGTGACTACTTTTATAATAGCTTAGTTTATACTGCTATATATAATCTAATATTGAATAGAAAGTTAATTGAGCGAATCTGCCCTAAGCCCACAACCAAATGAGGAACATGGAGTAAGGCGGAAAGCACACATCCAACTACCTATTAGGTATTAGTTTTATATATAAACATGATGTATAAACTAAGGTATTATAGAGTTACTCACCTAAGGTCCTTTAAATTGTACTGGTTTAATAAAATGGATTAAACCCTTTACTGGGAGTTTTCTAGTTTTGAATACCAAAAGTACTGATTTTGGAAAGTATGTTTTGTACTAGAAAAACTATGCTTTGACTCTGTGTCCTATAACCTGACCCATACCTGGTACCCTTATGATGACTTAATGTATACTAAGCATACATATATAGAATCGGATAGAAAATAGATTGGGTGAATTCGTTCCAAGCCCACAACCAAACAAGGAACAAGAAATGAAGCGGAGAGCACACATCCTATTACCTGTCGGACCCTATTGGTATATATATATATATATATATATATATATATATATATATATATATATATATATATATATATATATATATATCCTGTGATGTATACATTAAGGAATCATAAGACTAGCATTATGGTCCTTTCTTTTAAACGTAGCCTTCTACCAAGGATCTTCTGTTAAACGTAGCCTTCTACCAAGGCATCTACTGTTATGTGCTAGACTCGACTGTTCCGTTTGTCGTTTGTAAAAATGTATGTTTTCCCTAGTTTATAACTATCTTAACTCGAAAATAGTTTGAGTTTGACTTTCAAGTGGTACTGTCACTTTATGAAAGTAATGGGAAATGTAAGTACACAGTTGTCGTTTATAATGACATGCGGATGTACTAATGACCTAAAAACATGTTTGTTTTAATACGGTCATGATGTGAAGGCTAGAACCCCTACTAAACGTTCTCCCTATCAAGAGATTAGGGGAACCAAACGCGACCTCTGTAAATTCTTGCAAGCCGTGTAATTCACATTTTGTATATGATCATGTATACCCAATATAACAATCACCTTTTGTTTAAAACAATGAGTTAGTGATCAATTGGTATACTCAGATCCTGTTTGTGTGTTCTCATGCTATAGCACCCTAACTTGTTTGTTTTGTACTGTATATTGTACGTTATGTTTGTTTCTCATAATTGTGTGTTCTATCTGTATGGTATTGTTGGTTTCTCTTCACTGTATGTTTGACTCATGTAAGAACTGACTCTTTGTGTGCTTCATTGTACTAGAAGTAATGAATAGCATTCTTCCTAAACTATACCTATTATAGTTTACTAATGTTCTACTTGGACTGTTACTGAAAAGACTCATTTATCCACTAAGTTATGTTTGTACTTTAAAAACGGAGTTTTGTATAATTATAAAGTAGCATAACTTTAAAAGAGTTTTTGAAATGTTTTGACAACTTATAACTGACATAAGTAACATTTTGAAAGATGTTTATAACAAACATTTACACAATTATCATTGTGTTCAACTTGTATTCCCCCCCTTAAACAGTTAAAATAGTTAAAAGATTCATTACGAGGTATGAACTCACCTGATGTGGGTGATTCAAACGGGTATGCGTGTAAGGATGAGAAGTTTCACGAATGAAGTCCCGAGACACAATAGGTCCTAAATGACATATAAGGACACATATTGACATGAATATAGTGTTTATAAACAACTATATGAAAGGAAACACCTTCCGGGACTAGGAAACACTTTGACCAAGTGTTGGAATCACATGTGATTCAACAAAGGAAAGTGAAATGGCACTGACATGAGTTTACTACCATGGGTTTACGACCCAAGGGAGTTTACGGCCATAAACTCATGGTAAACATGGCTAAGTGCAAATTTGAAGGCTAGGGATGCTTTAAGGACTTTTGTTCTATACTTGTATGAGAAAGGCCAACCCAAATGAGGCTTTTGATGAGTTTACGGCCAAGCATGGAGCTTACGGCCGTAATCTCATGGACAATATGAAATGAGGGTGGTTTAAGGTCCTACAATCATCAAGGAAGAGTTCTGGGTCACTTGCCTTGCATCTTATAGGGTTTATGGACCATACATGCTTCAACATTGAGTGTACGGCCAAGGAAGATCTGGGGCCGTAAACTCATGATGTTCTAGGGAAAAGCATGTTTCAAGGGCATGATTCAAGGCTTACTAGTAGATATGAAGTGTAGGAAGGAGTACTTACAATCTAGAAGCTTGAAATGGTCGGTTTTGGCCAAGAACACTAGTGTGTGTTCTTGGTGTTTCTTGAAGATCTAAGAAAAGAGTGATTTCTTATGGATGAAATCATGGAAGGAGGCTAGATTAAGAGATGTATCAACAAATCTAGGAAGAATACTTACTTATATGAAGATCTTGGAAGAAAGTCTTGATGATACTTGAGAGGATTTGAAGAAATCGGCCAAGAAATGGAAGAAATGACTAGAAATGGCCAAGTATCTTATATATACCCATGAGTTTGCGGCCACATGAGTTTACGACCGTAAACTCATGGTCTTGTGGTCGTGAACTCATTTAGATGAGGTTATGGCTTGATTTGCTACACTGTGGTTCTAGCAGGTACTTTCTAACACTTATTCCTTAAGTGCATTAAGCTCAAAACTCCTTAGAATGACCTTTTACCGGGCTAGAACTCACTATCAATGAGTCTGACACTCAGTTGAGTTGATTGACTGGGCTTTTAAAAGTAAAAAATTTTCGGGTTGTCACATATACAACGATCCTACAAGATCTAGCCTAAAGAATTAATATGAACAATGAACTGACGACGCTGCTTCAGAAATCCCTGGCAGCAAACGAGGATCAATAAATACATCAAATGAGAGGAATGGAATAAGTTTCACCATGAAGCTCAGTTCGTAAAAACAACAAGACAATTAAGTCAGGGGTGGTTATCTAGATAACTATGCCTAGTAGTGGTCTGACACCGTGAGGTATTTTACCCCCAAACTCACCCTATCCGACAATACAACACCAGATATACCTAGTAGTGGTCTATTACTGACACACTCAATTAGGCAGTCTACGAAGTTCCCTTAATTACTTCGTGAAAGGAAACGTTGACACACGAATCTCGTCCGATCACTTCGTAAAAGAAACGATGACTCCAAAGCTCTTCAAAAGAAAGGTATGGGGAAATACTAATAAAGTACTCTCGTACGCTCCCGTACCCCGACACACAATAGTGTCAAAAAAAGGACTTTGTACATGATAGTATTTCTGGCACATTATAGTACCCTGGTATGAGTAGGACTCGTACCCCATAACATAATAATATTCTGGCACAAGCAGCACCTAAGACACAGAGCTTTGGAAAAGACTTGGTACATAGAAATTACTTTTGTACGTAGGACATGCTCCACCGATCATCAATCTCCTCGAACAGAGTTTATACTCTCTATTCTGATCACACACGTACCCTTAATAAGATACTACCCAATATCCAAACATAATTGAACTAAGCACCTCTTTTTAAGTCTAATGTCATCACTGAGCAAGCCTACAATGCTTATAATTAACTTTCAATACTAAATCTGTTTCAGCAACACTATCCTAATTTAGTGTAATATTTTATACATAGTATTAAGTATCAACGTACATTTATCTTCTCATTTATAATACTTCTATTATTATTATCATGTAAATACATCTCAACACATATAGAACCATGTCTGGTTCGCATAGCGTATATCATCAAATATACATATAACACATATTTCCAGATAATAAGTATATAACTCACATATAAACTTTCAACATATATTTAATAATTTTATTAATACTTGTATTAAAATCATGTTCATGAAAGGGACTATGCACTCACTTGATAAAGTGACGATTCGAAATTTGGGCAGCGCTTCGCTTCTAGCAACTGTCTTTTCCTTTGACGTAACCTAGCATTATTATAGCTAAGTTTTAGTTTAATAATTATTGCGACTAATTATTAGTCTAGATTCATCATTAACTCAAAGTCTACTTCAAGATCTATCAAGTAAGGAACAACCAGGTAGGATCATATTGGAGGTATGGTCTGTTCGGTATACGAAGTATACTGTTTGGATATCCCACTTTAAACACCTCACTAAATCACAGCCTAGACATCATCCCCGTAAATAGATCAATCAATATAACGACTTGGAATCACTGATAAATCTTTTTTATAGGTTCATAATAACGATAATGAGCTTAAACATAAGTTATACTTAAAGTAGGGTAAGCGTAACTCACTTACAAGGGGGTTTAGCGAAAAACCGAGCTCTGCTCGGGCATAACTTCTAAGTCGAAATCTCTCCTTATCGGAGCCTTCTGGCACTCCAGGAGTTGCTACTAACTCCTAAGAATAGCTAGAGAAAAGCCTTGAGGCTTTGGGGGTGTTTAAGAGAGAGTTGGATAAAAAGGTGTGAGAAATGAAGTGATTTGCGCCTCTATTTACAGGCTGAGATTTCGAACAACACGGAGTGTTGGGGTGCCAGGTGTCGTGACCTCGTGCAAAGCCGTGGTGAGGAAGCAGTGGCTTAGACCGTGCCACGTGTCACTCGCTGGTTACTCCAAAAACTAATTATCTTCTAAAATCCGTAACTTTCGCATACGAGCTCCGTTTTTGACGTTATTTATATCCACGTGTAGTTAGCGACATGATCTACTACTTTCGTTTAGACTCTGTCGGATCATTTTGATTTTATTTTTAAAGTTATATTTTTAACAGACTTAGACAATTAAAGTCCGTTAAAAATTCATAACTTTGTCATCCGACGTCCGATTTTGACTGTCTTTATATTGCTGGGCTCCTATTAATGAGATATTCAATTCTAATTTAGGTTGTGTTGGCTAAAAATCGATCGATCTAAGATTCAATTTATGGGTTGTATACAGCTACTCTAAATCTTAGAAAAATCATAACTTTCTCTAACAAAGTCAGATTTGGACGTTCTTATTATGTATGTTCTCGGTTTAACGTATAATACGACTTTCGTTTTGATTGCTAAGGCTAAAAAGTAATTTATCAAAAATTCACTTTTTACGTTACACGGCATCGTGCCGGTTTAGTCGCAAAACTTCGACGAGTCATAACTTCTTCGTTATAAGTCGGATTTCAGCGTTCTTTTTATATACGGAATCCTTGTGACATATATTATACTTTGGTTAAGATTATTTATTCTAAATAATCTTCTATCAAAAAAATCATTTTTAACGCTTATTATCTCTAAATTAGCTAACCCGAATCGGCGGGCGTTACACTTATCTCCCTCGTAGGATGATTACGTCCCATATGTTATCTTTTCATCGTAGGTAATAACCGTAACTCTTATGTCCTTTTAAATGAGTATCTAACTCTTGGACTTCTTGACCGCTGAAGATGCTCAATCTTGCATCTGCTCTTCGTACTGTGTTGGAATTTCGATCGTAACCTTTGAGTTACAAACTCGATCTTTATTGGAGACTCCTGCTCCTTCTTAAAAAAACTTAACTTAAGATAAGTTATTTACTTCAGTTACTGTAATAGATCGATGGGTCATGTTCTAATGACCTCTCGTCGTATGGTGCAATGCTTAGACTCAGGTCTTTTTGAGTCGAATTACAGAATGGAATATTCCTTCCTTCATGTTCTAATGTGATATAATCACATTCTAGCATGTAGCACTTCTAGCTATAAGCTTCTTATTTTAACCGTGATTATGATACTTCTATTGATCGCTTCGATTATCTTTCAATTCAATGTTATGGCTTATGTCAGATGCTACATCGAACTTGGTTGTATGAACCTCGTAAAATACTCATCTTAGTCGGACTCGAGTTGATATGACCACCAGGTTCAAAATAACAATCATCTTCTTAGTCATTACCGAAACGATGGTAACGACAAACATGAACAAAATGGAATCAATTACTAGCGCCTTGGTAACATTGTGACTCTCCCTGATCTAAGTGCGAGTCATGTGCTTCCGGTAGTATAGGCCTCTACTACCTTTCACATCTACTCATACTCATCCCAAGTACCGTCTCACAGTTTTCAAATTCACCATACAAGAAAAATCATATAACAACTTAACACATCAGATAACATAAACAATGTTTATATTATTTCTTGAAACGATTACATAGATATTCAAGTTCACCCTACACTAGGCCTCTTATAACAGGCTACACCACATGATACCATATATAAGGCTACTTTATATCTCGCTCGTTGGATATATAGATCCTTACTCCTGATCCCTTGCATTCTCGCCTGCTTAATTAAGGATCATTTGTAATGCTCTTGCCTTTGGCTTTGGCGGTAGGTTTGGCTTTGTAGCTCCTTCCCTCTTTGGGCAGTCTTGCGTGAAGTGTCCTTCCTCACCATACTTAAATCAGAATTCTCTCTTGGTCGTGCATTCGTTGGCATGTGACCAATCTTCCTGCATTTGAAGCAGGACACCTCTTTAGAGCATCTCCCAATGTGTTTTCCTCTACACTTGTCAGACCACTTTTCTTCATTGCTATCCCTATATCTCTTGTTGTTGGGGTCAGACTTCGGGAAACTATTTTTCTTTTCGGATCTTGTAGAACCCTCAAACTTTCTCTTCTCGCCAACTTCAACCTTGTTGGCGGTTCTGTCTTTGATCATTTCTTCAACAGACTTAGCATCCCAGATGGCCGCCTCAAGAGTAGGAGCCTGGCATACTGGCACAGTGTACTCTCATGGTAGTCCCTTTGCATACTTATCGATTTTTGTTAGCTCGTCAGGGACGATGCGCAAAGAAAACTCCATCTTGTATGTGAAGGCATTGGTATACTCATGAATAAACATGTTGCCATTCTTCAATGTTTGAAGCTGGTTTTCTAGCTCTAGCAGGTTTTGGGATGAGTAGAACTTACGTTTAAAGTGTACTAGGAATTCTGCCCATGTCAGTTGTAGTGGCTCATTGGGGCTTATGATCTTTGCCAAAGTGTTCCTCCAACAACATCCCCACCCATAAACTGATGCACAACATAAGTGGTTTGTAACTTGCCCTTGCAACCACATGTTATGAAAGCTAGCTCCATCTCAGAGATCCGTTCCATAACCCCGATTGGATCTTATTTCCCAGTAAAAGTTGATGGTTTGCAAGTCGTAAAGTCTTTATACATTCATCCGTTCCTTTCAATTCCTCCATCCTGGTTATTTCTCCTAACCACTTGAGGTTCAACTTGACTCACAGTACGGCTGTAGTTTCCTTCCTCTGACTGTTCTATGTTTAGTTCAGGCTGCCCAATAGGCACAGTAGGTCCATCCCTATTCTGTTGAAGTAGAAGCCTTGTCTCTTCCATCTGACGATCCAGCATCATTTGTATCATTTCCTGTACTCCTGCCATTGTGATTGGCTTGGGTGCAACTGCTACCTCTGGTGCATGCTCAATCACTCGTGGCTCGGGCTGCGGGTTACCGTTTCCCAATCCGCTTCGAGTTCTCACCATGTCGATTTGTACACCAAATCAGGCGTTCAGTGTGCAGTGACGAGAATTAAGACAGAGAAATCTATATTTACGATAGACATATAAATCTCCTTATCCCTCCAAAAAGTTACATGTCGATTCTAATACCGTTATTAAATGTTTAGAAATCTGAGCACATAAAATTTCTAGATCTGGTCGGCAACAGACCATAGATCCAATCAAACGATGTCACACCCCCAAACCAGAACGGCGGAAACGTTCGGGGGCGGAGGACGTCATGTTCAGTATCATATCAATGCACAATAGTAAAACAAGCAACAACATCATCCATTGCATTAATAATATAGTTAATACAAGTGTGTTCTGAATGTATTTGTAAGACACCAAAAACAGAAATATCAAAATAAAAGACGAGTCTTAAACATGCTCCGTCTTCTCAAAACCTGGTCCAGTGTACCTGTCTACTGGTGACCTGAGAATACAAGTTATTTTGAAAGAGTAGATCAGCATTAAAGCTGGTGAGTTCATAAGTCTTTTAGTGTCAAATGTTTGCATTAGTTTGATGTAAAATTTTGTAAGTGTTTTGATGTAAATGTTTGTAGGTGTTTGATGTAAATGTTCGTATACTTCCTAGAAAATCCTATATTTTCTACTAAAATGGAAAGTAGTCTTCTACCAAGACCCGACTATTTTGTATGTTTGTTCTTTTGTAAAAATGAGTGTTTTTCCCAAGTATGACTATCATTACCATAAAATAGTTTACATTACCTTTTATGTGAGAAGATCACCATATTAATGTAATGGGAAAATGAAGGTGTACAGTAGTATTGTATAAAGTAACTGTAGATTTACTAACTACCTTAAAACCAACTTCTTTAATTAAGGTAAAATGTGATGAGGTTATAACCATGCTTTATTTACTAGTATAAAACACGACGTTCCAAAGACATCGAAATGGTATGACATCTGTCACCCGTAGACCTGCAGGTCCCACTATAGCTAGCAACAAGGTGTAGGATGGTCAATCCCGTATAGATCTATACACAAATTCACGCTCTCCCTCCAGGAGACTCTGGTTACAAAACGTGACACAACAGTATATTGTCATGCCATGAAGTAGTGGCTCACATTAATGTTATATTGTTCTTGTATTAGTATGTATGTTCCTTCCTGTTCTAGTGTATACTATGTTCCTTCCTGTTCTAGTGTATAGTATGTTCCTGCTGTTCTAGTGTATAGTATGTTCCTTCTGTTCTTGTTACGGTATGTTCCTTCTTGTTCTAGTTATAGTATGTTTGAACTGACTCATGTATGAACTGACTCTTGTAAGTTTCATTGTTCTAGAAATAGTAAGTAGTAATCCTCTAAACTATACCTATTATATTTTACTAGTACTGTTGTTTGACTGTCATTGATGTATAGAAAAGACTCAATTACTTACCAAGCAACTAAGTTAAGTATAATCCTTAAAATGGGTTTAATATTCACATATCTATTCAATAAGTATAACTATGATTTAACCGACATTCGGACTAGTGATCCTACCCCGAGCCCACAAACAAACAAGGAACGGGAGTCAAGGTATCTAGCAATAGTCCTAAGTTTGTTAAAGCATACTTATACATAAATAGATAGATGAATATGATTCGATATAAAAGAAGTTTATAAAAGTTTTAAAAGTGTTTTCAACAAGTTTGAGTATAAGAAATCCTTTTAGATGTAGTTTTCACATGTAAATGATAAACACAATATAATTATGTTATACTTGTATTCATGTTAATACTCTGTCGCGCGCGTATTAAACAAGTAAATTATCACTGCTTGTTGCACTAAAAATATAGCACAGGGAAGCAGGGTCGAATCCTCAGGGACACAGCCTAAAAGTCAATGCCTTTTTGCATCAGGCACATCTAGTCAAAACATAAATTATAAAAGGGGGTTTTAATTGTAAACTAAAAACTAAAATGCAGTGATATTAAATTAAATGAAAGTCAATAATAAAAACAATTCCAGTTCTGCTGCCACTTTCCTAATCTTGCAACTGATCCAGATCCGATTATTTGAGATGCGTTCTATCTAAGCTGGTACTGAGAAAAACTAACAAGCTTTAGTAATTTCTCTTTTACCTAAACTAGTTAATCAAAACAAGCTCTTCAATTAACCCTAACTTTTTACTGTTCAATTAAATAAGCTCTTAATTAAATCAGAAAAGTTGCATTAAGTTCTTTGTAAAATTCCCAGCAATACCTAATACTTCTCACAAGCTCGGAAGCGTAAAGATATGATTTTTACAGTTTATACCAGAGTTAAATCCAAAAACAGAACCAATCTGATACTTGTTACTTTTACCAATTTATTAGAACAATTACGGATTCTATTAATTGATTTACTAGAATGATAAAACCCTAGTTAGGTGATCAGACTAACAAGAATTCAAATCAAACATTCATTAAGCTCAAAACTGAAGAATCTAGATAGAAACACAAATCAAAAACCAAATCTAATGATCAATCACATGAAAAGTACTTGTCTTATGCAGAACTGAAAACTAGGGTTTAGCCAGACATGGCCAAAATCTGATGAAAACAGATGAAAAGAGACATAAACAACTAATCTTACTAATCTACTTGAAGGAGATGATCCACAGTCTTCAGATCTTCAGAAATCATTGAAATCGGAGATGAAACACCTCCAAAATTATATTTTCGTCGTCTGGTACCTCTGGAATCGCCAACTTAGGTTACAGGAATGCTATCAGGGTCTATTTATACGTCCAGCAGCAAAAACGACGCGCATGCGATCGCATGTATCAAAGCTGCGATCGCAGGTTTTGAAGAAAACGCATCTCGTGCCTTTTTAATGAAGTAGGATACCATTTTAGCACTTTTTGGCCAACCTACGATCGCATGTACACAACCTGCTATCGCAGGTTTTCATTTTTTTCTTCCGGATGAATTTTTGGCACTAAAAAACCTCGAATCCATGTTGCGACCTAACCTGCTATCGCATAAATCGGAGTTACGGTTCATGAGATATGGTCAAAATACTGACAGGGGGTCAAAGCTGCCAGCAACATCCTTTAACTTTAGATTGCATATTCTATCTTCGTGTGATCAATTCGATCGAATTTTTCTTGACCAAAGCATCCTCCAAACATTCCTCATAATCCTCCTTAAGTTCAAGCTCCATTTTAAGCTCCAAACGCACATCCAACTGCTCCCAAAGCACTGCTCCACTGAATCTATCTGAAATTGACATAAAAACATGAGCAGTAAGGGAATTCTAACGAATTACTTAAGCTGAACATTATTTAAATAAATGACATGAAAATGTACAAAATATGATCCTAAATGATAATGAAAAAGTATCCTAAAAGATGCATAAAATGGCATCTAACAAATCTCCCCAAGCTTAAACCTTACTCGTCCTCAAGTAAGAAAAATATAAAACATTATAAACAAATGGAAAGATGTAGATGACCTAAAAAGAATTTAAAATAAAATAAAAATAAAACCTAAACTAAAGTACTTCACTTTTTTTTTGTTCACATGATCAGATTTCACAACGAGGAAGCTCCAATGAAATCACTACCTGGACAACAGTCTCAATACTTTATATTAACAATTCATATTTCATATTTAATAAGTCAAACCAAGCTTGAGCAAATAATTTTTACGCCGAATTAAATTTGTGAAAACAGTGTATTTTTAAAAATTATTTCACGAAAATTCGTTTATAAAAACTTAGCTTGACCAACCCCTCATTTTTTTCCGAACTCGTCCAGTAAACGCGGTAAGCTCCATTATGGACAAAAAATCCAAGCTTACCCCTATGATTCCACTATTAAGGGATCAATCTCATTATACCACACGTTTTTTTTGTCTTGATCAGCTCTTCAGATTTAACTTGCTTGCTTCTTGATTTCGACTTGAACTTGACTTAGATTTAACTTTGAATTTCCGATTTCTTCAAGTTTCTTGATGTACTATTTCTAACATATATATCGACTGGGCGTGAATTTTACTTTGAGGTCCACCATATCTTCAATACTTCAAAAATGATAACTATTTTGTGGGTATAACAAGAGTTCCCTCCCAACCTCAAAAGGCGCAGAAACTATAGGGTTCAGTACTTCAAGGACTGATAAAGGTTATCCAATCTAGGTTCTTTTTAAGGCATCAAAGGAAATTATTTTCAAAACACTGTTCGTTTTTCCATCCCACACTTCCATTGTAAAAATTATATGACTCTTATGTTGGTTCATATTGAAAACATTTAAAGCACTTGAAAATATAATTGTTAAAATTGATTGTAATGAGACAGTTATTTTCGGTAACTATCACACTTCATCTTAACAGAGCTATCGAATGTAAAAAAAGATATCATCATCTCATGTAAAATATTAAATTTCTTGATTTTTTTAATTTTGATATGCAAAAAATAAAAAATAACTAGAAATAAAAATCTTTTTGTGTTCTGTTTTCAAATGCAGAAAAAATAAAAAGGAAAGTATTTTTTTTTATTTTCAAAATTTTTATATGCAAATGTAATGCAGAAATTAAAATGCAAAAAGAAAAATAAAAATTGAAAATTTTTAAATGAAAAACTGTAAAAATTTTAAATTTTTAACAAAAAATGCAATTTTTTACACTAACCCCCTCCCCAAGCTTAAAATGATGCATTGTCCTTAATGCTTAGAGAGGAATGAACAGCTCAATAAAGAATATAAGGGCAAAAAAGTGCAGCTAGGAATGAATGTACCTGATAAGTTGGTAGAAATCTGATTTTGACGACAATGTGGCAAAAAAATCTGAATTTCAGCGACTTTGAAGATCCTCTGATTTCCCCAAGCTTGCTTGGAACTGCGACCATCTCTTTATTGAAAGCATAAAAAGTAAAAACTACTCATCGGGTTGCCTCCCGGAAAGCCGCCCATTTTTAAAGTCATTGGCTCGACTTTGCCCAACCAGATTTACGAACTAGTGTGGTTGGGACTTCTTTGAAGCTCAACTCTTTTTCTTGTGACTCCAGATCCCTTCAAATATTGTAATATGGGTGGATCTGGAACTTGTTCAGCAAACTGGAAAGACTCCAAATAGTTATTAGATAAGTCTTTCGATTGATTAGACTTCTTTCTCTTTCTGATCTTCTTTTTCTTCCCATAAATCTCCTCATTCTTTTCTTTAAACTTTCTTCTTTTCAGATTCGTATCTGAAATCACCAGTTCCACCTTTTCTTTTTCCAAAAGTTTTTTTATTTTCATATTTTTATATGATTCTTCTTCCGTAGCAGATTTTAGCTCAACCTCTTCTACCTCCCTAAACTTATCTTCTGCCATCTCCTTGGATATATTATCAGATGAATTCCTGTCTAAAAAAAATTCTTGCACAAAGACATTAGAAAACTCACAACAGCCCTCTAATAAAGGACTGCTGGTACCCATATAATTGACAGAAATACTTTCAGAAGGAAAATCATCATTATTAATTTGAAATTTAACCACTTCCTCATCAAACTCCATTGAAATCATTCCATTAAATACATCAATTTTTGTTTTTGCAGTTTTCATTAAAGGCCTTCCAAAAATAATAGAGTTTGTATATGAAGTGTCCAAGTTTCTCATGTCTAATATATAAAAATCAGCGGGAAAAATAAGCTCACCTACTTGGACAAGAACATCCTCAAGTACACCTTTTGGGTGTACAGTTGAATGATCCGCCAACTGAATGATGATCCCAGTCTTTTGCAAAGATCCTAATTTTAATTTTTCAAAAACAGAATAGGGAAGGACATTGACTGATGCTCCTAGATCAAGCATGGCCTTTGGAAAATTAAGGTTCCCCAATTTACAAGGAACTGAGAAAATCCCTGGATCATTGCACTTTGGAGGCAAACCTTTTTGCAAGATTAAAGAAATATTTTCACCAGCTTTAATTGTTTCATTAGATTTCAGTTTTTTCTTTGAAACACATAATTCTTTTAAAAACTTAGCATAACGAGGAATGTGTTTTATAACATCAAGTAACAGGATATTTACCTCAACTTTGCGAAATATCTCCATGATGTCCTCATCCTCACGCTCGCGTTTCGTGCTCCTCGGTCGTGATGGGAAGGGCGGTAGTGGCTTATATTCTTTCATAATTGGCTTGGGTAGTGTTGGAGTTTCTTTTTCTTCCATATTTTCAGATCCTTTTTCAACCAACACCTCTTCGTATTCTTTAGCTTCAACTCCTTTTTTTGTGTCTTCCACATCTCCTTCTTCCACCAGAACTTCTTCAAATTCTTCCCCATCCTTATTTTCTAGTTCAGATAAGCTTGGGCTTTCATATGTTTTCCCTCTTCTCAAGGAAATGGCACTCACGTTGTGCTTCGGATTGTTTTCTGTGTGCCCTGGTAACTTTCCTTGAGATTCTAGTCGACCCATAGAAGTGGCAAGTTGAGACACCTGCTGCTCCAAATATTTGATACTGGCTCTGGTTTCTGTCTGGAATGCTTGGGTGCTCGTGGCTAGACTTTTCACAATATCCTCCAAGGCCATGCTAGAACTACTGGGTTACTGATGTGTGTTCTGATTCTGGTAATTCTGATTCTTGAAATTTTGCTGCTGAAAGCCCGGGTGCTGCAAATTTCGATGCTGCTGAAATCCAGGTGGCATCTGATATTGCTGCTTTTGCTGAAAATTATTATGGTAATTATTCTGATAGCTTCCAATAGCTTTGACTGCAACTGTATCTTCTTGCAATAATGGGCACATATCAGTTGGGTGTTCCGTCTTCAAACAAATTCCACATGGTTTCTTCGCAGCTGCTTTTTCTTTCGTTAGGAGCAAAACAGCTTTCGTCAATTCAGATATCTGAGCTTCCAGATGAACATTGCTGATCTCCTTGACTCCTCTTGGCTGATCTGGATACCACTCGTCTTCATTTGCAAAATGTTTAGACTCGATCGCCAGCTTTTCAATAAGCTCTCTGATTTCAGTTGGGGTCATGTCACCCAAAGAACCACCACTAGAAGCATTTATCAAGCGCCTCTCCATAGGTGTCAGGCCTTCACAAAAACAATTATAGAGTTGATAATCGCTGATCCCATGTTGTGGGCACCGTACCAGAAGCTTCTTGAATCTTTCCCACTAAGTATGTAAAGCTTCTCTTTTTCCTTGTTTGATCCCAAGGATTTCTCTTCTGAGACTGGAGACTCGCGTTTCTGGAAAGTATTTCTCTAAGAACAGCTTCGCAAGTTCTGTCCAAGTGGTGATGGAACCAGATAGGAGTTCATATAACCATTCCCTTGCAGAATCTTGAAGCGAAAAGGGGAATGCCCTTAGTTTGATCTGGTCTTCAGTAACTGCATGAGGCTTCATTCCAGAACAAACCACATGAAATTCCTTGAGGAATTTATGTGGGTCTTTGTTTTCTAGACCGCAAAATGTGGGAAGAAGATGAATCAGCCCAGATTTAAGTTCGAAATTCTAGGCTTCTGCAAACGTAATGCAAAGGGGTTGTTGGTTGACCTCTTGAGTAGCCCACTCTCTAAGGGTCTTTTCTATTTCGTCTCCACTCATGTCTGATTCTTCAGATTCGGTTTCTGAAGAGTTTGTGGTTTCAGATTTAATGGAGGAAGGTGGGGAATAAGTTATATAAGGGTTGTTTTGAGGAGAAGATGGGGGTACTTACGGGAAAATCGGATCTGGTTTGTTCCACAAGGGAGTGCCTTGTGGTTTGGAGGTTTCTGGGGGTATGGAAGATGATGAACCAAAGAGACCAGCTGATTATTTCTTTCTTGTTGCCTCTTTTTTCAATCTCCTTGCACTTCGCTCGATTTCTGGATCAAAAACTAAAGGTGTACCTGAACGAAAAATTCTTGGCATAAAACTATTAAAAAGCATCGTGTCCCCGACAACGGCGCCAATTTGTTAACACGTTGTCGCGCGCGTATTAAACGAGTAAATTATCACTGCTTGTTGCACTAAAAATATAGCACAGGGAAGCAGGGTCGAATCCTCAGGGACACAGCCTAAAATTGCATCAGGCACATCTAGTCAAAACAGAAATTATAAAAGGGGGTTTTAATTGTAAACTAAAAACTAAAATGCAGTGATATTAAATTAAATGAAAGTCAATAATAAAAACAATTCCAGTTCTGCTGCCACTTTCCTAATCTTGCAACTGATCCAGATCCGATTATTTGAGATGCGTTCTATCTAAGCTGGTACTGAGAAAAACTAACAAGCTTTAGTAATTTCTCTTTTACCTAAACTAGTTAATCAAAACAAGCTCTTCAATTAACCCTAACTTTTTACTGTTCAATTAAATAAGCTCTTAATTAAATCAGAAAAGTTGCATTAAGTTCTTTGTAAAATTCCCAGCAATACCTAATACTTCTCACAAGCTCGGAAGCGTAAAGATATGATTTTTACAGTTTATACCAGAGTTAAATCCCAAAACGGAACCAATCTGATACTTGTTACTTTTACCAATTTATTAGAACAATTACGGATTCTATTAATTGATTTACTAGAATGATCAAACCCTAGTTAGGTGATCAGACTAACAAGAATTCAAATCAAACATTCATTAAGCTCAAAACTGAAGAATCTAGATAGAAACACAAATCAAAAACCAAATCTAATGATCAATCACATGAAAAGTACTTGTCTTATGCAGAACTGAAAACTAGGGTTTAGCCAGACATGGCCAAAATCTGATGAAAACAAATGAAAAGATACATAAACAACTAATCTTACTAATCTACTTGAAGGAGATGATCTACAGTCTTCAGATCTTCATAAATCGTTAAAATCAGAGAAGAAACACCTCCAAAATCATATTTTCGTCGTCTGGTACCTCTGGAATCGCCAACTTAGGTTACAGGAATGCTATCAGGGTCAATTTATACGTCCAGCAGCAAAAACGACGCGCATGCGATCGCATGTATCAAAGCTGCGATCGCAGGTTTTGAAGAAAACGCGTCTTGTGCCTTTTTAATGAAGTAGGATACCATTTTAGCACTTTTTGGCCAACCTGTGATCGCATGTACACAACCTGCGATCGCAGGTTTTCAATTTTTGCTTCCGGATGAATTTTTGGCACTAAAAAACATTGAATCCATGTTGCGACCTAACCTGCGATCGGATAAAGGCCCCATGTGATCGTATAAAGGCAACCTGCAATCACATGTTGTGCCAAGACGTCCGTAATTTCGTCTACTTTTCAGATCATTTTGAATCGCCTCAATCGGTGTTACGTTTCATGAGATATGGTAAAAATACTGACAGGGGGTCAAAGCTGCCAGCAACATCCTTTAACTTTAGATTGCATATTCTATCTTCGTGTGATCAATTCAATCGTATGTTTCTTGACCAAAGCATCTTCCAAACATTCCTCATAATCCTCCTTAAGTTCAAGCTCCATTTTAAGCTCCAAACGCACATCCAACTGCTCCCAAAGCACTGCTCCACTCAAACTATCTGAAATTGACATAAAAACATAAGCAGTAAGGGAATTCTAACGAATTACTTGAGCTGAACATTATTTAAATAAATGACATGAAAATGTACAAAATATGATCCTAAATGATAATGAAAAAGTTTCCTAAAAGATTCATAAAATGGAATCTAACAATTCCCCCCCCCCCCCACCTTAAATCATTTAAAAACATTAAAAAGTGTAGTTGTAGGGGTATGAACTCACCTGTAGTGAGTGATTCGAATGAAAGATTGATATAGGATGCTAAGTATGTCAAGTGAAGTCTCGAGCACAAACGGATCCTATTAAGCATATAATGACACATATATGTATATAATTATTGTATATAACAACTAATCATATAAGGGAACAGCCTTAGGTACTAGGAAACACTTGCAATGAAGTGTTAGAATCATATATGACTGTATGAAAGGAGTTCACGACCAAACAAACGGATGTTCACGGCCTTAGGAGGGTTCACGGCCAATGAACACATGATGTGTTCACGGGCCAACCTTGATTCTATGAGGTGTTCACGGCCATGGATGAAGTGATCATTGCCAAACCTTGCATCTATGAAGGGTTCACGGCCCAATGAAGGGTTCACGCCCGTGAACTCTTGAAGATCATGCAATTTGGTGCTTGTTTCATGGGTGGACTCAAGTGATTTAATGGACAACAAGGTTATGGAAGAGATACTTACGTTTTGGTAGCTTTGAGTAGTGTTCACGGCTAGAATTGAAGGAGTTGAAAAAGTGAATAAAATGAGCCAATTTCATATATATAGGGGACTTGTTTATGGCCAGGAGTCTAGATGTGGCCGTGAACTCCTTTTGATGGAGTTTCCAGCTCAATTGCAACTCAAAGAACTCGAGCTAACACATCCTAACACACAAACCTTGAGTGTACTAGGCTTAGAACTCTCAAACAGACCCTTAACAATGCTAAAAGATAACAGAAACAAGTCTGAATTTTGATTGAATTGATTGACTTTACCAGATAGAAATTTCGGATTGTCACATCATCCCCCCGTTAAAGGGAATTTCGTCCCGAAATTAGAGTTTAAGAAAATATAGATAAACTAAGGTAAAAGATGAGGATATTTCAGTTTCATTTGATCCTTGCGCTCCCAAGTGAATTTAGGTCCCCGCTTTCAATTCCAGCGAACCTTTACTATCGGGATACGGCTTTGCTTCGTTTGCCTGACCTCTTGGTCCATGGTCTCTATTGGTTCTTCCATGAAGTTGAGGCTTTCGTTGATCTCGATTTCATCGAGTGGGATAACAAGAGTCTCATCAGATAGACACTTTTTCAGGTTCGAAACGTGAAAAGTAGGGTGTACGTTACTAAGTTTGTGAGGTAGTTTGAGTTTGTAAGCTACAGGGCCGATTCTAGCGAGAATCTAAAAAGGCCCTATGTATCTTGGATTTAGCTTCCCATGCTTTCCAAAGCGTATCAAGCCCTTCCAGGGTGAGACCTTCAATAGAACACGGTCACCAACTTGGAATTCCAAAGGTTTCCTTCTCTTGTCTGCGTAGCTTTTTTGTCGGTCTCTAGAGCCTTTTAATCGTTCACGAATCTGAACGATCTTCTCTGTTGTTTCCTGAATGATTTCTGGACCTGTGAGAGTGTTGTCAGGAACTTGTCCTTTAGCTAACTGTGTGTCACCCACTTCAGCCCAGCACAGAGGGGATCTACACTTTCGGCCACAGAGGGCTTCAAATGGAGCAGCCTTTATGCTTGTGTGATAACTGTTATTGTAGGAGAACTCGACAAGCGGTAAATGAGTATCTCATGCCTTTCCAAAGTCTATCACACAGGCTCGCAACATATCTTCCAGAGTTTGTATAGTCCTCTCACTATGTCCGTTGGTTTGCGGAGGGTAGGATGTACTCATGTCCAGCCTAGTTCCTAGGGATCCTTGTAGTGACTTCCAGAATCGTGAAGTAAATCTACTATCTCTATTAGAGATAATGGATATGGGAACACCATGAAGTCGTAAAATCTCCCTAATGTAGGTTCTCGTTAGTTTCTCCATCTTGTCAGTTTCTTTGATAGGCAGGAAGTGTGCGGACTTTGTTAACCTGTCTACGATCGCCCAAATGGTATTGAGACCACCCGTTGTCTTGGGAAACTTGGTTATGAAGTCCATTGTGATCCGCTCCCACTTCCATTATGGTATCTCTGGTTGTTGTAGTAAACCTGAGGGTTTCTCGTATTCGACCTTAACCTTGGCGCAAGTAAGACACTTACTCACGAAGGTAGCAATCTCTGCTTTCATGTTAGGCCACCAGTATAACGTTTTGAGATCCAGATACATCTTATCTGAACCTGGGTGGACGGAATATCGAGTGTTGTGCGCTTCGGTCATGAACAAGTCTCTGAAACCACCGTGCCACGATGTCCAGATCCGATCCATGAGATACAAGGCTCCGCCACCCTTGACTTCCAAGTTTTTATCCATCCCTCTCAGGGATTCACCTGCCACATTTTCAGGTTTCAAGGCTTCTAGCTGAGCCTCCTTAATTTGTGTGGATAGATATGAATGGATAGTCATTCTCCATGATTTGACTCTACGACCAGAGTATTCTTTCCGAATTAGGGCGTCAGCTACTACGTTGGCGTTCCCGGGATGATAACGAATTTCGCATTTGTAGCCATTGAGTAGCTCGACCCACCGTCGTTGTCTCATGTTGAGCTCCTTCTGGTCGAAAATATGTTGAAGACTTTTGTGGTCTATAAAGATAGTGCTTTTTGTACCATACAGGTAGTGTCTCCCGATCTTCAAAGCAAATACCACTGCTCCTAACTCAAGATCATGTGTAGTGTAGTTGACTTCGTGTGTCTTTAGCTGTCTTGAAGCATAGGCGATGACTTTCCTCGTTGCATAAGAACACAGCCAAGCCCTTGGTTGGATGCATCGCAATAAACCATGAAGTCTTCTGTACCTTCTGGTAGGGATAGTATCGGTGCGCTGCATAAGGCTTGCTTTAGCATTTGGAACGCCTTCTCTTGTTTCTCTTCCTAGTCAAAGGTCACACCTTTTTGGGTCAATGTAGTAAGCGGTTTCGCGATCCTAGAGAAGTTCTGAATAAACCTGTGATAGTAGCCAGCGAGACCTAGAAATTGATGAATTTCAGTAGGCGTCTTTGTAGCTGAGCAGTTCTCAATGGCCTTTATTTTGGAAGGAGCCACGTGAATTCCCTTTTCGCTAACCACGTGACACAAGAATTCGACTCTTAAAATCTAAAATTCGCACTTAGAGAACTTCGCGTAGAGCTTCTCCGATCGTAGTGTTTCCAAGACGTGACGTAGGTGTTGACTATGCTCCTCCTTACTTCGAGAGTAGATAAGTATGTCATCGATGAATACAATAACAAACTGATCCAACTAAGGACGGCACACCCTATTCATTAAGTCCATGAATACTGCGGGCGCATTGGTCAATCCGAATGGCATCACTACAAACTCGTAGTGTCCATAACGAGTTTGGAAGGCTGTCTTGGGAACATTTTCCTCTAAAACTCGTAACTGGTGATAGCCGGATCTCAGATCAATCTTTGAAAAGTAATTCGCCCCTTGCAGTTGGTCGAACGAGTCGTCTATGCGAGGTAGAGGGTATCGGTTCTTAAAGGTAAGCTTGTTTAGTTCTATGTAGTCGATGCACATACGGAACGATCCGTCTTTCTTCTTCACGAACAAGACGGTGCTCCCCAGGGTGAGAAGCTTGGTCTAATAAAGCCCTTGCTGAGCAGTTCGTTTATTTGATCGGATAGTTCCTACATCTCAGCTGGTGCTAGAGGATAAGGCGATTTGGCTACTGGGGTAGCCCCTGGAACTAAGTCGATTATGAACTCGACTTGACGTTGTGGTGGTAATCCTGGTAGTTCTTCTGGAAAGATGTCGCGAAAGTCACGTACTTTTGGGATGTTCTTTATGCCTTTCGTCTCTTGGCTCATATCGACTACATGAGCAAGGAATGCATGACATTCCTTTCGTAAGTACTTCTGGGCTTGTATACTCAAGATCATACGAAGGTTCGTGCCTGGTTTTTCGCCATAGATAACTAGGGTTTCGTTAGATGGTAGATTCAGACGAACGGCCTTCTCATAACACATGATGTCACCACGATGAAGACTCAACCAATCCATGCCGATAATGACGTCAAAACTTTTAGTTGACACATGCATGAGGTCGATTGGAAATGAATGGCTATCTAGAGATAGAGTACAACCTATGTATATACAACTAGTGCTCTCAGTTTTTCCGTTAGCCATTTCTACAGTGAACGGTTCTTTCAGTGCACGTGCTTTTTGTTTAAGTAAGTGTGCAAATTTCTGGTTCACGAAACTTCTCTCCGCTCCACTATCAAACAGTATGCATGCATAAGAGTTATCTAGGAGAAACGTACCAGTGACCACTGTAGGGTTTGCTACCGCTTCCTCGTAGCCTATAGCCAAAACCATTCCCACTCCACCAGCGTTCCCTGCTTTCGGGCAGTTCCTTTTGAAGTGACCCACCTTGCCACATCCGTAGCAAGCCTGGCCCACACCAACGTCGGGGATCTGGGTGATTGGCCTAGCCGGAGATTTGCAGAAACGAGCAGTGTGCCCCTTCCTGTTGCAGTTAGCGCACTGCATTTCCCGACAGGGTCCATTATGGTGGAAGCCGCACTTGTTGCACTTTGGCAAGCTTCCTGCATACTGCTTCACCGGTGCAGTGGCAGTAGGTGCTATCGCGGCATGAACAGCCACGACCTGCTGCTTCTTGGCAGTGTTTTGCGTCGTGTTTCCTTTCTTCTTGTCCCAAAACTTCCGCTTGTTGTCGGCGGTTTTGGATGGTTTTGGGACGGCAAGGGTTGTTTTCGTCGTCGGCGTGCGGACTCCGTGATCGATGATTCGCTGTGCCAATCGTTTCGCACTGTAGAAGGTAGTGGGGTTTGAAGCTAAGACATTCCCCTGGAATGGAGGCACCATCCCGCAAATGTACCTCTCGACCTTCTTTCCCTCTCTAGGGATCATTCCCGGACATAGAGCCACGAGATCACTGAACCTGGCGGTGTAGGCAACTATGCCAGAGCCCTTCATGGTTAGGTTCCAGAGTTCTTGTTCAAGTTTCTGAACCTCGCCCCTCGGGCAGTATTCCTCAATCATGAGCTCCTCCAGAGCTTCCCAGCCCATTGCATTTGCCACTATCAAGGTAAGTGACTTGACATGGCTATTCCAACATGTCAGGGCTCTGTCCGCGAAGGTGCAGGCAGCAAATTTTACTTTGCTTCCTTCCGGACAGGAGCAGATCTCGAAGATCGACTCCGTCTTTTCGAACCATTACGAGAGAGCAATGATCCCACCACTGCCATTGAAGGCTCTAGGTTTGCAGTTAGTGAAGTCCTTAAATGAACACTCTCTATAGCGCACAGGAGCATCACTTTGAGTAGAATGTACTGTTGTTCCACTCCTGCTAGTACCGCTAGCGCTAAATTGAGCTAAGGCTGCCGTAACAGCCGCATCCACTGCAGCTTGGAGAGCTGCAAGATCGTATTGTGGAGGAGGTGGTGGTTGAGTTGGGGTTATCGGAGGATTATTACTTGATGATCGACGTGGAGGCATCTTTCAACTGAAAGTTTACAAAGATGAGGATGATAATAAGCATTCAATTGTGAGTATAATGAGAGTGGTGCATGGATTAAATCACCATAGCCCAACAAAACAGATGAGACTATGATTGAAATATAGATCTAACAATAGGATGATGAAAGCATTTGGATAATGATTTCCCATGAGATTAGATGTCTGTCAATAACATTGGCATTAAAGATGTAACAAGTTCGGGAAAAATGACCTTGGAGTAGGTCTTACATCAAGCCAGAAATAAGAAAATTTTGACAGCACTAAGACCTAATAGACTGAAAGTTCAAGGTCTTTAACATAAGCAGGAAATTAATACTAGAGTCTATACATAGACCTAATTATATCCAAAAGACAGAGTAGAGTAGGCTCTACTCGCGAGGAGAGTTATTATGGTTGGTACTTGATTCAGCCCTGACTTCTGCCAGCTGCCGTTCCATTTCCCAAACAGGTCTCTGCAGTGCCACCTGGTTCTGACGAAGATCCCTGGTCTCCGAACGGCAGGCATTCATCTTCAACTGTAGGGCATCAGTACGAGACCTTTCAAAGTTCTGGTCATCGGTCAGGTGACGAAGACAAACTATGTTCACTCCGGAGTTAGCACGGATCTCCATGCTTTGGTCAAAGTTTGCTCTTCCCTGCTCTGAATTGCGAGCAACACGTCACACCAAGATAGGAAGGAATCTATCTATTGAGCCTCCCTCATTCAAGTTATAGTAACTCTGGTCTCCGTTGTAGGGATGTGGTTGTCCCTGTTCTTGGCTCCACCTGCCCAAGTTCACCGCCCACAGAGGCGTCGGGCCTTGAAAAGCCGGACGAGGGTTAGGATTTTTAGCAACTTGGGGTGGATTGTAGACCTCCGGTTCTGAGTCCGAGTCTTCTTGGAAATCCTCCTCGTTCTCTTCCTCAGAATTTTCCTCGGGGTCTTTTATTGTTGGGACCACCGGGTTCTCTTCTTCAGGCTCTGCATCAAGCCATCCACCATTCCCTTGATCGGGAAAGTACGAGTCGTCGGGGAGATGGAATTCAGCCATGTTATCTAAGCGAGAAAAGGGGTGTAAGAAACATATAATAGACGTAATACTTAAGATAATTATAGGATGATCCTTACCAGTTACCTCATTACTTGCGTAGTGCATACCAATCATATGTAACCAAAACATAATAGACCTTCGAATAAGTGGCCCTAACTCTAAGTCCACAACCAAACAAGGAACAGGAAGTAAAGCAAAGATCACATATTCTAAGTCTATGACACCTTAGTCACATATAACCTTAGTGTATCCACTCAGCAACTATTGACCTACTAATAAAGACCTTTTAGTTCTCAAATAAGTAATTATAGTATCACAAAATACTCCTATAGTATTTTAAGTTTATGTTATGTTCTAAAGTTTTCATTTGATGGGTTTTGAGCATTCTAACACTCCTAAGTGTACATGCAACCCTAAATACCTTGGATCTATGTTTTCTCTATTATACATGCAATTATGAACTTTCCAAGGTATTACCCTATCTAGCATACAATACTTGATACTTGGGTAATCAAATGGATAGAATACATACCTTTGTTTGATGTAGCTTGTCTCCATGAAGCTTGAGTGCCTAGTGCCCCAAGTGTGACACCTCAAATGGTTCACACAACACCAAATGCACATGGAATGACTTGAGAGAAATGGAACACTCCTTGAAATCGTCTAGCCCTCATATTCACACATTAGTGCACGATTTCTTGAGCCATGGGATTCTTTTATATGGTGGCTATTAGGGTTACACCATGTAACTCATAACTTTACCCATTCCTTATGCTCCATGGATTTTAACCTCCATGGAGTATCCATGGGTCACCCCATGGACTTAGTCCAACATAAGGAATCTTGGATCACAAGCCCACATATATAAGAATGAATGATTTACACAATCAACCCATATATTTAATTAGTCTCCTTTTGATCACTTAATTAATTCCAAATTAATTCTTGATCAATACTAATTAAATAACCTTATTAATATATTAGAACTTATAAAAATTAACCAACCTTAAGTGTTATTTCTCTCATTATAGTCTATCCAAATGCATGATGCCATGCAACCCAAATGGACCATGCCGGGTCGGGTCAAGTCTTACCAATTGTAGTTATGGACTTAGACATTAATCCAACAGTCTCCCACTTGGATAAGTCTAAAACTATTATTACGTATGACTTCAGGAACCGATCAGCAATCGTAGCTCTCAAAAGCTTCTGTCGAACTCTGACCTTGTCGATGAACTCTGACCTTTGTCAATGACTTGTCCATTAGATAAGGGATCATATATTCCTCCATTCTAGATATCATATGGACTGAGACATGGATTATCAATCATTCTCTTTGTCCATTTGTTGTTTCCCGATTTCCGATTCATGATGACTGACTGATTGAACAAATCAAATCAGTCCTGGCTTGGCCAAGCACTCACATGTATCATCTTTAAATCATCGAGGGGCCCACAGATATCGCTTTTATCCCGAAGGTAAAAGGAATGGATAAACTTCGACTCATATGGCTTGTTCTACTACTTGTTGAATCATACACAAAGGCACATTTTATAACATCGAGTTACCAATGCGTTTTCGTGCAATCAATGTATAACCAACTCATAGTAACAACTCATATCTCTAGGTTTGAAGAATATAAGATATTATCATCTCATGATCACTCGTGATAAAATCCATGAAGTGATTCAAATGAGCGCGGGTTGAATCCAATACTCAGAACTTATGAGCACTCATGAGTGTTGTAGCACCGCTTTGTCCAACATCTTAGACCTCTACAAGCCAACCCATGACAGTCTTGATTCATATCTACTTCCAACATATGACCGACTGTGGATGGTTTGAATAACTTAATCACTCAGGAAGAGCGACTTAGTTATTCTGGAAGTCAAAACATGCAAAGAGAAACACAAGAATAAATGAATCAAATATGGTATCAAACCCTATGAATATAAATAAACACTTTTATTTATCACCATATTGATTACTCATTATTCATTGTTTCGGTTTTATCAACTTTATACTTGAATTAAAAACACTAGTTGTCCCATGCTCCAAGCATGTACACTATGTTTTTCTTAAACAATAGCTTTGCCATACACCAAGTATGCACTCTATGTTTGTCTATGATCCTTACTTTGTGAACTAGATCGATTGAACATACTTTCAATGATTCTCTTTTCACACTCCCAAATCCTTATCGCAAAAATGTGAGAATTTCAAGTTTCTATCATTTATCGAAATCTGTTTAGATTTTAAACTTATATGCACTGACCCTCCTGTAATGAATATGTACAAAGTCACAAAGACTTGTCAACAGTCATTATAAGGTATTCCAACGGAGATCAACTCCATGGAAACTAAGTCTCATATTCAAAGTACATTGCTTTGGACATGCTTCTTGCATTAAGTTTTCTAATCTTACACAGATAACTTCCACCTATGGAGACAACTCCATATTCTCATTTTGACTATCACTTCTGAATAAGAGATGCCTCTTTTCAGAATATGTCAATATGGTCCTTCCAAAATTAGCACTATACTTCCAACTGTCCCTGACCAACCAATCTTTGGTAAACCTCAGATTGTCCTCGACAATTGCTTAATCATTTTAGTCAAATCCAATTCTAGACCTTTTCCCTTCTTAATGCCTCTGGGCATTTGGAAAAATTTAGAAATGACAAATATTATAGCACATGCAATCGATCCTGTACCCAAAGCAAATGGTACACGATTCATGATGTCTCACATAAAGACATGATTCTAGACCAGTCTTTTGCTACAATATTTTTATTCATGTTTTCAAAATTTGACTATGAAGAGGGATGCCGTAATCATAATCGAATTTTGAGAACGCAATATATAGAATTTCCTTAAGTTGAACCAATCCAACATGAAATTCATATATATATTCTTGACTAAAGATGATTAAGGTCTCAATCTAAGCCTTTAGAACTGAAATGAAGTATATCCTCTCCCTTAATTATAGCAAAACAACTTTTTCAATCCCTGCAGCCTCACAAATTGAAACTTTTGTTTTCTATAATTAACATTGCTAACTTGCAACACTAACAATAATTATCATGCTCCCACTAACATGATGATTATTAGCATAACACTTATGCTCCCACTAGCTTTGACATGTACTCAGAAATCAGCTTATTGACTTCCTTACCAAAGTTCAGATTTCTGATACGAGATGCTTTGATAAAACTTTATCAAAATCATACACCTTTCCTTAGATAGCATGCATGTGTGTCTAAACAATTTCAGAACTATGAAAAGGGATGCCGTAATCATAGTCTCAATTGTTTAGACCTTTTGGCATCTGCTTCAAATCTACTTGGTGGAAGTGTTTCCTCACCATCATTTTCATGAATCGGAGAGAAACCTTATGACCCTTAGATTTTATGGTGTATGTGTTCTTATCCATGTGAATCGTCAAAACCATAGTCACAAGACAAGGATAATGACAAATCCAAACTCATATGGACTGAACTTATGCAATCTTAACTTCTTGCCACCTGGCAGTACAGGGCCTGCCATTGCTTCCAAGTTGTTATGCAATCAATTGAGAACTTTCAGAACTCCTATGCAAAGCCAACTTTAACTGGAATGGGCACAGAATATGTCAACATGATAGGTTATAAACCTCAAGTCGTGTGCTAGTGAAGAACCTCAGGTTTTATTCTTGATTAGTTCTTGAAATTCTTTTTAGGATCTTTAAGACTACCACTGTCCTCTTGACATATAAGACTATCTTGCCAAATATTCAAGAGATAGTGCGGATTCTTTATCAAGACAAACACTTCACACAATTGGCCTTAGTTGGTCTTTGTTTAATCCAAAACATCACAACTTACCAACTTCAAATGTACAAGAGTAGGACACTTTTACTCTTACATTTGACAAGTGTTATAAACCTTTCTTTAAGATATGTCACTCAACTTATAGTCTTGGAGTATGACTCTAAGACTTGTTTTGAAACGAAGTATGACTCATCTTCTTGATTTAACCATTTCAACAATTCATGACTCCTCTTCTTAGTCATAAGAATGCACTAAGATGTCCTTAGAAGACCAATTGTGATGTGGTTCTTTAATCATTAAGATGATCACAAAACATGATACTAAAGTACTCTCCCATCTTTTCAGATTTGAGAAACTTTTATCTGTCTGCCTAATTTGATTCTTCCCATTCGTTCTGCCATACATTGAGACTTTTCCAATGTTTCAGAATTATACTTAAACTTGTAAGTATAATCATATTTACTAAAATTTAGTAAATCATGACGAATAGTCTTAACGAGCTTTGTGGTGGACTTGACCAGTGCACAAGAATGTGTACTCGATCCCTTCAGTCCTTAACTTGACTCACACATCCATGTGAACAAGTCTTAATTTTCCAATGCTTGAAAGTTGTCATTCATCATACTATTCAACTTGCATGATTCCAAGTTTCTATCCAACTGAAGCCTTGGGAATGAGAATCTTTCCTTATTTGGTAAATTATGACACTACCACAAACGAAAGAATCAAGTCCATTTTTTTTCAAATATTGCTATCAACGGAATCATATAAACAACCATTTTTCACAAATGCCACTTGTAAGGATATTTAAAATAAATATAAAATTAAAAACTTTTATTTTATTTCAAAACTTTGCGGAAAAAACTTATCCTTATAGTGCAAATGCATACGGAAAAACTTGTTGTTATCTATTCGTAAGCAATATATCATAACTCCTAAGTAACAGCTTCAAAATTCTGATGCGATCGAAATCCACCTACGCGATCAGAATCAGCATATACTTCCTTTAAGCTTTCTCTCTATTCTTTGATTCTTAAAACATCAACATGTGACCCAGTCACATCATGTAATGAGGATCTTAGAATAGAAACTTAACAGAGTTAGATAATGGGCTCTACCTGAAGTAGAGTCAGACTTATTGACTTTAACATCCTTAGGTAAACTTGGCAGCTTTGCAATCAACGCCCCTTCCTTTGGCAAAATAAACATATGGACCCTTTGGTAATGGGACTATCTCAGACTTAGCCTTTCTCTTTACCATTTGGTCAACCGGGTTGACTATGGCCAATCCCTTTCCATTGGGAAGAGAATGCTTTTTCTGGATTTCCAGTGTCACCATTGTCACTGTCCATAAAGTTTTTTGGGAAGTTGATCTTCTAATCAAATTTGCTTTACTATCGTTCCAAATCATTGCTGATTCAGCAGCACCAAGCAAATAGATATGATCATTAAGGTTCATGTCATAGTCTGTTTCATAGTAGTCCCAAAGGAACTCACTATGTGACTTAGAAAGTGATTGAACATCCAACTTTCTCAAGACTTTGACACCCAACTCTCCCAGCTTGTCAATATGTGACTTTATCTCTAAGATGTGATCACACATAGACCTTGCTTGCCATTAGGGCTTGAGTGACCTTGAACTTGTGGGTTAGGGAGAATAATTGGAGGAGGTGGAGGAAGTAAAGTTCCAAGAGATTTGGGAAGATCATAGATGTCTGAACTAGACATCTTTTGAGAGATATTCAAGATAGTTGATCTAAAGTCCTTAATATAACACCCAATATGAAATATTAAGGCTAGGATCCAACAACCTATTTATAACTGGAAGAGGGATGCCGTAATCCGAGTTATAAAATAGTTGAAGGTAGGTAAATGACGATTTACCAATTTCCACCATGAAAAACGAAATAATGTAATTAGGTTTTTAATTGGATTTGAAACTCCTAGATCTTTTGAGATTCATTGAACTTTTCAATGGCATTTTTCAATCTCGAGTGTGCCCTTCAGGTTTTGTGACTGGGATGCCGAGGATCACAAAACAAGGTGTGCAGTAACCATGCAAATATACTTGGTACCCTTAATATTTACCCCTCAATCGATGTGCCGGTTAACCACACGAGCTCCACCGATACTATGATAAATATTAAGTTACCCTTTGGCTACTTTGTTAAATCCAGGTTAGTGTGCCGGTTAACCACACACGCTCCACTAACGGTTTAAACAAAGTGCAAAGTGTAATTTCATGGATTAGCACCTTATTCACATTTTCCTAAGTAACTAAGATTGGGAATTTATAAGTGTTTAGTTACTTAGTATTTATCATTAATACTTTTAATGAAGGGAGAATTATAGTCTTTGTCCTACCCGTTCGGCTAACGACCCTCCACCAGTCAAGGAAGCGGTGGGTGAGAGTGGACACCCATTAAACTGCCATTTTATAGGCAGTAACCTTATACCCCCTTATAGACCGGCTTCGTGAATGAGGCCTACTAACGGTAAGACTGACTTGCTCTTATACATATATTTATTATTAACTTATAATACTATAAAGTATAAGGGTTGAATTTTAACTTTTAAAATTCTAAGGGCTAACTTGGAATTAAAGTATTCATGGGGAAAACTTTACAAAATCCAAAACTTGAGGGCAAGTTTTGAAAATATTCAAAACTAATTAATTCCATAACTTATGTGTTTAAAGTAGTTTTAATTAAAAAAAACTCTTCAAGTTCCATAACTTGAGGACAAGTTATGGAAGACTTTAAACTAATAAAAGAATGTAACTTTTCTTTATTTTTGTAACTTATGGAACTAATTAAGGTTACAGATTTTATCATTTAATGAAGTGACTCTTGAACCTCCATAACTTGAGGACAAGTTATGGAGTCATAAAACCATTTAATGAGGACAAGACTCTTCATTTTTGTAACCATTGCCAACTTTTTATGAGTTTTATGAAACTTAAATGTGACTTTTCATATAACTTGAGGACAAGTTACAAAAACACACTTTAGAATCAACTCTTAGATTAAAATGGATTGAAAACACATAATCAATTAACTTTTCTATTAATCTAATAAACTCATATGAACAAAGATAATTCACATCAAATTTTTTTCAAGTAATTAGCATAACTTTTAAACTAATACAAAACATGAATCTATTGACAATTATCTTTGAAATTGGATTAGCATGAACATTACCACATCAAAAACAAGTTTATAAGTCCAAAAACATCTAAGGGTAATGTTCCTAGTCCATTTCTAGCCAAAACAGTCGAATATATGCTGTCAGGGGTTCCAAATTTCGATTTTTCAGCTAATTTTGCAAGTATAACAAGAAAACAAGCCTTGGCTCTGATACCACTGATGAGTTTTGAGCATTCTAACACTCCTAAGTGTACATGCAACCCTAAATACCTTGGATCTATGTTTTCTCTATTATACATGCAATTATGAACTTTCTAAGGTATTACCCTATCTAGCATACAATACTTGATACTTGGGTAATCAAATGGATAGAATACATACCTTTGTTTGATGTAGCTTGTCTCCATGAAGCTTGAGTGCCTAGTGCCCCAAGTGTGACACCTCAAATGGTTCACACAACACCAAATGCACATGGAATGACTTGAGAGAAATGGAACACTCCTTGAAATCGTCTAGCCCTCATATTCACACATTAGTGCACGATTTCTTGAGCCATGGGATTCTTTTATATGGTGGCTATTAGGGTTACACCATGTAACTCATAACTTTACCCATTCCTTATGCTCCACGGATTTTAACCTCCATGGAGTATCCATGGGTCACCCCATGGACTTAGTCCAACATAAGGAATCTTGGATCACAAGCCCACATATATAAGAATGAATGATTTACACAATCAACCCATATATTTAATTAGTCTCCTTTTGATCACTTAATTAATTCCAAATTAATTCTTGATCAATACTAATTAAATAACCTTATTAATATATTAGAACTTATAATATATTAACCAACCTTAAGTGTTATTTCTCTCATTATAGTCTATCCAAATGCATGATGCCATGCAACCCAAATGGACCATGCCGGGTCGGGTCAAGTCTTACCAATTATAGTTATGGACTTAGACATTAATCCAACATCATTATAGTAGAGTTGGTAAGTTTTAGACTTGCTGCAACACCACAACCATTTCTGGGCACATGCTAATCACTTCTCGAAAAGATATAGTTGATCAGGCTATATCACTCCCAGATCTGATTATATGTCCCCAAGCCTACTTGTGCTGTCCAACAATCACAATACTTTTATTCTGCTCTAGTATGACACTGATCCTAGTATGGATGCACGTTTGTATACTTTTGTTAAATATTTTATTATTTAAAAGTATAGACTCTTGTTCAGAGTATTTTAATCTCGATGTGTTTATAGTTGTATATCTTTTATGGGTTGATATACTCAATTCACTATAAACAAAGCTCTGATACCAATCTGTCACACTCCCAAACCAGAACGGCGGAAACGTTCGGGGGCGGAGGACATCATTTTCAGTATCATATCAATGCCTAATATTAAAAAAAGCAACAACATCATCCATTGCATTAATAATATAGTTAATACAAGTGTATTCTGAATGTATTTGTAAGACACCAAAAATAGAAATATCAAAATAAAAGACGAGTCTTCAATATGCTCCGTCTTCTCAAAACCTGGTCCAGTGTACATGTCTACTGGTGACCTGAGAATACAAGTTATTTTGAAAGAGTAGATCAACATTAAAGCTGGTGAGTTCATAAGTCTTTTAGTGTCAAATGTTTGCATTAGTTTGATGTAAAAGTTTGTAAGTGTTGTGATATAAGTGTTTGTAAGTGTTTGATGTAAATGTTTGTATACTTCCTAGAAAATCCTATATTTTCCACTAAAATGAAAAGTATTCTTCTACCAAGACCCAACTGTTTTGTATGTTTGTTCTTTTGTAAAAATGAGTGTTTTTCCCAAGTATGACTATCATTACCATAAAATAGTTTACATTACCTTTTATGTGAGAAGATCACCATATGAATGTAATGGGAAAATGAAGGTGTACAGTAGTATTGTATAAAGTAAATGCATATGTACTAACTACCTTAAAACCAACTTGTTTAATTAAGGTAAAATGTGATGAGGTTATAACCATGCTTGATTGACTAGTATAAAACACGACGTTCCAAAGACATCGAAATGGTATGACATTTGTCACCCGTAGACCTGCAGGTCCCACTGTAGCTAGCAGCAAGGTGTAGGATGGTCAATCCCGTATAGATCTATTCAAAAATTCATGCTCTCCCTCCAGGAGACTCTGGTTACAAAACGTGACACAACATTATATTGACATGCCATGAAGTAGTGGCTCACATTAATGTTATATTGTTCTTGTATTAGTATGTATGTTCCTTCCTGTTCTAGTGTATACTATGTTCCTTCCTGTTCTAGTGTATAGTATGTTCCTGCTGTTCTAGTGTATAGTATGTTCCTTCTGTTCTTGTTACGGTATGTTCCTTCTTGTTCTAGTTATAGTATGTTTGAACCGACTCATGTATGAACTGACTCTTGTAAGTTTCATTGTTCTAGAAATAGTAAGTAGTAATCCTCTAAACTATACCTATTATAGTTTACTAGTACTGTTGTTTGACTGTCATTGATGTATAGAAAAGACTCAATTACTTACCAAGCAACTAAGTTAAGTATAATCCTTAAAATGGGTTTAATATTCACATATCTATTCAATAAGTATAACTATGATTTAACCGACATTCGGACTAGTGATCCTACCCCGAGCCCACAACCAAACAAGGAACATGAGTCAAGGTATCTAGCAATAGTCCTAAGTTTATTAAATCATACTTATACGTAAATGGATAGACGAATATGATTCGATATAAAAGAAGTTTATAAAAGCATTAAAAGTGTTTTCAAAAAGTTTGAGTATAAGAAATCCTTTTGAATGTAGTTTTCACATGTAAATGATTAACACATTATCATTGTGTTATACTTGTATTCCCCCCCCCCCCTTAAATCATTTAAAAACATTTAAAAGTGTAGTTGTACGGGTATGAACTCACCTGTAGTGAGTGATTCGAATGAAAGCTTGATATAGGATGCTAAGTATGCAAAGTGAAGTCTCGAGCACAAACAGATCCTATTAAGCATATAATGACACATATATGTATATAATTAGTGTATATAACAACTAATCATGTAAGGGAACAACCTTAGGTACTAGGAAACACTTGCAATGAAGTGTTAGAATCACATATGAGTGTATGAAAGGAGTTCACGACTAAACAAAGGGATGTTCACGGCCTTAGGAGGGTTCACAGCCAATGAACACATGATGTGTTCACGGCCCAACCTTGATTCTATGAGGTGTTCACGGGCATGGATGAAGTGATCACGGCCAAACCTTGCATCTATGAAGGGTTCACGACCCAATGAAGGGTTCACGGCCGTGAACTCTTGAAGATCATGCAATTTGGTGCTTGTTTCATGGGTGGACTCAAGTGATTTAATGGACAACAAGCTTATGGAAGTGATACTTACGTTTTGGTAGCTTTGAGTAGTGTTCACGGTTGAAGAAGTTGAGAGAGAATGAGGGGTGTTCACGGCTAGAGGTTGAAGGACTTGAAAAAGTGAATAAAATGAGCCAATTTCATGTATATATATATATATATATATATATATATATATATATATATATATATATGGGACTTGTTCACGGTCAGGAGTCTAGATGTGGCCGTGAACTCCTTTTGATGGAGTTTTCGGCTCAATTAAAACTCAAAGAACTCGAGCTAACACATCCTAACACATAAACCTTGACTGTACTAGGATTAGAAGTCTCAAACAGACCCTTAACAATGCTAAAAGATAACAGAAACAAGTGTGACTTTTGATTGAATTGATTGACTTTACAAGATAGAAATTTCGGGTTGTCACAAATGATAGCATCATAAAGCATATAAGAAATATTATATCATAAATCATTTAGCACATAAAAGCAATTTAGGCATCCCCCTAAATAAGCTAGTGCTTGTGTCTATTTTGGCATACATCCTAAATATAGCAGACACTCATCTCACAATCATCACTTAGCATTCTAAGTTTAAGTCTAGAAATTTCCTAGTTCGCTTAAACTAATGCTCTCATACCAACTGTGATATCCCTATTTTCATGGCCAGAAAAGACCGATTTGTTTATGCTTATTTAAAAATCAGTGTATCCTTTTTGAAGAAAGGTTGTGGAATTTGTTCCAAAAAATATGATAAATGTATTATCAAAGCATTTCCGAAGAAATGTATTTTATATATATTAAAACATTGGGATGTGATCGTCAATACAGAAACATAAGCATAACGAAATATTACAAGCCTTACAATAATTAAACTGGTGGCCTAATACTCCTTGAATCTCTCAGCAGAATGTATCTTTCATATAGCCAACTGTGATACAATAAACTGAGTGGGTCAGGTTAGGAAACCTGGTGAGTACATAGGGATTTTAATCCCACAATGCGATAATAATGTATATCTCAAACCTACAAATCCAACTATTATCATTAACACAGATATATCATATCTCTAAAATTGTTTCTCACTTACTGATCCTATACAACGATCCTACAAGATCAAGCCTAAAGGATTAATATGAACAACGAACTGACGACGCTGCTTCAGAAATCCCTGGCAGCAAACGAGGATCAATAAATACATCAAATGAGGGGAATGGAATAAGTTTCACCACGAACCTTAGTTCGTAAAAACAACATGACAATTAAGTCAGCGGTGGTTATCTATATAACTATGCCTAGTAGTGGTCTGACACCGTGAGGTGTTTTACCCCCAGACTCACCCTATCCGACAATACAAGATATACCTAGTAGTGGTCTATTACTGATACACTCAATTAGGCAGTCTACGAAGTTCCCTCAATTACTTCGTGAAAGGAAATATTGACACACGAAGCTTGTCCGATCACTTCGTAAAAGAAACGATGACTCCAAAGCTCTTCAAAAGAAAAGTATGGGTAAATACTAATAAAGTACTCCCGTACGCTCCCGTACCCCGACACACAATAGTTTCAAAAAAGGACTTTGTACATGATAGTACTTCTGGCACATTATAGTACCCTGGTATGAGTAGGACTCGTACCCCAGAACATAATAATACCCTGACAAAAGCAACACCTAAGACACAAAGCTTTGAAAAAAAATTGGTACATAGAAAGTACTTTTGTACGTAGGACATTCTCCACCGATCATCAATCTCCTCGAACAGAGTTTCTACTCTCTATTCCGATCACACACGTACCCTTAATAAGATACTACCCATTATCCAAACTTAATTGAACTAAACACCTCTTTTTAAGTCTTATTTCATCACTGGGCAAGCCTACAATGCTTATAATCAACTTTCAATACTAAATCTGTTTCAGCAACCTATCCTAATTTATTGTAATATTTTATACAGAGTATTAAGTATCAACGTACATTTATCTTCTCATTTATAATACTTCTATTATTATTATCATGTAAATACATCTCAACACATGTAAAACCATGTCTTGTTCGCATAACGTATATCATCAAATATACATATAACACATATTTCTAGAGCAACTCGATGAGTTGGTAGCCCCAGACTCGCCGAGTAGAGATATAAATACGAGACCTACTTGACGAGTTGGGAGGCCTTAACTCGACGAGTAGGCTGGCAGATATGAAACCCTAATTTTCGGGGTTTGCACCATATTTAAACAATTTAATCCCTAGGGTTTAGCCTCATTTCCATCCTCTAATCCCCTAAACCCTATACTCGAAAACTCTAAAGCCATTTGAGTGTTTGTGAGCCATTTTTACTGTTTTTGGTGTGTACTTGAAGCCATTGAAAGAAGGAGAAGCTTAGAGACACAAGAATGAGCTACTAGATCCAGAATCCTTGCCTCATCCACAACATTTTGCTGGTATAAAGCTTGAACCTTGTCTTGTGGTCATTTAAATCCCCATTTTAGAGTTCTTTGCTTATTTTTGTTCCAAATGATATGATTCTTGGGAGTTAGACGTCCCGAATGGAGAACACTTCAGATCTAGGGTTTTGAGGGGTTTTCATGGCATAAAGGTGCCAACTTTATGTCCATGGAAGTCCCATGCAACCTTTAGACCATCATTTTGGCCTTTTGAGATTATAAGGGCCATGCATTAAGAGAAAGTTGGAACTTTACGTGATCTTTTAGTCCCCAGAGTCTAGATCTATGACCTCATGGTCTATCTTGTAGTTTTGGTGGTTTTTGGATTAAGACTTTGGCCTTTTGGGTTAGGGTTTGAGGTTAATCTCTTTAAGAAGGATAATAATGGGTAAAGTTGGAAACTTTACCCTTCTAAAGGCATTTCCAGTCTACATCTGAAGTATAGGGTTTAGATCTGAAGAATAATGGCTTAATGAGTTAAGAAGGGGTTAACAGACTAAGGAACTCGATGAGTTCATGGAGGAACTCGACGAGTTGATTTGAAATGTCCTGATTCTGTTGAAAATGAAGAACTTGGCGAATTGGGGGAAAACTCGACGTGTTGGATCGCGATATCATGATTATGTGATTTATGTAAACTCGGCGAGTTGAACGGTAACTCGACGAGTTGAGTCAACTCGGAGCGTTGACTTTGACTTTGACTTTGACTTTGACCAAAGTTGACCCTTAAGGGGTTATGAGTATGAAAGGGTACTTAAGGAAATCTTTATGTTTAGGGATTGAGTTGGGTTGATATTTGGAGCCGGGGACTATTCAGCTGCTTTCCAGTATTCGAGGTGAGTTACCTTCCCTGTAGCAGTGGGTCGAAGGCACCAATGCCGGCCCACTTATTATTGTTTATAGTAAGATAATTGTCTTTGTGATAATTGTCTGGTATGCCACTATTTGTTGTGATTTATGTTCTTGTATGCTATGATATTATGTGATAGTGGTAGGGGTGGAATAGACCCCGTAACCGGTTGAAAGAGACCGTAGGGGTAGGCCAGCACCCAGATATGCTTGGCAATATCCGGTTGAAAGAGACTGAAGGGGTAGGCCAGCATCCAGAAATGCTAGGATACTATGTGGTAGTGGTAAACGGTGAAATGGACCCCGTAACCAGTTGAAAGAGACCGAAGGGGTAGACCAGCACCCATATATGCTCGGCGGTATTCGGTTGAAAGAGACCGAAAGGGTGGGCCAGCACCCAGATATTCTCAGCAGTATCCAGTTGAAAGAGACCAAAGGGGTAGGCCAGCCGTCGGATATGTTAGGCAGTATATTCATTGTATGGTATGTGGTATGATGGGGGAACTCACTAAGCTTCATGCTTACGGTTTTCAGTTTTAGTTTTAGGTACTTCTTCTTCAAAAGGAAAAGAGTCGACATGATCTCAGCGCATCACACTATGATTTTCCGCCTTATGAGATCCTTGGGGATTGTACTATGATATTGTTTTCCTATAACATGTTATGGTTTTTGACACATGGGTTTGATTATGATTTGGATGTCACTGTTGATGTTTTCAGATTACCATTTTTATAAATTACTTAATTAAAAATGAAATTTTTGGTACTAGATTTTGGGATGTTACATTTAGCGAAGAATCGGGCTCTACGCGGGCAGAACTTCTGAGCTGAAATCTCTTCTTCTCGGAGCCTTCTGGTGCTCCGGGACTCACAACTAACTCCTAAGAAAGGCTAGAGAAAATCCTTAAGGCTTTTGGGGTGTTTGGGAGAGAGTTGGATAGAAAGGTGTGAGAAATGAAGTGATTTGCGCCTCTATTTATAGGCTGAAATTTCGAGCAACACGGAGTGTTAGGATGCCAGGTGCCATGATCTCGTGCGAAGCCGTGGTGAGGAAGCAGTGGCTTAGATCGCGCCACGTGTCACTCGCTGGTTA
Organism: Lactuca virosa; assembly: GCF_052849685.1. Lineage (NCBI taxonomy): Eukaryota > Viridiplantae > Streptophyta > Magnoliopsida > Asterales > Asteraceae > Lactuca > Lactuca virosa. The sequence goes on along the minus strand of NC_136430.1, from coordinate 343,999,175 downwards.
CTCCAAAAACTAATTATCTTCTAAAATCCGTAACTTTCGCATACGAGCTCCGTTTTTTGACGTTATTTATATCCACGCGTAGGTAGCGACATGATCTACTACTTTCGTTTAGAATCTGTTGGATAATTTTTATTTTATTTTTAAAGTTATATTTTTAACAGGCTTACACAGTTAAAGTCCGTTAAAAATTCATAATTTTGTCATCGGACGTCCGATTTTGACCGTCTTTATATCGTTTAGCTTTTATTAATGAGATTTTCAATTCTCATTTAGGTTGTGTCGGCTAAAAATCGATCCATCTAAGATTCGATTTCCGGGTTGTATACTGCTACACTAAATCTTAGAAAAATCATAACTTCCTCTAACGAAGTCAGATTTGGACGTTATTTTTATGTACGTTCTCGATTTAACGTATACTACGACTTTCGTTTAGATTGCTAAGTCTAAAAATTAATTTATCAAAAATTCACTTTTTACGTTACGCGGCGTCGTACCGGTTTAGGCACAAAACTTCAACAGATCATAAATTCACTTTTTACGTTACGCGGTTTATCAAAAATTCATTTTTTACGTTACGCGGCGTCGTACCGGTTTAGTCACAAAACTTCAACAGATCATAACTTCTTCGTTATAAGTCGGATTTCAGCTTTCTTTATTTGTACGGAATCCTTGTGACAAATACTATACTTTGGTTAAGATTATTTATTCTAAATAATCTTCTATCTAAAAGTCGTTTTTAACACTTATTATCTCTAAATTGACTAACCCGAATATGCGGGCGTTACATCACCAGCACTAAATTAGAGATTGAAAGACCCAATAAAGAAATTGATATATTTCCACACCTTCCTTATAGATCTGATAGAGGATGTCATGCGCCTATATATATATATATATATATATATATATATATATATATATATATATATATATATATATATATATATATATATATATATGGAAAAGTTCAATAGAGAACCATAATTATTGGTTCTTCAAGGAACCAAATCTTTTTTTCAATTTCTAGAGCTTATTCTTTATCGAAAAAAAATCTAAAAATATCTAAATTCATATATTAACATTGTGAATGTAAAAAATATTTTTCGGATTCACATTGTGAATTTTCAAAGATTCACATTGTGAATTTTATGTAAAAAAAATCGAATTTGATATCATTGGAAAAAAGATAAAAAGTTATGAATTTCTGTATTTTTAGTTTTTTTTTTTGATAAAAAATAAGTTCTAAAAGTTGAAAAAAAGATTGGTTCCTTGGGTAATTATGGTTCTCTATTGAACCTCGCCCTATATATATATATATATATATATATATATATATTCTTGATGAAAATGAGTTACTGGTAGATAGAAATTAGATTATGTTAGATTTTTAGGTCTTTAGAATATCAATATATTTGGATATTTTATAGGATCGTGATTGCAGTCACTTTCCAAAATATTTGATTTCGACCCTATAGCCTAAGGTATTACGAAATCAAATTTGGGATAATCCAATAATGACAATTTAGAAGTCATGTCACTTCTAAATCTGAAACATAGAAAGTACATTGTTGTTTCTTGTTTGATTAGATAGAGATTTGCTTAAGATCAAATATATATATATATATATATATATATATATATATATATATATATATATATATATATATATATATATATATATATATATATATATATATATATATATATGAGAGTTCAACCTTTTTCATGGAACATTTACATTCCATTTACACAAGGAAGAAAGTGGGGTTAAAATTCGGTTACACCATAATTGGTGCCAAATGATGGTAGTTTTTGGACAGAACCGATGTCTACATCATCATGATGTCACAAGTAAGTTTTGGCGGGAATATGTATGGTTGGAGTTATATTTTCAGGGGCCCTGCCCCTTGGAACCCCATATCCCGAGTTCACATTTATCACTCTGAGTGTGCATCCTGCAGCTCTAGTCTCAGTTAGTAAATAGAACTCATCCTATCTCGATAGCAGTACTAACTACATTAAAGTATGTTGATAACACTACCCCCATTTAATGTATCCTTAATTAACTAAAAGCAAACATGTAACATCCTAAAAATTAAGGTTAAAATTTTCGATTTTTAAATTAATAAAACCATTATCCAAAACAACATCATAGAAACCATGGTGAATCAAAGGGTATCAATAACATCCAAGTACATCAGAGTAATATAAAAATGCGAAACGATGTGGTGTGTGCACTACAATCATCCTGGGCTCTTCCCCTTCGAACCAGGAGTACCTGAAACATAAACTGAAAACTGTAAGAACAAAGCTTGGTGAGTTACCCAAAATACCACATACCATACATATCAAACATATAATGGGCCCCGCCCGACATCGAACCCCGCTCGGAACAGATCTGCCAGTCATCAGACTCTGCCTAGCATCGGGCCCCGCCCGATATACATATAAACATATAAACATATAATCATATAAACACATGCAATAATCACAAAGATAAATAGTATACAGGATAGTCATCGTGCCCAGTCTGTTATACATATCAATATCATACATGCAAGAGTCACGCAAACAACTAACATCCTAATCACAATAAACCATGGGCCGACATTGGTGTCTTTGACCCGCTAAACACAATGAGGAAACTCACATCTAGCTGTTGAATCTCTCAAATAAATCTCGATCTGGTAGTCTGGAAAATCCCAACATCAAATTTTCAATCGTTGCCCTCGTCTTCTACATTGCACCGCCAGACGCCACCAACCATCAACACTATCGAAACCGACCATCCTCTTCCTTCTTACATCTCCGAAAAGCTACCACAAATAATAAATCCCTTATTCTCGCCATCGACACCATATGCATCTCATTATCAACCTTAAATCGACATCTTCAGTCAGTGATTGGAGTCCAAAATATGAACTTGCAACCCTACGATCTTCAACGTCATGATCTCACAATCTTGTTCTCCTAGTTGTTTATTGTGGGAGGAACCAGATGATCAATTCGGATGTAAAATCGGAACTGTATGAAATCCTTATGGTCTCCTCCTACCTCCTACCAACTCCAACATCAGCCACCTCCTGAAAGATCTTGTCTGCTCAAGGGTTGTATTTTTCTTATAGTCCAAAATAAAAGACATTTGATTCGTAGACCACAATTTTCTCCATACATAACAATTTGTATTTTAAAATGTTGTATTGTACAATTCTATAAAATATAAATTGTCGTATATCGGCTCTCGTGTATAAATCAATTTCCATAATAAAATGAACATAATGTAATTATTAGACAACAGAAATGAGGAAGAAAACTTCTCAATATTTCATTCAATCATCTATCTGATTACATATACTGAAGAAGAAGACCATAACGACTAAATAACTTTTACACATAATTACGCTTTAAACCTTCTACTAACACTATTTACATTTCTAACCCTCTAATATTCCCCCTCAAGTTGGAGCTGGAGAATAAATGTTCTTCAGACCCAACTTGCTTAGAAAGGGTAATAGTTTCGAACTTGGTAATGGTTTTGTAAACATATCTGCTAATTGCATAGTTGATCGAATCGGAAGAAACTTTATAGACTTGTTTTCAACTTTCTCTCTCACAAAATGACAATCGACTTCTATGTGCTTGGTTCGTTCATGGAATGTGGGGTTAGTGGCTATTTGAATCGTTGCTTCATTATCACAAAACAACAGTGTAGAATCAATGGCATGTATTCCAAAATCTTTCAATAATTGTTGAAGCCAAACAAGTTCAGAAGTAGTTGTTGCCATTGCTCTATATTCGGCTTTTGTAGAAGACCTGGAAACTGTTGGTTGTTTCTTGGATTTCCATGAAATAAGAGAGTTTCCAAGAAAGATGCAAAAACCAGTAATATACTTTCTCGTTTATTTACACGTGGCCCAATCAGAATCACAAAGCCCTTTCAATTGTAAAGATGATTCTTTTGAGAAAAATAAACCTTATCCAGGTGATCCTTTTAAGTATTTAATAAGATGACAAGCTGCTTCATAATGAGGAACACACGGATTTGACATGAATTGAGACAAACATTGAACAACAAATGAAATGTCTGGACGTGTGATATTCAAATATAACAATCTGCCAATTAGACGTCAATATTTAGAAGGATCAGAATACACTTCACCAACATGCTTTTGAAGATGAATCTTGGGATCCATAGGAGTAGTTTTAGGCTTTGCAGCTAATAAACCAGCATCTTCAATGAGTTGAAGAGTATAATTTCGCTGAGAGACAAAAATACCCTTCTTGGATTTGGCAATTTCTAATCCTAAAAAATATCCCAAGGAACACAAATCTTTTAATTTAAATTGGTTACTCAGTTGTTTCTTCAAGAATTGTATTCCTTTTGTATTTGGACCAGTGATGATTATATCATCAACATACACAAGTAAGGCTACATAATTGTCTCCAGTACCCTTATGAAACAATGAATAATCAGATTTGGATTGAGTGAAACCCAAAATCAGCATAAATTGAGAAAATTTGTTGAACCATTCTCTTGAAGCTTGTTTAAGTCCATAAATGGACTTATTTAACTTGCACGCCATTTTTGAACCTTTGTGTTCCCCCTGAATTTGAAATACTGGAGGAATATCCATAAAAACTTCTTCGTGTAATAAGAATGCATCATTTATGTCCAATTGAACCGTTTCCCAGTGATGAATTGCTGAAATGGCTAAAAGCATTTTAACTGTAACAAGTTTAGCTACTGAAGAATATGTCTCAAAGAAATCAACCCCTTCCTTCTGATTAAAACCTTTGGCTACTAATCGAGCCTTGTGTCTTTCTATATTACCATTACTTCCATATTTGATATTGTATACCCATCTACAGTCAACTGTATTCTTATTTGGAGGTAAGGGCATTATGGTCCAGGTATTATTTGCTTGCATAGCTACCAATGCAGAATCCGTAGCATCACACCATTCCTTATATTGAGAGGCTTCTTTATAACTTTTTGGTTCAAAATTGGCTGAAATATTCATGGAAAAAATTCGATGTGAGAATGAAACAGAATCATAAGACAAGTAATTGTCCAATGGATAAGGCATATTGGAATCTGTGGTATGAATCAAGTTGCAATGGTAATCTCTCAAATATGATGGATGATTACGAGTTCTAACAGGCCTTGAAGGTAATGTTTGTGAAGTATTATCAGGATTCGGGGACAAAAAAGATGCAAGGGTATTTGTGGAAATCACTATATCATTCATGGGAACTGGTAAAACAATATGATCAAAAGGATCATGATCATTTGAATTAGTATTGTTTTGGAAGAGAAAAATGGTTTCATGAAAAACAACATCCCTGGAAGTGAATATCTGTTTAGTTTCAAGATCAAATAACTTGTATGCTTTCATATTTGGAGGATAACCTATGAACAAACAAGCCCTTGCTCTAGGATGAAACTTTGATCTTGATGCTGCCAGTGTAGAAGCATAAGCAAGATAACCAAAAGCCCTTAGGTGTTTATAGATAGGAACATCACCATATAAATGTTAATAAGGTGTTCGATAAGATAGAACTTTAGATGGAATTCTATTTATCAGATAAGCAGCTGTCAATACACAATCTCCCCAAAAATGAATCGGAATCTTAGATTAGAACAATAATGATCTTGCTACATTAAGGAGATGTTGATGTTTTCTCTCAACTACAGAATTTTGTTGAGGTTTAGCAACACAAGATTTTTGATGAATTATTCCTTTGTTAGTAAAAAAAATCTGTGAATTCCAACTCCTTTGCATTATCAGTTCGAAAAGCTTTAATTGACTTGTTGAACTGATTTTGAATATACATGTAAAACTTGGGAATAATATCTTGAATGTCAGACTTATGTTTCAACAAATAAATCCATGTATATCAACTTTTGTCATCAACAATTGTAGCAAAAAATTTGTGTCTTGTATGAGTTGATTGTTGATATGGACCCCAAATATCACAATGAACCAAAGAAAAAGTATCATCACACATGTTGTTCAAACTTTCAAATGGCAATTGTTTCTGTTTTTCCAAAGGACATACAGAACAATGATTATTACAATTGTTTTGAGAAATAGAAACACCTAAAATATTCTTTATTGGAAAAAGAACATTGTTGGAAGGGTGCCCTAATCTCTTATGCCACAATTCCACAGAAGCCAAATTCACTCTATTATCAACAACAACAGTCTCTTCCTTGTGATTGTTTAGCACATAAAGATCTTGAATGTTGTTAGCTATGCCAATCGTCCTCTTTTGAAGAACATCCTGAATGTAAGCATGATGACATGTAAAGGTAACCATAAACTTCTAATTTTTAGTGAGTGCACTAACAGATATGAGATTGAGATCAAAATCAGGAACATAATGGACATTTCTCAAACTAAAGAGATAATCAATTTTAATGTCCCCAATTAGATGAACAGGTAAGACAACCTTATTTGGAAGAGTAACTGTGTGATGATGAATTTTTCTTGTGTTGAAAAACATGTTAATATCATGGCATACATGTTGAGATGCACCAGAATCAAGAATCCACATGCAAGATTGTAATCCATTTTTAATAGTGAGAGAGTAACATTTACCTGTTGAAGTAGTCTCACTTGGATTCACAGAAATCATATGATTTGAGAATGCAGACATCACTTGTTGACATTGTGCTTGAGAGAATCCTCTGAACATGTTACTCAAATCATCATTCATGGAAGAATCAACAGTGATATTGTCATTTGTACCTGCATTGATTTGATTATTTCTGGACTTAGGTTTTTATCCTGGTGGATATCCATGGAGCTTATAACACTTCTCGACAGTATGCCCTGAATATTACAATGTGTACAGAAAGGCCTATCTCTGTTGTTGAATTTCTTATTTTGACTGTTATTGTTGTTAACAGATCTGTTGTTCATAGATTTGGCTGCAAAGGCAACCGATAGTGTATGTTGATCAATCAATATGACTTTTTGTTTCTCTTCTTGAGCAACCAAAGAAAAAACATGATTGATAGCAGGTAATGGATCCATAAGAAGGATTTGACCACGAGTTGCAGAAAACAAGTCATTTAAACCCATCAAGAAATTCATGATTTGTTCAGATTGGAAATATTTTTCAATTTTGTTCACACCATCGCATTCGCACTTTCCACGAGAACATTTTGGCGTAAAATTCTCAAGTTCTCCAGATAGCGACTTCAATTTAGTGAAGTAAACACCAACTGAATCTTGATTTTGATTGAGATTCACAATTTCTCTGCAATTTTGAAAGATACGAGGGTCATTGTTATGTTGATATCGATCTTTGAGATCCTCCCAATTTTTCTGAGCAGAATCATTAAACATGATGCTCGTTGATATTTCCTTAGAAACGGAATTGAGAATCCATGAGATAACGAGTTGATTGTTTCGCATCCATGAATTATGATTAACAACTTGAGAAATTGGAGGTTCAGGTAAGGATCCATTGATGAATCCGACCTTATTTTTGACAGAAAGAGCGATCATCATTGATCTATTCCATGACGGATAATTCTCACCAGTAAGTGGTTGAGAAACAAGAATAAAACCAGGATTATCTGAATGATGAATGTAATAAGGCGACATTCTATCATCAATTGGTGAAATGTTCTGATGTTGTGAACTTTCAGGTTGAGATCTAGACATATGCATCAATTTTAGAAAACATAGATAAAAAAAAGTGAATAATTGATCAAGATCGATCAAGAATTAAGCGAAAACGAGCTATAATTCTCTGATACCATATTAGACAACAGACACGAGGAAGAAAACTTCTCAATATTTCATTCAATCATGACCATAACGACTAACTTTTACACATAATTACACTTTAAACCTTCTACTAACATTATTTACATTTCTAACCCTCTAATAGTAATTTCTTTAATTTGAAAAATAGATGATTTTTTAATCGAAATACAATATAATGATTAAACAATAAAACATAAGAGTAAATTACACGAATGGTCCCTAGGTTTGGGGTAATTTGCGTGCTTAGTCCCTAACTTAAATTTTTTAACTCGGAAGGTCCCTACTGTTTATTTTTGTTACACACTTGGTCCCTACTGTTTGTTTTTGTAACGCGCTTGGTCTCCATCTTAGCTAAAAAGACTATTATTTAAATAGGCAAACATGATGGGGTAGGTAAGATAAGATGAGAGGTGGGGTTGGGGTGTGTTTATTTAAATAAATTAAAAAATCAAGGGAAAAATAGTTTTTTTAGGTAAGAGAGGGACCAAGCGCGTAACAAAAACAAACAGTAGGGACCTTCCGAGTTAAAAAAACAAATTAGGGATCAAACGCGCAAATTACCCTAAACCATAGAGACCATTCGTGTAATTTACTCAAAACATAAATAACAATTTTTAAATAATCCTACTTTTATTGGAAAGTGCAGAGTAAACGTTAAGTCAAGCGCGTGGGGACTGAAGAAGAGAGAATCAAAACATTAGGAGAAAGAACCAATGCAAATAAAATGCCTTTCGGCGGGACATAGCACCGTCTTGTTTCATGTGTGGTGTGTCTCAACTCTTACGGAAAATGTTTTTTTTTTTTTTTTTTCTTATCTTTTTATCCATTTTACAAATTTCATAATTTGGTGTTTGAACGAAGAGATCTAAGTTCAACTCTAAAGAAAGTATTTCTTGGGCATCAGCGAAGCCGGTTTTTAGGGAAAAAAATGACAATTTTACATGAAATAAAAGCTTTGATAATCTTGTCAGATCACGATGTCCGAAAGTATCGATGCAAAAAAGTAGGAGCATAAGAAATTAAATCTTGGTCTTATTCAATTGCCGAATCGAGTTAATCTTTTATTTACTAGAAAGATCAATTCTCAAAGTTCAGCAATACGAGTAATTAAAAACTCATAGACTTAATTTTTTGATATTTTAATCCAATGACTCACAAAAATGGTAGAATAACTTACCCCTTAACATCTTGCCTGTAAATATTATCTATGAAGTTTTTTCTTCTTACATATATACTATTTATTTGCTATCAGTAGAATTCTAGAAATGTTAAAAAAAATTACAAAAATTATAAAAGGTAAAGGTAAATGACTTATAATGGTGGAGGAATTTATCTTTTTTTATACCTTCTAATCCATTTATTTATTTATTTTTTCCCTTTTCACTTCCATCATTCACATCTCATAATTCTAAAAATTAACATTATAAATCAAAATTTTAGATTTTTATTATAAAATTAATAATTTTTTTTTTTTTTAAAATATAGATTTTTAAAATTTTTTTAGAAAACATGATTTTTTTTTAAAAAAATTGAAAAAAAATATTTTTTTTAAACAAACTGTAATTTTTTTAAAAACATTAAATTTTAAAAAATTAGTCAAATTAAAAAAAAATGGAATATTAAAGAAAACTACAATTTTTTAACCAAAAAATCAACGTTTTAGGTACATATATACATATTTTTTCAAATGCATATATACATATTTCTTATATTATAATATTTATAAGTAATCATAAAAAAACTCATTTTTATTTACTAATCTATAACACAATAGTACAAATATTTTATTTGATACAAAATAAAATACAAAAAAACAAAAAATGTTTCAAAATTTCAAAACGTTTTCATGTTTTCGTGTCAAGATTTCCATAATTTCTTCAATTTATCATTTTTCACATCTTTAATATTTTCCACAAATTATTCCAAATCTACAAGTTTTTTTTTAAAAAATAATTAATTAATGCAAGAACACTTACATGAATGCATATGTATATATCATATAAGATTCATATGTGATTATTGATTGGTTTTATAGATAACAAAAATCATATTTTTGGCGGAAAACATAAAACCCTAAATTTGCATACACTCTAAAGGATCCATGTTCTTACAATGATATGCAAACAACAATTTGAATTCAAGAACCCTAAAGTAGATTGCTATTTTCGAAATTGGAGAAGGTTATTAGAAAACATACGCTCTAGTTTATTATTATAAATAAACTTGAATTCCTTTTTTGTAGAACTTTAGAAATCCAACACCAAAAATCTCTTGCATCTGATGGCTCACACCCAAACGCGAACAGTTAGAGGCTTATTGAAGAGAGTGGGGAAGGAGGTATGAATTTCAGCTCTTAGATCTCTAGGGGGAAGTGAAATACGAAAATCACAAGGCATGGGTATTTATAGGGCTTAAGGAAGTGCATAAAAGGCAAGTTTCCTTATGGATAACCCTAACCCTTTTCTTCCCCCCCCCCCCCCCCAAACAACCCTAAGCTTCCTAGAAGCTCTAGAAAACCCCTATAAATCCCTTCAGAAACGTCCCCTCTCCTAGTGAGCACAATTTTAAATGTTAGGTTACTAAATGAGCACAAATCTAAAAGTTAAGTGACCAAACCAAAAGTTAAGTGGCTAAATGAGCACAAAGTCAAAAGTTTGATGACCTTTAAAACTTAAAAAGAGTTAAGTGACCAAACGAGCACAAAACCAAAAGTTAAGTGACCAAAAATGACCTAAACTCTTATAATTAAACAAGATAATTTCGAATTAATATATTTTTCTCAAAACATATTAATAAATTATTTATTTCGATTTCTAATTAATTTATTAATCATATAATAAATTAATAAATCAGTCTCTCTCTCCAAATAACATTCCAGTCTCTTACTAGGTTTGAGGGCAACCCAAATGGACTTTGCTAATAATTTAAGTTTATAATAATTTAGTTAATGCTTAGACACGTAATCCAACAGTCTCCCACTTGGATAAGTCTATAACTAAATTACACATTCCAAATTAAACATCAAAGCGTGCCTTCCGAAGCAACTGCCGAACTCTAATCTAAACAGACATTGGTCCTTAGATAAGTGATCAAATATTCATCCGTTCTACTAGATATCATACAAACATGAGACATGGATTACAATCAATCTCATTGTCCAAGTTTTGTTTCCCAATTTCCGATTTGTGATGATGACATAAGAGTTCAAATTTAACACATCAATTGAGTCATGGCTGGACCCAACACTATAAGTCAACACCAAATCACCGGGGGTCCCAAATATATCGCTTTTCCCGTTAGGGAAAAAGTAACGAACAAACTTTGACTTATATGCTTGTATCCTTTACTCACTAAATCATACATGACATTGTATTTTATAACATCATGTTACTGATGCGTTTTCACAGTACCAATGCACAACTGACTTGTAAATTACAACTCATATATCTCCTTTTCAAGAATATAAGACATTATTGTCTCGGAATTACTCGTGATATAATCCATGAAGTAATTCTATGAGCGTGGGTTTATCCAATACTTAAATCTCTATTTCTAAGTACTCATGAATGTTGTAGCAATATGTCCAACTCCCTTACACAATCTACAATCCAATTCATTACAATCTTAATTCACTAATTACTTTTTAAAGTATGAGCGATTCTGGAATTTGAATAATTAAATTATTATGGAAGTAAAACATGTAAAATGAAACACAAGAATAAATAATTGACAAAGGCAGTAAACAAACTCATAAATAATCTCTATTATTTTATCACCAAAAGTCAATTACATTTATGTTGTTACAAGTTTCAAACTAATCATCTCACTACTAAAACTAATATCATCTCTCAATCCAATGCTTCTAGCATGCTGATTGTGTTTAACCCTACTCAGAGCCTGTGTCAAAGGATCTGCAGGATTCTCTTCTTATGATACACTCTTCACAATGAGGTGACCTTCTTATACTCTATGTCTTATATAATGGTACTTTATTTCGATATGTCTTAACTTTCCATGGTCTCTCAGTTCTTTAGTCAAAGAAACCGCACGTTCATTATCGCAGAAAAGTTCCATTGGTTCCTAAATGGTTGGAACTGCTCCAAGATCTCTGATGAAATTCTTCAACCAAACTGCCTCCTTTGATGCTTCACTTGCCGCTATGTACTCTGATTCACAAGTAGAATAAACCCCTATGTCTTTCTTGGAACTTTTCCAAGTAAATGCTCCTCCATTTAATGTAAATACCCATCCAGATTGAGAATGAAAGTTGTCTCGATCTATCCGAAAGCAGGCGTCACTATACCCAGTCACTCTCAACGTATCACTGCCTCCAAAGACTAGAATCATATCATTTGTCCTTCGCAAATACTTTCTTAACTGCTATCCAATGAGCTCTATCAGGATTTCCCTGATAGCGACTGTCCATGCACAAGGCAAAGGACACATCAGGGCGGGTACATGTCAAAGTGTACATGATTGATCCTACAGCCGAAGCATATGGGACTCGAATTCTTCACAAACCTATAGAAGTTCCTCTCACCAAAATCCCCAACCCTAAACTTCGCATTCTTCACAAAGCATTTGAACATATCAAGTGGGGGATTTGGTTCTCATTCTGTTGCATGGGAATAAGGTCACCGTGGGCATGGATTGGTTGAGCCCAATGGGCCAGTGATCGATTGTGAGCAGCAGTTAGTTCGAGTTTGGACCCCAAGTGGGGGAGAGTTGATTATTCATGGGGAGAGGCCGCAACGTGGTCCAGTTTCGTGTTTTGCAATGAGGGCCAGACACTATTTTTAGTAGGGTTGCTCTGGTTATGTCGCCTATGTCATGGATACCCGGGATAAAGGTAAGGCGACCGTGGATGATGTGTCGGTTGTGCGAAATTACCCGGATGTGTCTCCGGAGGATTTACCTGGGGTTCCCACGGAGAGGCAGGTGGAGTTCAGGATTGATCTGGTTCAGGTGCGGTTCTGATAGCCAAAGAACCATATCGGTTGGCTCCTCCTGAGATGCAGGAGTTGTCTACACAACTGCAGAAGCTGTTAGATAAGGGATTTATTCGACCGGGAAGTTCGAATTGGGGAGCACCGATTCTGTTTGTGAAGAAGAAGGATGGGTTTCAACGTATGTGTATCGACTACCGAGAGCTTAATAAGGTAACAGTGAAGAACTGTTATCCACTTCCGAGGATTGATGATCTTTTTGACCAGCATCAAGGTGCATTTTGGTTCTCCAAGATTGATTTGTGATCGGATTATCATCAGATGTAGGTCAGGGATGAGGATGTACAGAAGATAGCTTTCCGAACTTGTTATGGTTATTACGAGTTCGTGGTGATGCCTTTTGGGCTCACCAATGCTCCAGCCGTGTTCATGGATCTCATGAATCGCGTGTGCAGACCGATGTTAGATCGGTATCTGATAGTATTCATTGATGATATCTTGGTTTATTCCAAGACTCGGGAGCAGCATGATGAGCACTTGAGGGAAGTGCTGGAGACATTGAGGAGGGATAAACTTTTCGCGAAGTGCTCCGAGTGTGAGTTCTAGTTGCGCGAGGTGCAGTTTCTGGGGCACCTTGTCAAATAAAAGGGTATTCTGGTGTAACATCCATAAAATTCGAGCCAATTTAAAACTTTTTAAATCATTTGAAACCATTCAGTTATTACAATTTGTTTTCAAAATAGTTTAAACATCAGAGTCCCCAGAAATCAAATCGTCAATCGAGGAAGTGTACGGTCACGCCTTCGCCTTCCCGCGGTCATCCGTTGAACCTGAAACAATAAACTAAAACTGTAAGCTCGAAGGCTTAGTGAGTTACCCCCAAAATACCCATACACACAACAATACACATACAATAACAAACAGCATACTATGGGTCCAATCATCCATCGGGATGGAATACCCCAGGCCCTCAACCATCGGGTTGGAATGCCAACATACTATGGGTCCAATCAACCATTGGGTTGGAATACCCCAGACCCTCAACCATCTGGTTGGAATGCCAACATAACCAATCAAACATGTGCACCTATATCACATAATCATATAACAGTCTATAAAGACAACATACTAGGGTCCTATCATCCTCGGGATGGAATACCCTTAACTACCAATCAATCATGTGCACATATAACAGGTAATCTCCAGCATACAGACAATCAGACCAAACTATAGGTCACTAAGCATAACCACATCCAATCTACCAGGATACCAATCTAACAGATCATACTAGCATATAACCAACCTATCTACCAGGATACCGATCTAACATATCATACTAGCATATAACCATCCTATCTACCAGGATACCGATCTAACAGATCATACTAGCATATAACCATCCTATCTACCAGGATACTGATCTAACAGATCATACTAGCATATAACCATCCTATCTACCAGGATACCGATCTAACAGATCATACTAGCATATAACCATCCTATCTACCAGATACCGATCTAACAGATCATACCAGCATATAACCATTCTATCTACCAGGATACCGAGCTAACATATCACAACAGTAATAATCCCAATAACAAAACAAAGGGCCAGCCTTGGTGCCTTAGACCCTTGAGTACAGTGAGGATAACTCACCTCGCAATGTTGATCCGAACTAAAGAATCGAACTCCCGAATCGCTATCTCACCAGAAATCCTGAACTATCACATAATAAATACCAAGTCATTACACAACATAACAATCTTGACTAAGGATCCACACAATCCATCATGTCCATTCTCTTTATTGGGCTAAGGCCCAATGTCAAGTCCATAACCTTGAAAGTCCTTATGCAAAGCCCATTATTGGCCCAATTTACCAAATTGGGCCCAACTCCCTAATTAGGCCTCATTCCAATATCCATTATCAAAACTTGGCCCAAAACATTATATTCATAAATGTTGGATTAGTGTCTAAGCCTGTAACTGTATTTGGTATGTACATGACCCGGTTGTGCATGGTCCTTTTGGGTTGCCTTCACCAAAGCAACTTGATAGGATGATTTATGGAGAAAGAGGATTAATTATGATTTATTAATATTTTATATGAATAATATATTAAAGTAGAAATCATATTGTTTAATTAATATTAGTCAAGAATTAGTTTTGTGATTAAAAGACAATAATTAAACTTAGGGGACTAGAATTGTAATTATAAGATAATTGCAATTGGGCTATGGATCACCTTGGAACATAGGGTGGACGAATTCTATGGGAAGCCCATAAGGAATTCGTCCAAGGAGTGTTCTAAAGGGAGTCCATGGGCTGCTTGGAGCCTAAGCAGTCAAATTAGGGTTTCCTTGTTTGATAACCCTAATAGCCTCACTATATAAAGAGCCCTATGGCCCCAAAAACGTGGCTAACTCTTTTGGAAGAACCCTAGAACGTTTTTGGTGCCTCCTCTTTGTTCTCTTTGTTCATACTCTTTCTTGTGGTGTTTGTAAGCCATTAGAGGAGTGACACTTGTGACTCTAAGCTCCAAGACAAGAAGATTCAAGCCATTCTTGAAGAGGTAATCATCTAGATCTATTCTTATATGTTAAATTCGAAATTTATATGCTAGATTAGGGTTCTTGAGTCTTGGATGAATTGCATGTTCAATAGAGAAACCTAGATCCAAGCATTAGGGTTTGCATGAGCACATAGGATGTTCTTTTAGCTAAAACCCATCAGTGGTATGAGAGCGTTGATTGGTTTCTATTGTATTGATGTTTTGTGTTTCATTCTTGATTGCAAAGTCGAGTGTTTGGCCATCTTCCTGACACACTCGTCGAGTCCCAATGTGGACTCGTCGAGTAGGATGAACTCGGCGAGTCCATATGCTGACTCGGCGAGTCTAGCTGTCAGACAGACGGATTTTCGGATTTTTTTTGCCTATTTTGGCTTAGGATAATTGCCATTATAGTTTTAAATTAATAAAATACGAATCTTATTGATTCCTTATGATTATCTTTGTCAAAATAAAAGATTTTTGTCATCTAATTACATAATTGTTACCTTATTTGATAAATGTTAAATTATTTTAATTATTTGGTCAATTATCTTGCATAAACTTGGATTAGGTCAAAACTAGATAATCACCAATTAATAGTTTTAATTGCCTTATTTGTATTTTGATCTAGTTGTTTTGAATAGTTTCAAAACTTGCCCTCAAGTTTTGGAATTTAAATATTGATTAAAAGTTTAATTTTTGAAATTTTAAATTCTAAAACCCTAGTTTTGAAAAGTTCAAATTACACCCTTATGGTTTTATTAAATTAATTAAAAGTATAATTAAAAGAGAATTAATAAATCCATAATGATATGTTTATATTTAAAAGTGTAATTTATAAAGTTAAACCACCTAGTATTTTAAAAGTGTAAAATACACGCTTATAATATATATATATATATATATATATATATATATATATATATATATATAAAACATTAAATGTCTAATATTATATATGTATAACTTAAACTGCTAGTCTTATCGTTAGTAGGCCTCATTCACGAAGCCGATCTATAAGGGGGTATAAGGTTATGGCCTATAAAATGGCCGTTTAATGGGTGTCCACACTCACCCACCTCTTCCTTGATTGGTGGAGGGTCGTTAGCCGAGCGGGTAGGATTGGGCAAACCCTCTCCTCATTAAAAGTATAATGAATAATTAAGTAACTAAATGTTTTACAAAATTCCCAATCGTAGTTACTTTAGGCAAAAGTAAATTGATGCAATTCCATGAAATTACACTTTGTACCCTTGCTAAGACATTAGTGGAGCGTGTGTGGTTAACCATCACACTAATTGGGTCTAAGCAAAGGTAGCAAAGGGTGACTCGATGTTTGTCATAGTTCGATGGAGCGTGTGTGGTTAACCGAGACATCGAATAGGTGACTGTAACATTGGGGGCACCATGTATATTTGCATGGTTATTCACACCCTGTTTTGTCATCCTCAGAATCCCAGTCACAAATTGAGGGGCATATCGAGATTTAAACATGCCATTGAAAAGTTTGATGAATCTCAAAGGATCTAGGAGTTTTCAATACATTTAAAACTTAATCGCTTTTTCGTTTTTCATGGTGGAAAATTAGTGAATCGTCATTCACTTACCTTTAAATGTTCTACAATTTGAATTACGACATCCCTTTTCCAAATTGTAGAATATTGTGTTGGGTCCTAGCCTTAATATCTCATTTGGGTGATTTATTAAGGACTCAATCAATCAACTAACTTGAATTTTCTCCCGTTTTGTAGATGTCAAAGTATGACAACTATGGTCTTCCCACATGAAGATGATATTCCACGATTCGATCGAGGAACAAGAGATCATGCTTCACTTCCTCCACCTCCTCCTATTGTTCTCCCTAACCCACAAGTTCAAGCTCACTCAAGCCATTTTGGCAAGTAAACATGAAGAAGGAAAGTCAGTGTGTGCACACGTCTTAGAGATGAAGTCACACATTGATAGGTTAAGAATGTTGGGAGTCGTTGTCTGTGAGAAGCTGGCTGTTGACTGGGTTCTTCAATCGCTTCCTGACTCATATAGTGAGTTCGTAAGAGAGTACTATATGATAGACTATGACATGACCCTCATCGATCTCACCTATTTGCTTGTTGCTGCTGAATCAGCAATGATTTGGCGCACTGGAGAAGCAAAGTTGATTGGTGGATCTGCCTTCCAAACCTCCATGGACATAGGAAATGGCAACGAAAGGCATGCCATGGTCGAAAAGTTTGATCATAAGAGAAAGGCAAAGTTTGAGGTAGTTCTGTGTGCTGTTCCAAAAGAGTCAATTTGCTTTTATTGCCAAGAGAAGGGGAATTGGAGACGAAGTTGCCCTGTCTACCTAAGAGATCTAGGAGATGGGAGAGTCAAGACGTATGGCTCTACTTCAGGTAAAAATCCATTAACTAACTCTATAAGTTCCTATTTTTTTTATTCTTGATACATTATGTGATAGGATTACATTTTTGATGTTTTGTAGAATCGAAGAAAAGAGAGGAGGCTTAAAGGAAGAAGTGAGCTGAGTCTGATCGCGAAGAAATGGATTTTGATGGCATGGTTCGATGATTGGATTTTTGGAGCTGATACTTTTAGAGTTATCATAGATTGCTTAGGAATATATAATAGCGTAGTTTTTCATTTGAATTGCATTGTAAGGACAAGTTTTTCCGCACCTTTTATAAATAAAATAAATTTTGGTTTTATCTTATTTATATATTTCCTTGCAATGGCATGTATGAAAAATTGACGTTCGTATATTTCTAGTTTTAGCAATGTTGAAATGGATATGATTCTTAGTTATATTATTTGTGGTAATGTCGAGAATTTACCAAATAAGGAAAGATTCTTGTCACCCGAGTTTCAATTGGACAGAAACTTGGAATCGTACAACTTGTATTGTATGATGAATGAGAACCTTCATATTTGGAAAATTAAGACTAATTCCTTGACAAAGAGTCAAGTGAAGGACTAGGAGAAGTAGTACACAATGTTGTGAACTAGTCAAGTCCACCACAAAGAACAATAACATTATTCGTGATGATTTACTAAAAGTCTAGTAAAAGTGGTTATACTTACAAGATTAAGTGTAATTCTGAATCATTGAAACGTTTCAATGAATGGCAGAACGAATAAGTAGAATCAATGAAGGCAGAAAGCTAAAAAGTTTCTCCAATCTAAGAAGAAGGGAGAGTACTTTTGTATCGTGTTTTATGATCGTCTTGGTAATCATAGGAACCATATTACAATTCATCCTCTAAGGATACCTTAGTGCACTAGTTTGGCTAAGAAGAGGAATCAAGAATTGTTGTAGTGGTTAAGTAAGTAAGATGCATCGTACTTCGTTCCAAAATCAAGTCTTAGAGTTGTACTCCAAGATTGTGACTTGAGTGGCATAATCTTAAGTAGGAATGTTCTTACACTTGCACATTTTGGTAAGTTGTGATGTCTTGAATAAGACAAAGGCCAACTAGTACCAAATTACGTGTAGGTTTTGTTTTGATATAGACACACACTAACTCTTGAATATTTGTTTTGTCAAAAAATTGTTTCTTGATAAGAGAATCTAATATGTCAAAAGGTCAGTGGGAGTCTAAAGATCTTGAAAAAGTTTCAAGAACTAATCGAGAGTAAACCTATTAAATACTAGCACACGTCTTGAGGATTGTAACCTATTGTGTTGACATATTCTTGTTTCTGTGCCATTCCAGTTTGGTCAACTATGCATATGAGTTCTATGAGTTCTCAATAGACTGCATAAGGCACACACCTTGTTCGATGAAAGTAGATTGACTGGCATAGGTGAGCTTCTAAATAACTTGGAAGCAATGGTGGGATCCTTGGTGGCAAGAAATTAAGTATGAACAAGTTCTGTCCATAAGAGTTTGGATTTGTCACAAACATTATCTTATGATTGTGGTTATGACAAATTCACATGGATAGGAATACATACACCATAAAATCTAAGTTTCATAAGGTTTCTTTCCTTCATAAAAATGATTGTGAGGAAACACTTTCACTAAGAGAGATTTTAAGGAGATAGCGATTATGTAAATTACTTTCTCGAATTCGATTATGATTACAACATCCCTCTTCATAGTTCCAATTGTAAGATTTGGCGATTAGTCTGAACATTCGGGACTTAGTAATATAAGTTCTGAATTAGTTTAGACACACATGTGAGCTGTCTAAGGAAAGGTGTATGAGTTTGAGAAGCTTAGATAAAGGCTTATCGAAGCACATCGTATTGGAAATATGAACTTTAGAAGTCAATAAGTATTGTCTTCCAGAAGTCCGACTGTTTTCTAATACGTGTCAAAGTTAGTGGGAGCATAAATGTTATGCTGTAATGGATATAATCATCATGTTAGTGGGAGCATGGTCATTATTTTAAGTATTGCAAGTTGGCAATATTAATTATAGAAAAACAAAAGTTTCACTTTGCAAAGTTGCAGGGGTTGAAAAGTTGTTTTTGCTATAATTAAGGGAGAGAATGTTATACTTCGTTTCCAATCTAAAATCTTAGATCGAGAAATTTTAATTGAATTTAGTCAAGGATATATTTATTAATTGCATTCTCAAAGTTCGATTATGATTACGGCATCCCTCTTCATAGTTCGAATTTTGAGAACATGGCAAATAGAAATATTATGGCAATATTATAGCAAGAAACTGGTAAAGTATCACGTTTTTCTTTATGAATCGAATCCCATACGCTTCGGGTATAGGATCGATTGTATATGCTGTAATATTCGATCGTTCTAAAATTTTCCAAATGCCTAGGGCATTTAGAGGGAAAAAGGGAATAGAACCGGATTTGACTAAAATAATTAAATAACTGCCAAGGACAAATCAAAGGTTCGCCAAGGATTGATCGCTTCTGGACAATTGGAAGTATAGTCATGGATGGACCATATTGGAATTATTATGAATAGATAAGATTCTATTGAGAATGAGTTGTCATATGGAAAATATGGAAATGTTTCCTTATTGGGAGTTGGACGTTAAGAATCTATGTCTAGATTAGAAACTTCTATGCAAGAAGGATGTTCAAAGGAATATACTATGAATGTAAGACTTCATGACTATGGAATTGTCTTGAAACAATCTCCAATAGAACACTTTGTAATTTCATTGGCAAAGTCTTGGTGACTTTGCCGTTGTGACATTACGAAAGGACCGTTGCATAAAATGTTAGAATCTAACATATTCTAGTAGTGGGGAGAATTTTGTATTCTTACACTAATGATTAGGAATTGTGAAATGAGCATCATTGGAAATGTGTTCAATTGATCTATTTCACAAAGTAAGGACCATAGGTAAACATAGTGTGCATGCTTGGAGCATGGGACAACTGTTGTTATAATTCAAGTAAGAAGTTGATTACCCGAAACAACAAATAATGAGTAATCAATATGGTGATTAAATAAGAGTTATTATTTATACTCAAAGGTTTGAGGTCATATAGTATTAGTATTATTCTTGTGTTTCACTTTACATGTTTTGACTTCCCGAATAATAAGATTATTCGAAACCATCCACAGTCGATCATACTTTGGAAGTAGGTATGAAAGAAGACTGTCATGAATCTGACTGTAGATTGTCTGAAGTGTTTCAGACATAGTAAAAGTTTGTTGCAGGGTTCATGAGTGCTCCTATAAGATTAGAGTATTGGATTAAACCCTCGCTCACTTGGATCGCTTCATGGATTTTATCACGAGTGATTGGTGAGACGATAATATCTTATATTCTTGAAACCGAGATGTGTAAGTTGTATCTTGCAAGTCGGTTACACATTGATAATATGTAAACACACCAGTAACTTGGTGTTATAAAACGTATTGTTGTATGTGATTCGGTGAGTGAGTACAAGCGAGCATTGAGTCGAAGTTTATCCATTTCTTTTGCCCAAAATGGGATAAAAGCGATATCTGTGGGCCCCTCGATGATTTAGTGATGACACCTAAAGCGCTTGGCCAAGCCCGGACTAAGTTGATGTGTTCAATTGTAGTCTGTTGTCAGTCATCGTAAATCGGAATTTAGGAAACAACACGTGAACAGAGAGTATGATTAAAATCCATGTCTAAGTTCATACAATATATCGAATGGAGGAATATATGATCCCTTATCTAAAGGATAGGTTGCTGATAAGATCAAAGTTCGACGGCATCTTTGAGAAGCTACGATTGCTAATTGGATTATACTTACATTATATTAAGTAAACTTATCCAAGTGGGAGACTCTTGGATTAGTGTCTAAGCTCGTAACTATATTTGGTATGTACATGACCCGGTTGTGCATGGTCCTTTTGGGTTGCCTTCACCAAAGCAACTTGATAGAATGATTTATGGAGAAAGAGGATTAATTATGATTTATTAATATATTATATGAATAATATATTAAACGAGAAATCATATTGTTTAATTAATATTAGTCAAGAATTAGTTTTGTGACTAAAAGACATTAATTAAACTTAGGGGAATGGAATTGTAATTATAAGATAATTGCAATTGGGCTATGGATCACCTTGGAACATAGGGTGGACGAATTCTATGGGAAGCCCATAAGGAATTCGTCCAAGGAGTGTTCTAAAGGGAGTCCATGGGCTACTTGGAGCCTAAGCAGTCAAATTAGGGTTTCCTTGTTTAATAACCCTAATAGCCTCACTATATAAAGACCCCTATGGCCCCAAAAACATGGATTACTCTTTTGGAAGAACCCTAGAACGTTTTTGGTGCCTCCCCCCTTTTCTCTTTGTTCATCCTCTTGCTTGTGGTGTTGTTAAGCCATTAGAGGAGTGACACTTGTGACTCTAAGCTCCAAGACAAGAAGATTCAAGCCATTCTTGAAGAGGTAATCATCTAGATCTATTCTTATATGTCAATTTCGAAATTTATATGCTAGATTAGGGTTCTTGAGTCTTGGATGAATTGCATGTTCAATAGAGAAACCTAGATCCAAGCATTAGGGTTTGCATGAGCACATAGGATATTCTTTTAGCTAAAATCCATCAATAAAGTCCAACAAAGGCCCAAATCCAACTAGTCCATAAACAACCCAAAACCTGAAGCCCAATTGCTAAAGGCCCAACAGAGGACGTACGCGGGGCGTACTCCTCTAGTACGCGGGGCGTACTTGTCCAGATGTTGACCATCATCGGGGTGGTTGACCCAGTACGCTGGGCGTACTGGATTTACGTTGGGCGTACGCTGGGTTTCACCAAAACCCTAATAAGTGCTTAATGGCTTAAGCACTTAAGCCCAAACTCCAGATCCATCGACCAAATGTGCCATAGGACTATAAAGTCTCGAACTTTATCACTTTGGACGTCCAGAAAGTTCTTAACACATGGTCTTAATCCATTAATACCTTCCTGCTTCATGCATGAGGCAAATCTAGCTATTGGGACACCATTTTTATCACTTAGGACCTCCTCTAAGGTCTGAAAGGACAACTCATTTCGTCCAAACCATAACATGCACCATTTTGGGACTGTTGGGAAAATAATGCTTCCATAAAGCTAAAATGACTAGATCTATCTCATACAAGTATAAAGTTCCAAGCTTTTTACCTTCTGGAGCTTCTAGGGCACAAACCAACTTCAGATCTACAAGCTTGATCTTCTTCTCCAACTCCTTGATGCAACACCTTCTTCTTAAAACACTCAAGAAACACTCAAAAAGCTCAAACACTCAAGGAAATGGCTAGGGTTTGTGAAAAATGACTCTAAGAAGTAGAGGCTGGGGTAAGGGAGGGTCTTGTGCTCATAATGTTGCTTATATAGTCTCCAAACCCTAAATATTAGGGTTTCCTTCTGCCATGAGTACGCCCAACGTACACAAGTGTACGCCCGGCATACTAGGGCACGCCTAGTACCCTTATGTACGCGCATCGTACTCCTCCTGATCCCAATAATTGCAATTTAGCCCTTAGACTTTCATGGCTTCACCCTTCTATCCCCAAGGACTATAAATGACAAATCTTGGGATGTTACATATGGTCGACCTGGCCAGGGTTGAGGCCGTGATGCGGTGGGAGGTTCTGAGGTCTCCATCTAAAATTCGGAGTTTCCTTGGTTTGGATGGTTATTATCGGAGATTCATCCAAGATTTCTCTAAAATAGTTGTTTCTTTGACTCGACTAACCAAGAAGACGATTACATTTCGCTGGGGGCCTGAGTAGCAGGCAACTTTCAAGACTCTAAGATAGATGTTTTGTGAGGTGCCGATTCTGACTCTGCCTGAGGGTGTTGATGATTTTTTGGTTTATTGTAAAGCTTCGATCACATGTTTGGGGCAGTGTTGATGCAGAGGGGACGCGTGATCGCTTACGCTTCGAGGCAGCTGAAGCCTCATGAGGCGAATTATCTGATGCATGATTTAGAGTTGGGGTCTGTGGTTTTCACCCTCAAAATTTGGCGGCATTACGTCTATAGGGTTCGTTGTACTATTTACACTGATCATAAGAGCTTGAGGTATTTGACGGACTAGCCGAATCTGAATATGAGGCATCGTCGATGGTTGGATGTGGTGAAGGATTATGATTGCGAGATCCTTTACCACTTGGGGAAGGCCAATGTGGTGGTCGATGCTCTCAGCTGCAAGGCGGTCGTGGCTCCGATCAGAGACATATGTTTGAGGATGACCGTGATTACAGCATTGTTGGATCGGATTCGTGAGGCACATGCCGAGGCTATGAAGGAAGGGTACCAGAAGAGCGAGCGCATTGTGGGTCAGGTGGCTTCCTTCGATTATAATAGTCGTACGTTTTTGACTTTGCATCGGCGAGTTTGGGTTCCATATTGGGGAGGTGTACATCAGATTCTAATGGAAGAGGCTCGCAATTCGAGGTTCTCCATTTATCCCGGGGCGAAGAAGATGTATAGGGATCTTCGTCCTGATTATTGGTGGCCCTGCATGAAGCGGGATGTGGCATGGTATGTGGAGCGGTGCTTAACCTGAAAAAAGGTCAAGGTCAAGCATCAACGTCCTCACGACAAGATGCAACCGTTGGAGATTCCTGTATGGAAATAGGAAGACATCACCATGGATTTTATCACGAAGCTTCCCAGGACTGCGCGCAGAGTAGATTCGATATGGGTCATCGTGGATCGTTTGACCAAGAGCACGCATTTCATTCCGGTTCAGGAGAGTATTTCTGCAGAGAAGTTGGTCGAGGTTTATATATCAGAGAGGTGGTGGCACATCATGGGGTGTCGGTATCAGTGGTTTCTGACAGGGATGTCAGATTTACTTCCTGGTTTTGGAAGAGGTTTCATGACGAGTTGGGCACTCATCTCCATTTCAGTACAACATTTCATCTGCAGACCGATGGTCAGAGTGAGCAGACTATTAAGACTTTTGAGGATATGTTGCGAGCGTGCGTGTTAGACTTTGGAGGGAGTTGGGATACGTATCTTCCGTTAGTGGAATTTTCGTATAACAACAGTTACCACACCAGCATTGATTGACCTCTTTTTGAGATGCTCTACGGGAGGAAATGCAGGACCCCGATTTGTTGGGGAAAGGTCGGTCAATGGGTTATGGGGAGTACCGAGGTGGTACTCAAGACCACTGAGCTGATTCAGCAGGTTCGGAGCAGGCTCCAGACAGCCCAGAGTCGGCAAAAGAGTTATGCCAACAGGCACCGGTCAGACTTAGAGTTCCAGGTGGGAGATATGGTTCTCCTGAAGGTTTCACTTTGGAAAAGTGTCATCCGGTTCAGGAAGCGGGGCAAGCTATGTGACAACCCGAAACTTTTATCTTGTACACTTAGTCAATTCAATCAATGTTAAACTTGTTTTGTTGACTTCTTGTACTATTTAAGGGTTCGTTTAAGTGTTCTAAGCTTGAGTATAGCCAAGGTTGAGGTTAGGAATGAGTCAGCAAGCCGTAGGGTGACAAAACCGGGCGATACACACCCTTAGGGGGAGTGTACGGCCGTACATATTGGTGTGCGGCCGCACACTCACCTCTTGGCCGCACACTCACCTCTAGGGAGCACATCCACCCTTATATAAAGGGTAGACCCCTTTCCTTTCATCCCTTTAACACCTTGGCAACACACAACACCATTTCTCTCAAGCTTCTTTAACCGCAAACCCTCCAAAGCTTCAAAAACGTGAGTAATCCATCCTTTAGCTTGTTGTGCTTGAAGAACCACTTAATCTAAGCCTTGAATCATCAAAATCCCGTCATGTTCTTCATCTCTTTGAAGGAGTGCGGCCACACACCCACATAAGGTGGCCTCACACTCCTAAAAGACCCTCCAAAGTGAGAGTTTGACCTCCATATTTGAGTTGGACATGACCCTAGCTTTGCAACACCTTGGAATTGGCATTTTGGACACAAACTTGAAGGGTGTACAACCGCACACCCCTGTGTACAACCACACACTCATGTGTGCGGCAACACACTCCTGTGTGTGGTAGCACACTCCTGTGTACGACCACACACTCATGTGTGCGGCAACACACTCCTGTGTGTGGTAGCACACACCTGTGTACGGCCACACACTCCTGTATGCGGCAATACACTCCTGTGTGTGGTAGCACACTCCCTTGTGCAGCAGCACACACCTTTGTGCGACCACACACACACCATAGGACCACAAACCCATTTCTAAGACCCTTAACTTGTACTACAACTAAGTGTGGACCTAGAACACTTAATGGATGCAAGTATGCACCTAGAAAACACCTCAAAGACACTTTGCAACATGAGTGTACGGCCGCACACCCATGGCCGTACACACCTTTAAGGTGGCCATACACCTCCCTCATACAATCCTTTAAGGTTCTAACACTTAGTGTATGTAGTTCCAAGTTCCTAGAGTGGTTCTCCATCACATCTAGTGGTGAAATACCTTCATTTGACATCCTTTATGTGTCATTACATGTTAATTAGGATCAAATCGTGTTCAAGGCTTCACTTGAACATCCAGCATTCCGTATCGATCCTTCATTCAAACCACTTGCCCGAGGTGAGTTCATACCCCTACGTTTTTTCCGAGTTTTTCATGTCTCAGGGGGGAAATACAAGCAAAAGTACAAGGAAACTTGTGCTCAAAATATATTATTTTGTTTAAGATAATTACATTTTCAGCATGCTTTTTGATGGGTTTTTGAGCATTCTAACACTCCTATGGTGTACATGCAACCCTAGAAACCTTGGATCTATGTTTGACTAAGATACATGCAAATAATTATTTTTCCAAGGTTCTTATCCTAACTAGCATGGCATGGGGTACTTGAATCAAATAAAACTAGTAGAATTACTTACCTTGTAGTAGTAGTTGATTGCTTGGAGTTTGAGAGCCTAGCACCAATAATGTGGATGCCTCAAATGGAAGTCACAAATCACCACAAACTTGGAAACTTGAGAGAATAGTCACAAACTTCTTGAAATCGGCCCTCTTAGTTTACACACATCAACTCATGCAATTTCAAGAACCAAGGCCTCCTTTATATAGTGTGGTGGATTAGGGTTACATCCATGTAAACCCTAATACCCATGTCTTTTCATTTCCATGAGATCCATGGGTTAAAGCTCCATGGAGTATCCATGGACTTTCCATGCAAGCCTAGCCCATTCCAAATAAGCATTAGCCCACACTATATAAATACAAGAGCCCATATTTAATTAGTCATACTTTTGATCTCTAAATTAATTCTAAATTAATTATAGATCAACACTAATTAAATAATATGATTTTATATTAATATATTAGAACTTATAATATATTAATAAATCATAACTTATACTATTCTCAAAAGATTATCCGTAAATTGTTCGGGTGAAGTGCAACCCAAATGGACCATGCCGGGTCGGGTCAAGTACATACCAAATATAGTTATGGACTTAGACACTATATCCAACAGTCTCCCACTTGGATAAGTCTAATAACTATAGTTGCAAGTATGACTTCAGGAACCGATCAGCAATCGTAGCTCTTTAAACTCTGTTGAACTATGAAGCGCCATTTTAGATAAGTGATCATATAATCCTCTATTCTAGATATCAGTCGGACAAATACATGGAACATGGTCTTGCTTATTGTCCAGCATTTGTTTCCCGATTTCCGATTTGTTTGACATAGAACTTAACTGAACACATCAATTTAGTTCTGACCGGGCCCGGTACATAGGTCAAAACAAAATCATCGAGGGGCCCAGATATCGCTTCTAATCCTAGAAGGAACAGATAAACTTCGACTCATATGTTTGCTCTACTGCTTTTTGAATTACACACAAAAGCACGGTTTATAACATCGAGTTACCAATGCGTTTTCGTGCAATCAATGCATAACCAACTCATAGGCAACAAATCATATCTCTAGGTTTGAAGACTTATATGATATTACCGTCTCACGATCACTCGAGATAAATTCCATGAAGTGATACAAGTGAGCGTGGGTTGAATCCAATACTCAGAACTTATGAGCACTCATGAGTGTTGTAGCCCCGCTTTGTCTAACATCTTAGACCTCTACAAGCCAACCCATGACAGTCTTGATTCATATCTACTTCCAACATATGACCGACTGTGGAGAGTTTGAATAATATGATATAAACCATAACATAATTATTCTGGAAGTCAAAACATGCAAAAAGAAATAATAGTAAACTAATATCATCAAATGTCAATTACATTTTACAAATTTCAAGATTAACTACTAAAACTAATATCATCCTTCAGCCCTACGCTCCGAGCATGCTGGAGATGCTTAGCCCGAGTCAGTCCCTTCGTGAGGGGATCTGCTGGGTTCTCATCCGATGATACCCTCCTTGCCACGAGGATTCCTTCTTCTATTCGATGTCTGATGAAGTGATATTTTCTGTCAATGTGTCTGGATCTCCCATGATCTCTTGGTTCCTTGGCTAAGGCAACCGCACTATTGCTGTCACAGAAAATCTCCATTGGCTCCTTTATAGCTGGTACAACTCCAAGGTCTCCGATGAAGTTCTTTAGCCATATAGCCCCCTTTGCTGCCTCGCTTGCTGCTATATACTCTGATTCACAAGTGGAATCAGCCACTGTCTCCTGCTTGGAACTTTTCCAAGTAATTGCCCCTCCGTTTAGAGTAAAGACCCAGCCCGACTGAGAGCGGAAATTATCCCTATCAGTCTGGAAGCTAGCATCACTGTACCCTACAACTCTCAAGTCCTCACTGCCACCGAGGGTAAGGACCCAGTCCTTAGTCCTCCGTAGGTACTTGAGGATATTCTTTACCGCAGTCCAGTGTGCCTTGCCAGGGTTCCCCTAATACCTGCTAACCATGCTCAAAGCAAAGGCTACATCAGGTCGAGTACACGTCATAGCATACATGATCGATCCTACAGCTGAAGCATAAGGTATTCAACTCATTTATGTTATCTCAGCCTCAGTACTAGGGCTTTGTGTCTTACTCAATCTGGCGTTACTCTGGATGGGTAACTCTCCTTTCTTGGAGTTATGCATGTTGAACCTTTTCAACACTTTGTCCACATAGGTGCTTTGACTAAGTCCATTTAGTCTTTTACTCTTGTTTCTCAAAATCCTTATCCTTAGGATATAGGCAGCTTCTCCACGGTCCTTCATAGCGAAACACTTCCTAAGCCAGGACTTTACTTCCTGCAGGGTTGGGATGTCATTTCCTATGAGTAGTATGTCATCCACATACAGTACCAAAAAGCTGACTATACTCCCACTAGCCTTGATATAGACACAAGATTCATCTTCACTCCTTGAAAAGCCAAATTCTTTGACTTTATCATCAAAGCAAATATTCCATCTGCGAGGTGCCTGTTTTAATCCATAAATGGATTTCTCGAGCTTACACACTCTACTGAGGTACTCTGTACAGACAAAACCCTCTGGCTGAACCATGTAAACATCTTCAGCCAACTTTCCATTAAGGAAAGCGGTTTTGACATCCATTTGCCATATTTCATAATCATGAAATGCAACAATGGCTAACAGAACCCTAATAGACTTAATCTTGGCCACTGGTGAAAAGGTCTCATCATAATCAACTCCCGGAGTTTGAGAATAACCCTTTGCAACCAGTCGTGCCTTATAAGTGTGTACATTACCATCCATGTCGGTCTTCTTCTTGAAGATCCATTTGCACCCAACTATCTTACGATCAGGTACATTGTCAACCAAGTTCCAAACTTGATTGTCATACATGGACTGTATCTCGCTATCCATAGCCTCTTTCCATTTAGCAGCCTCAGGGCCTGTCATGGCTTCCGTGTAGCTGTTAGGCTCATCCACATTTACCAGTGTGTTATCACTGATAAGTGTCTCACCTTCTGCAGTAATATGAAAACCATAATAATGCTCAGGTGCATTCCTAACTCTGGTGGAACGCCTCAGAGGTATAGATTCTTCAGTCGGCTCAACAGGAGTTTCCTCCTCAGGTTGAGGGCTAGGGTTTGAGGTTCCTTCACCACTTGACTCTTGAATTTCCTCAAGGTCAATTTGCCTCCCACTGTCTCCTTGGCTCATGAATTCTCTCTCTCGAAAGAATCCTCTTCTTGCTACAAAGACCACATTATCACTGGGTCTGTAGAAGATGTAACCAAAGGATTTCTGTGGGTAGCCGATGAAAATACACCTTTCGCTTCGGGGTTCGAGGTTATCGTGAGTCTCGCATCTCACGAAAGCCTCGCAACCCCAAATCTTGATGTGGTCTAGATTGGGAACTTTTCCAGTCCACACCTCGTGAGGTGTTTTGGCAACCTTCTTTGTAGGGACTAGATTAAGGATATGGGCGGCAGTCTCTAAGGCATACCCCAAAAATGAGATTGGTAGCGAAGCTCGACTCATCATGGAACGAACCATGTCCAACAAGGTCTGATTGCGCCTCTCAGCTACACCATTCAACTGTGGTGTCCTAGGAGGTGTCAATTGTGAGACAATCCCACATTCCTTAAGATAGTCAAGGAACTCAGTACTAAGATACTCACCACCACGATCGGATCGAAGCATCTTAATGTTCCTGCCCAACTGATTCTCCACTTCTTGCTTAAACTCTTTGAATTTCTCAAAGGTTTCTGACTTATGCTTGATTAGGTAGACATATCCATATCTACTAAAATCATCAGTAAAAGTCACATAGAACCGATTAGCATCTCTTGTGGCGGTTCTGAAGGGTCCACACACATCCGTGTGTATGAGGTCCAATAAACCTTCACCCCTAGCACAAGTGCCAGTAAAAGGTGACTTTGTCATTTTACCAAGCAAACAAGATTCACAACTATCATCTGACTTTAGGTCAAATGACTCCAAGACTCCATCCTTTTGGAGTTGGCCTATGCGTTTCTTGCTTACATGTCTAAGACGACAATGCCATAAGGATACTTTATCTAAGCTAGTGGAAGAGTTAATACACAATACATTATTTCCTAGATTATCTACAACAGATACAGTTTCATACACGCCATCACAAGGTAATGCTTTAAAATAAAGAACATTATTAAAGAAAGCATCAATACTACCATTATTATTATCAAAATAAAAGGTAAAACCTTATTTATACAATGCATGAAAGGAAATAACATTTCTTGCCATTTCTGGCGAATAATAACATTTATTCAAATCTAATGTAAACCCAATATTTAGCACTAAGGAATAAACTCCTATCTTGGTGACAGGTGAAGCTTTCCTGTTTCCCATGATCAAGTTTATCTTTCCCTGCTCCACATTCTCACTTCTTTTTAGTCCCTGCAAATCACAACATATGTGAATACCACAACCTGTATCAAGGACCCAAGACTTAGAATGAGGTGAGTTATTAGACAATATAGTGTATATACCTGCATGGTTGGGTTTTACTTTCCCATCCTTTAAATCTTGCTGGTACTTTGGGCAGTTTCGCTTCCAGTGCGACTGTTCATGGCAGTAGAAGCATTCAGCTTCATTAGGGTTAGCAGAAGGAGTGACAAAACCTTTCTTGGTTTTGCTTGAAGAGGAGCCTTCAAGGGTCTTACCCTTGGTACCCTTAGAAGGGTTCTTTCTATTCTTCCCTTTGCCATGCCCGATTGCCAAGACATTGGCCGCAGTTGGAGTAGGAGTAGGAGTAGTAACACCTGACTTACCCTTTAGACCACTTTCGGCGGTCTTCAAGAGTCCTTGAAGTTTGCTGAGGGTGACTTCTTCCTTGTTCATGTGATATGTCATGCGGAATTGATCATAACACGATGGCAAGGAGTGCAAAATGATGTCTATTGCTAACTCCTCAGGGAAGTTCACATTCAGCTTCAGTAAGCGGTCCACATACCTTTGCATTTTCTGCATGTGGCCCGTGATGGGTTCACCATCCTTCATTCGGGTTGTTATCATGGAGGAGATTATTTCATATCGCTCTTGACGAGCACTTTGATGGTAGCGGTCCATCAAGTCCTGGTGCATCTCAAAAGGATAATAGTCCTCATAGGACTTTTGGAGCTCGGCTGTCATGGTGGCCATCATGATACATGCCACTTTTGTAGCATCTCTTTCATGTACCTCATATTCAGCAAGCTCTTCAGGAGTAACAGTTGGCTCGAGTACCTTCAGCTCCTTATCGAGAACATATTCTTTGTTCTCATACCGAGTGACCATCCTGATGTTTCTGATCCAATCTGTAAAGTTGGACCCATCAAAGATGACTCTCCCACAAAGATTCATGAGAGAGAAGGAGCTAGTAGGGTTTGAGCCAGAAGCATTGTTATTGGAAGACATCTGAAAAGAAGAGGGAATAGATTAGATTAGATATAGAGATAGTCCTTAACAAAACACCCAAATGTAATATTAAGGCTAGGACCCAACACAATATTTTATAACTTAGAAGAGGGATGCCGTAATCTAAGCTATAAGATATTTGAAGGTAGGTGAATGACGATTCACCAATTTCCACCATGAAAAACGAAATATTTAATTAGGTTTTAATTGGTTTAGAAACTCCTAGATTCTTTGAGATTCATTGAACTTTCTTCAATGGCATGTTTCGATCTCGAGTGTGCCCTTCAAGTTTTATGACTGGGATGCCGAGTATCACAAAACAAGGTGTGAAGTAACCATGCAAATTACTTGGTACCCTTAATGTATTACCCCTCAATCGATGTGCCGGTTAACCACACACACTCCATCGATACTATGATAAACATTAAGTCACCCTTTACCTACCTTGTTAAGTTCAAGTTAGTGTGCCGGTTAACCACACACGCTCCACTAACGACTTAAACAAAGTGTAAAGTGTAATTTCATGGATTAGCACCTTATTCACATTTTCCTAAAATAACTAAGATTGGGAATTCAATAAAGTTTAGTTACTTTAGTATTATCATTATACTTTTAATGAGAATTTATAAGTCCTTGTCCTACCCGTTCGGCTAACGACCCTCCACCGATCAAGGAAGCGGTGGGTGAGAGTGGACACCCATTAAGTTGTCATTTTATAAGCAACAACCTTATACCCCCCTTATAGACCGGCTTCGTGAATGAGGCGTACTAGCGGTAAGACGACTTGATCTTATACATATATAAATATTATTAAACTTATAATATTATAAAGTATAAGGGTTGAATTTTAACTTTTAAAATTCTAGGGGTTGGAACTAAAGTTTTTAATATGACTTTACATGTTCCAAAACTTGAGGGCAAGTTTTGTAAACTTCCAAGACTTTTCATTTCTCATAACTTATGAGTTAATGGTTATTAAAAATGAAGACTCTTCATTTTTTGTAACCTATGTGTTCTTTTAATGGTTATTTATAAATGTGACTTTTGGTTATCCATAACTTAAGAACTAGTTATGGACTCCATTAAAACACATAAACATCAAGAATTAATCTAATCAATTATTAGCACATAATTTCTATGATCTTCTAAACTCATATGTTTATGAATGTTCATATCAAGAATTTCAAGAATCGTAAGTACATATACAAAACTTGAAATTTTGATACGAGCTTTTGAACAAAACTTCGATTTTCAAGTTTTTTTTTTTTTTGCATCAAGTATCAAATAATCAAACCAGGCTCTGACACCACTGATGGGTTTTTGAGCATTCTAACACTCCTATGGTGTACATGCAACCCTAGAAACCTTGGATCTATGTTTGACTAAGATACATGCAAATAATTATTTTTCCAAGGTTCTTATCCTAACTAGCATGGCATGGGGTACTTGAATCAAATAAAACTAGTAGAATTACTTACCTTGTAGTAGTAGTTGATTGCTTGGAGTTTGAGAGCCTAGCACCAATAATGTGGATGCCTCAAATGGAAGTCACAAATCACCACAAACTTGGAAACTTGAGAGAATAGTCACAAACTTCTTGAAATCGGCCATCTTAGTTTACACACATCAACTCGTGCAATTTCAAGAACCAAGGCCTCATTTATATAGTGTGGTGGATTAGGGTTACATCCATGTAAACCCTAATACCCATGTCTTTTCATTTCCATGAGATCCATGGGTTAAAGCTCCATGGAGTATCCATGGACTTTCCATGCAAGCCTAGCCCATTCCAAATAAGCATTAGCCCACACTATATAAATACAAGAGCCCATATTTAATTAGTCATACTTTTGATCTCTAAATTAATTCTAAATTAATTATAGATCAACACTAATTAAATAATATGATTTTATATTAATATATTAGAACTTATAATATATTAATAAATAATAACTTATACTATTCTCAAAAGATTATCCGTAAATTGTTCGGGTGAAGTGCAACCCAAATGGACCATGCCGGGTCGGGTCAAGTACATACCAAATATAGTTATGGACTTAGACACTATATCCAACACTTTTAACACGGAAAACAGTTTTACCAAACGATTAAGAAATCAACTCGTAGAAACAGTTTTCAAAACTAGAGCAATGAACTTATGAATCATGTAGTCTAATGTATCATTTTATAAAGGATTCATGCTAATTGGAAAAAGGATTTTCTATATTATTACTTGTAAATTTGTTAGTCTAAGTTGGAGACACGTCCTTGGTAACACTCCCACAGAAACAGAGTGTAGGACTAGCACTTGTGACCAGAATCTCTTGTAGGGAGAGCGTGACTGTTGTGTATAGATCTATACGGGACTGACAATCCCGCACTCTGCTGCTAGCTACAGTCGGACCGGCAGGTATACGGGTGACAAAGTCATAAAGGATACCGGCCCCGTTACGTGCCATATCCAGTCAGTTATGGTCATGACCTCACAACCTAGATAACAGGGATTTACTTTTGTAATAATGAATCAAGTGAACTAACCTCAAAGTAATAACCGATAGATTACTGGAGGGTATTAATAATACCTTCAGGATTTAGTTCATCACGTTTTCTTTTAATTAGTTTTATTTATGTAATAAGGCTAATATACCTCACTGGGAATAACCAGGGTTTTTAAAAGGAAACTACGTTTATCGATATAAGTATGGTAGATACTTGTACACCTCAGTTTAGAACGGATAACCAACCGTCAACTTTTAGGGAAAATATAGGATTTTCCCGGGATAACTCAGTTTCTCATAAACGGATTGTTTAACAAGTAACCAACGGATATTCACATTCATTCCACGACACCTTGGATTGTACATATCATGTATGAATCTGGAAGTCATGGAAGGAATGGGTTTTCAAACACACATTTCATAAGAAAATATAGGATTTTCTTGAGGAACACTTTTCAAAAGAATCAAAGAACATTTTTCCACCAAAACCAATTGCTTATGAACTCACCAGCTTTATGCTGATATTCTTTCAAACTACTTGTATTCTCAGGGAATCAGTAGACAGGTACTTCTTGGATTTAGAGGAGCCGGAGCAATAAGAGTCATGTTTTCTATATTTTACATACTTTTCATGTATTTAAAACAAATTTCAAATTGATGTAAACACTTTTCATATTTGTATTCAATGTTTGGTTGTGTTTACTATGCTTGCTATACAATTGTTGTGATACTACGTATGACGTCCTCCACCCCGGAACGTTTCCGCTATTCCGGTTTCGGGGTGTGACAAGCTGGGCCCCAGATATATTGGTCCTTTCAGGGTTTAGGCTCGGGTGGGCCGGGTTGCTTATCGCTTGGATTTCCAGATGAGCTTAGCCAGATTCATAGCATGTTCCACGTCTCTCAGATGCAGAAGTGTTTAGTGGATGATTTCACAGTGGTACCATTGGAGGATATTCAGGTGGATGACCAACTGAATTATATTGAAAGACCGGTGGCGATTTTGGATCCGAGGACGAAAACCTTGAGGAACAAGGTTGTTGAGCTGGTGAAGGTGCGGTGGCAGCACCGCAAGGGATCAGAGTGGACTTGGGATCCCGAGGACAAGATGAGAGAGCACCATCCATAGTTGTTCAAGGCAGCGGACTTCAAGGACGAAGTGTGATTCAAGTGGGGGAGATTTGTAACACTTGAATCCTGGTATGTTTCACTTTTTCCCCTTGTGTATTTATAAGTTACATTTTGGTCCTTGTGTAGTACGCAGGGCATACCACATGGTACGCTTTTTGTACAAGCTATGAAGCGAGTACGCAGGGCGTACCACATGGTATGCTTAGCGTACTCATGCGAGGCCATGACGGGATTCCGGACACGTACACGGGGCGTACATCCATGTACACGGGAGTACGTGTGATTTAATGAAAACCCTAATTTGGGGCTGGACACTATATAAACACATTTATGGCTCATGAAACCCTCATTTCTCAGCCTCCTTTGACCTCTTAGCCTCATATTCGAAACCCTAAACCTCTCCTTTGTGTTTTAAGCTCATTGTGTCCATTTTGGTGTGTTTTGGTCCATAATCAAGAAGCATAAGCGTGGTGCAAGATTGTTGAGCAAGGAAGAGCTCATGGACCCTGATTCTCTACTCTATTTCTAGCTTGTTTGACGTAAAATGCTATTAACTTGATCATTAATGGCTTAGATCTAATATATATGAGTTGTGGTCCCTTTTTGGCCTCATGAATGATATCTAGTGATTTGATACCACTCTAGGAGCTTTGAGTTGCCACTCTTGGTGTTTCTGACTTTCAAAGTCCATAAAGTTAACACCTTTAGGGTTTAGAATCACCCATGCATGAGATTGTGTTTAATTAGTGAAAGTAGAGTATTATATCTTGAAGTTGGGTCCTTTTGGGGCATGAAAAGTCACCAAGTCAGCGACTTTATGGTTCTAGACACTTAGTAGGATTCAGATCTGTGGTTTAGAATTATGGACTTAAGCATTAAGTGCTTAAGGAGGATTTTGGCTTGAGTACGCTGGGCGTACAATTCTGTATGCACGACGTACAAGCCATATAACGAGTACGCTTAATGTACAACTGAGTACGCCCCGCGTACTCAGTCAAATGGGTTTTTTTGCATTTTGGGCTTCGAGTTTGGGCTTTCTTTTGCGCTTGGGTGTTTGAGTTCTTATTGGGCCATCTGAGTGCAAGTGTTTTGGACTAGGAAAAAGTTGTTGGGATTTAGGGTAAGGCCCATGTAACGGTTTGGGCCCAATTTGGAAAATTAGGCCATAAATGGGCCTTGGATGACTAACTGGTTTTGGGCCTTTTAGATTGTGATTTTGGGCCTTAGTCTTGGACCAAACTAGGTGAGGGGTAAAATGGTGTACTTACCCCAAATATGGATTGTTGGATATGGATTGGGTCCCAAATTTTAATTGGGTATTATTTTATATTGATAGCTCGGGGATTCGTCGGACCAGCAGCCAGGGATTTTCAGTGAGATTCAGCAGTCGAGGTGAGTTTCCTCACTGGGTTTAGCGGGTCTGAGGCACCAATGTCGGCCCTTATTGTTTATGCTAGGATGCTAGGAGTCTACGTGACCCTTGCATGTGTTATGTGCGGCTATGTATACCGAGCGAGGCTTGATGCTGGGTGAGGCCTGATGACGAAATCCTATGCTATTGTTTTATGATCATTGTATGTGTTAGCATGATTATGTGATATACATGGTATGTGTATAGTGGGCGGGCCTGATGTCAGGCGGGGCCTAAGAATAACAGATTTGTATACCGAGCGAGGCTCGATGTCGGGCGGGGCCCGATGGAGGGTGGAGCCCGATGTACGGTGGGGGCCCAGTATGTGATTTATTATGTATGGTATGGGGTAGTTTGGGGAACTCACTAAGCTTTATGCTTACAGTTTTTAGTTTATGTTTCAGGTACATCTGGTTCCACGGGGAAGAGCTCGGGGTGACTGCATCTCACACACCGTGTAGTTCCGCTTTTGATTTACTCTGATTGATATGATGTTTGATACACTTATTTTCACTTTGGAATGTATTGATAATGTTTTTGGAATATTGTCTTATTTAAATTAAAAATGAAATTTTTTGGTCATATTTTTGGGACGTTACAGTATTCCTCATAGAACCTCTGTAATTCGGGGATCATCGTAGCGACCATGATGCAAGCAACTTTTGTTGCATCTTCTTAGTGTTTCTTGTTGGAGGCTAGTTGTTCAGGAGTAGCTTTGGCTTCACCGATTTCAACGAGTTTTTCTTCAAGGACATACTCTTTTCCCTCGAATCAAAGAGCCATCTTGATATTTCGCATCCAATCATTGTAGTTGGTGCCATCAAAGGTCACCTTGGACACGATAGAGAGTAGGGAGAAACCCGTATGGTGGGTAGATGATGATGGAGCAGAAGTATCACTAGGAGTAGACATCTTTTAGAGAAAAATAATATTTTTATTTAGATGATAATTATCCTTAATATTTAACCCATAATAAATGATTAAAGCTAGGATCCAAAATAACAATTCACAACTAAGAAGAGGGATGCCATAATCTTATTGCGAATTCATGAATGTAGGTAAAAGCAATTTACCAATTTCGAACTATGAAATTCCTAGATCTTTTGAGATTCATTGAATGTATCAATGACATGTTTAATCTCAGATTATTCTCTACTATTTGTGACTGGGATACCGAGGATCACAAACTAGATGTGAATAACCATACAAATATGCTTGGCACCCTCGATGTCATTTATCATCTCATATTAATGTCTCAGTTAACCACACACACTCCATTAATCAATGATAATTTTTGAGATGCCCATTATTACTCTTTATAGTCACTA
The DNA here is from genome assembly GCF_052849685.1 of Lactuca virosa. NCBI lineage: Eukaryota > Viridiplantae > Streptophyta > Magnoliopsida > Asterales > Asteraceae > Lactuca > Lactuca virosa. The sequence continues at coordinate 343,960,823 of NC_136430.1, read as the reverse complement.
TTAGTCTGTCAGTTAACCACAAGCGCTCTACTAACTACTATAAAATATAATGTGCAATTTTATGGATTAGCATACTTTTCACATTTTTCATAAAGTAACTAAGAGTGAGATTTTATAAAAGGTGTTTTAGTTACTTTAACAACATTATACTTTTAATGAAGTTAATTTCCTATCAGATTTGTTCTGTTAACAACCCTCCACCAAACAAGGAGGCGGTGGGTGAGAGTGGACATCTATTCAACTACCATTTTATAGACAGTTTCTTTATACCCCCTTATAGTTCAACTTCATGAATGAGGCATACTAGAGATTTGACTGACTTAGTCTTATACATATATATAAGGTGTATTTTTAAAACTATTTCAAAAAATACTAGGTTTAATTTACAAATTTCGAAATTAATAAAATTAATTCAATTTAAATTAAACCAATAAGGATTAAAAAATTTATTTACTATTAATCAAATAATCAAATAAATTTTAATCCTAATCCAATACCCTCTAATTTCAAAATTAGGGTTTGGGATTTACCAAATTAATAATTATCCAAAATTAGGGTTTGGAGAAGGGTTATTAGAAAACATACCTTTTAGTTTATTATTGTAAATAAACTTAAATTCCTTGTTTGTAGAACTTCAGAATGCCAGCACCAGAAATCGCGTGCCTCTGATGGCTCACACCCAAACCCTAGTAGCTGAAGGCTTATTGAAGAGACAGGGGAAGGATGTGTGAATTTCAGCTATTAGGATCTCTAAGGAGAAGTGAAATTTGAAAATCACAAGGCATGAGTATTTATAGGGCTTAAGGAGGTGCATAAAAGGCAAGTTTCCTTATGGATAACCCTAACCCTTTTCTTTCACCCCATAAATCCATCTAGAACCATCCCCTCTCCTAGGGAGGTTCTAGAATCAGTCAATGGTGAAGTTTTGGACATTGACAATTTTAGTCATTCCACTTTCAATTATTCCAATTAATTCCAATTCATTTCTGATTAATTTATAATTAAACAACATAATTTTGAATTAATATATTTTTCTCAAAACATATTAATAAATTATTTATTTCGATTTCGAATTAATTTATTAATCATATAATAAATTAATAAATCAGTATCTCTCTCCAAATAACATTCCAGTCTCTTACTATGTTTGAGGGCAACCCAAAAGGACTTTGTTAATAATTTAAGTTTATAATGATTTAGTTAATGGCTTAGACACCTAATCCAACAATTATATCATGTAAGATTCACATGTGATTATATCTTTTAATATTCAAATGTGAAATTCAAAAGAAAATTTTAAAAAATAATTAACGAAGAACAATCACACAAAATGTATGTGTGCATATAAACGTAATTCATATGTGATTCACTTGTGATTTAAATGTGAATTACTTGTAATTCATATGTGATTCACTTGTGATTTACATGTTAATCACATGTAACTCATATGAATCTAATGGATAACCTATTGGATAACCTATTTGAGTGTGGATAGGTAGAGAGGGTATCTACATTGATACATGAATCTAATGAATTCTACCCTACAATATAGTTTGATTGCTTTTGAGGTATAACTTTTGAAAGCCATATAGTTATGTTTTATTTAACATGTCTATATCGTATGATCCGATTATGGTCTTGTTCATTAGTTTTATGAGAAATTTATGTTTACATTGTTTTAGGATGTTTGATCAAATTCGGTTTTAATCCAAAACGGTTGGATAACTGAATCAAATTCCATCATATTGCAAAAGGTTTACTGTTTTACGACTTAGACTTCGCTAACAAATCAGGAGAGACTAATTAGAATAATCTCAACTGATTCAATAAAATCAAGTAAAATCATGATCTCGATACCTTCAATGAAATAAGCAAATGATGACCAACCACGTGAGGAAGAAACCGACATTAATTATTCATCCATCAACGGCAGACTCGTTGAGGGAGAGATTAGATCACTGAAGGAACGATAAATTAGTTCCAATCTAGACGGAATTATGGAGGCACCAAGGTCGTGGATGCAAAATCAATCGGAGACGAGAGATCCATGAGGAAATAGATTAGATCGATCGATTTAGAAGTAGAAAAATCGACAGATCCTAACCCTTCCAACTGATGTAATTGAAATTGATGAAACGATTCTAGAATTATGAGAGGAAATATCAGAAACATGGAGATCTCAGAAAACATCGAATATAGTAGAGGATTGGAGTCGATTCATCAGAGGTAAGTCTTCGGATGTTGGATCGTTGGTTTGAGAGAAAGCGCTAGAGGGATAACGAGAGGAGAGAGAATGAAGTTTAGTTTATCAGCTATTAAATTAGAATATCATTTAATTATATTTTTGTTTCCTATAATACCCTTGGTTGATTTAATTAAGATGCCATTCCTTCTTATTTTTTCTACTTATTTGCAATGCCACATTGAATATCGACCCTCCTTTTTTATCTAACCCCCACTTTTAGTTTTATCGAAGATCGACTCCGTCTTTTCGAACCATTGCGAGAGGGCAATGACTCCGCCAGTCCCTTTAAAGGACAGTGGCTTGCAGTTGGTGAAGTCCTTGTAGGAGCACTCTCTCGAGCGCACAGGGGCCTCTCCGTGGGTAGAATGAACATGTGTTCCACCTCCGCTGGCACTGGAAGAATGATATTGAGCCATGGCTGTTGCCACAGCCGCAGCTACTGCAGCGTTTAGAGCTGCCGTATCAATTTGAGGGGTAGGTGGTGTTGAAGTTACTCGAGGATCGCGTCTCGTTGATCGGCGCGGAGGCATCTTGTAGCTAAAAGTTTACATAGATGAAGATATTGATAAGAATTTAATAGAGAAAAAATATGAGAATGACTCATGGGCTAACTCTTCATAGCCCAACAATACGATTGAATAGTATGATTGAATGTAGATCTAGCACTAAAAGATGAAAGCATTTGGATAATAATTTCAATGAGATTAGATATCTGTCAATAATACTGGTATTACAGATGTAACAAGTTCGGGAAAAATGACCTAGAAGTAGGTCTTACATCAACCAAGATGGGAAAATTTTGACAGAACTACGACCTGATTAAGACTTAACAGATCCAAAGTTTTCACAACGATAGGAAATTAAACTAGAGTTTTTACATAAACTAAGTTATATCCAAAAGGGAAAGTCGAGGAGACTTTATCTGCGACGAGAACTACTAGAGTGAGTTCTTGATTCTGTCAGAAGGTGTTCTATGTCCCTTATGCGCCTTTCGGATCTTACTTGCTGAGCTCGAAGTTCCATGACTTCGGCTTGGGTTGCAGTAAGTTCTCTCTGCAGGGCCACGTTCTGATTCTAAGTTCTTGCATGAGCAGACTCCAGCTGGTGGATGCGGACAGTGTTGACTCCAGCGTCAGCATCAACTTGCAGGATTTGATGGATAGCCGCTCTACCCTGCTCATCAGTACGAGCAACCCTGCGGACTAGAATAGGCAAGATTCTGTCCGCTGAGCCTCCCTCGCTCAAGTCATAGAAGCTTCGATCTCCGTTGTAAGGTAACGGTTGACCTTGCTCGTGACTCCATCTGTTCAAGTTTGTTGCCCACAGAGGTGTGGGGCCTTGAAATGCTGGGCGAGGGTTAGGATTTGGGTTTGGGTTTTGAGCCATTGGGGGTAGCTTGTTGACTTTTGGCTCTGAGTCAGAACCATCAGAAAAGCCTTCAGCTTGGTGATCATCCAAAGGGATTGGATCATCATCTTTTGGCTCCTCAACAAGCCATCCAACATTGCCTTCGTTTGGGAAGTACGAGTCTCCGGGGATATGGAATCCAGCCATGATATCTACGCGAGAAAAGGGGTAAAGAAGTAATTAATAGAAGAACTAATTAGATAATTATAAGATGATCCTTATCATTTACTTCAACATTTGCGTAGTGCATACCAGTCATATGTAACCAAGACAGGATGGACCTTTGAATAAGTGACCCTAACTCTAAGCCCACAACCAAACAAGGAACAGGAAGTAAAGAAAAGATCACAGATTCTAAGTCTATGACATCCTAGTTACATATAACCTTAGCGTATCCACTCTGGAACTATTGACATACTAATAAAGACCTTTTTAGTTTGCACATAAGTAATTATAGTAACACAAAATACTCCTATAGTATTTTAAGTTTATATTCTGTTCTAATGTTTTCATTGTAGTATTGTTGGTAAGGTTTTAGACTTGTTGCAACCTCACAACCACTCTTAGACACATGCTAGTCACTCCTCGGAAAATATAGTTGATCATGTTATATCATTCCTAGGGTTGACTATATGTCTCTAAGTCTAATTTTGTTGTCCAACAATCGTAATACTTTTGTTCTGTCCTAGTGACACTGATTTTAGCATGAATGCAGGTATGTATACTTGGTTAAATATTTTATTATTTAAAAGTATAAACTCTTAGTCAGAGTATTTTAATACCGTTGTGTTTATAGTTTGTATATCTTTTATGGGTTGATATACTCGATTCACTATAAACAATGCTCTGATACCAATCTGTCACACCCCAAAACCGGAACGGCAGAAACGTTCGGGGGTGGAGGACGTCATGTACAGTATCACAACAATGCATAGTAGTAAACAAGCAACAACATCATCCATTGCATTAATAATATAATTTAATACAAGTGTGTTCTGTGAAGTTTATAAGACACCAAAATGTAAATCAAAATAAAAGATGAGTCTTGAACGAGCTCCATCTTCTCCAAAACCTGGCATCGGTACCTGTCTACTGATGACCTGAGAATACAAGTTATTTTGAAAGAGTTTATCAGATTTAAAGCTGGTGAGATCATAAGTATTTTAGTGTCATTGTTTGTATGAAAGTGTTTGTAAGTACTTGATGTATAAGTTTGTAAATGTTTGTAAATGCTTGTAACTCCTATAAAATCCTATATTTTCTACTAAACATAGCCTTCTACCAAGGCATCAAATGAAATGTATGTTTGTTTCTTGTAAAAGTGTGTATTTTCCCAAGGATGACTATCATTAACCAAAAATATAGTTTTACATTACCTTTTATGTGAAAAGATCACAATGTGAATGCAATGGGGAAATAATAAAGTATTGTAGTGTTGTATTAAGTAGCTACTGCTGTACTAATTACCTTAAACCAATTTTTATTTAAAGTAACATGTGATATGCCTGTACCATACTACCGACTAAAAACATTACGATGAAAGACGTCGGAAGAAATGACATTTGGCACCCGTAGACTTGCAAGTCCCACTATAGCTAGCAGCAAGGTGTAGGATAGTCAATCCAGTATAGATCTATACACAAATTCAACGCTCTCCTTCTAGGAGACTCTGGATACAAAACGAGCCATGACAGGTGATGCCATGCCCCGTTACGTGGCTCACATAGCTGTTGTAATGTTCTTGTATGTATTGTATGTACTAGTGTAATGTATGTTCTCTCTGTCTAGTATGTTCTGTTTGTTTCTCATCATAGTATTCTCTATCTGTATGTTATGTTTGTTTCCCATCATAGTATTCTCTATCTGTATGTTATGTTTGTTTCTCATCATAGTATTCTCTATCTGTATGTTATAGTATGTATTGACTCATGTATGAACTAACTCATTGTATGTTTCATTGTTCTAGTAATAGCATTAGTAACTTCCTAAACTATACCTGTTATAGTTTACTAGTAATGTTGTTTGTATGTATGAACATGATGGTGTACCTTTGCTACCCAAAGGCACTGAACTGAATGAAGGAACTTTTATATCTATACACATATACATAATATATAATTAAGATTCAAACGACCTTCGGACAAGTAACCGATACCCTAAGTCCACAACCAAACAAGGAACAGGAAGCAAGGCGAGCTATCAGTCCTAAGTCCTTTCAATCCTACTTATATAACTATATCTATATAGATATGCATTTGACAAAATATAAGTTTAAAAGAGTTTGAATAGAAAGTATTTAACATGTAAAAGTATTTGATAAACATTTTGAAGTAGTTTGTTTGATAAAACAGCTAATTTAATAGCAAATCCTTTGTTTGATAGTTAATAATCACATGTGATTGATATAATAACTATAATGTTTCAACTTGTATTCCCCCCCCCTATAAAAGCATTTAAAATCATTTAAAAGGTAGATTAAGGGGGTATGAACTCACCTGTAGTGAGTGGTTTGGATGAACGGATGGTATAGGATGCTAAGTGTCAAGTGAAGACTTGAGCACACACACGGATCCTATTTAACATATAATGACACATATATGTATCTAATTAGTCAATTAACAACTAATTAAGCAAGTACAGACACTCTAGGACATGAAAAACACTTGATTCAAGTGCTAGGAGTACCAAAGGGTTGCACCTAAGGGGAGTATGGCCTCTCTTTGGAGTTTATGGCCAATATGGGTGTATCATATGAGTTTACGGCCCAAGGTAATTTCCCCATGATTTTACGGCCGTAAACTCATGGTATTATGTACCAATTTGTGATATAAGGTCTTACAAGTCATAATGAAGTATCCTTTGATCAAGTCTAAGCCTTACGAAGGATTGGTGGCACATATGCACCCTTAACTAGTGTTTACGGCCTAAGGTGATTGCCTTGGCCATAAACACCATTTGTTCTTGTTTCTTTTGATGTTTAAGGTCCTATACTCTTCTTGGAAGTGATCTAGGCTTGGTTCCAAGGCTTTGGAAGGGACTAGGGCTCATATTGTCCCCTTTATTAGGGTTTACAGCCCAAGGAGATTGCCTTGGCCGTAAACACCTTATGATCTTGTTTTCTTGATGTTTTCTATGTGTAAACTAAGTGATTCAAGCACACAACAAGCTAAGGTAAGAGTACTTACAATATAGAAGCTTGTAAGGGTGTTTAAAGTCCAAGAACACTAGTGTGTGTTCTTGGTGTTCTTGGTGAAATGAAGAACACTTGAAGATCTAACAAAATGGAAAGATTTCATGGATGAAATCATGTACAATCACTAGATGTTGTAGTATATCAACTAATCAAGGAAAGAAACACTTACAAAGTTGAAGATAAAGAAGAAAAATCGGATTCTACTTGAGAGAGAATCACTTCTAGGCTTGAAAATGGTAAAAATGAATAAAATGACTAAGTGTCATATTTATACCTTAGAGTTTACGGCCGTAAACTCCATTTTATGGCCGTAAACTCCAAACTCTTGGAGTTTTGAGACTTAAATGTTGCACATTTAACTCTAGAGTATACTTCCTATAATTACCTCTTGAAGGTACTAGGCTTTAGAACACTCAAACAGACTCTATACAGCTTAAAAGTTAGCAGAAACAAGTCTGACTTCTATTGAAGTGAATGGTTGTTCAAGATAGAAATTTCGAGTTGTCACACATACATTATGTATACTTGGATGGTTTTTTTGATGGGTTATGTAAAGAGGTTTATTGGGGGGGGGGGGGTTGGGGTTGTTTAATAAACACTTTCAATATTTCATTATAGCTTTTGTATTAAATTTTAATATGGAGACCTGCAGGTAGTTGGTAAAATATTTTTATATACGGTTTGTGGTGCAAAATTAAACTTCTAAAACTCCATAAAAATATATACAAAGCTTAGCATAAGCTTTAATAGAGGATTTAAAAAAGATGGTAGAGAGATTTGATTGTACTTTGTTAAAACTAAATAGTTTTTTGATGGTTATATACCTACTATTAGGTACATAACAGTCACATATTCTTCAAGCCCTATATATATATATATATATATATATATATATATATATATATACATATATATATATATATATATATAGTGTGTGTGTGTGTATGTGTTTGTTTTTTCAAGAAGGAGAAGAAGCAAACGACTTGGTAACATCTACATCTTTAATATGGTGATGCATCGACTGCTTTGAACCAGTATGCAGTACGTTGGTGGTACTGCCCATGGATTTTTCCCATATCCGTTCTACTCTGTCTACCTTATGGGTAAAATAGTTAAGTTTTACTCACATTTAGTTCATTTTTGTTTTTTTTATGTAAAACCTTAAATTTTCAAACAATTTTTTCATTTTCAAAATCACATAATTCTTATTATCATATCTCAAAACCACAATTGTCAAAATGTCAAAAACACAAATTCATATATTATTTGATAAAATCCAGGATCCTCAAAACATAAACTACATCTCGTGTGTACAATCAAGCCAGCGCCTCCCCGCGATCATGAGAAGTACCTAAAACACATAGCACACAATACGGTAAGCACGAAGCTTAGTGAGTTCCCCAAAATACCGCACACATATCATTAGCCTCTCATGGCTATATCTCGATAAAGACCCTCCGGTCAATGTGTCTCAGTGAAGACCCTTCGGTCTCACAGCTCGGGGTGGACCCTCCGGTCCTAACTCATAAAAGCACAGAATAATATACAACATAAATCACAAAGACATAATGCATGATATCACATAACTCAGTATAAGCATACAAGACCCTCCGGTCGATAACTCAGATAAGACCCTCCGGTCACACAGTATTACCACTCAGGTAAGTATAGTGAGAAGACTCACCTCACAGAGTAAAGCAATGTATCCCACACTCGAGCTGCTGCTCTAATCTCCGCCCCTCCATAGCCTCCAAAATCCACAGTTGACCAAAACCCTAAACTCAACGGAAGTCAACAGTCAAAGCTGACCTAACTCTAAAAGTCAACGGAGGTCAACACTCAAGTCAACAGTCCATGTTGACTCAACTCGCCGAGTACAGCTCATGAACTCGTCGAGTCCCTCAGAACTCAGTAAATCGTGAAAACCCAAGTCTACTCGCCGAGTTGCTAGCCAACTCGTCGGGTCCATGCAGCATCCAAAAGACCAGGAAAACCCTACGTACTCGTCGTGTTGTCCCATCAACTCGTCGAGTCCACTCTGAATCCAAAGGCGGGTAAAACCCTCTCAACTCATCGAGTTGTCTCATCAACTCACCTACTCTGTAACACGTCCAAACCATCGGGGTAAACCCGTCGAGTCGGCTCACCAACTCATCGAGTCCCTTCAGTTCAATTCCTCATTCAGACAATTTTGGACAGAAATAAGGTCTCATACTTTAGATCTAGCCTCTTAAGGTTGAATCATCAGATAAAGCTACAAGATTTACGTTCATGCATGGCATATAGGGCTCAAAATGCCAAAACAAGCTCCATAAAGGTTTTCATGCATGGAGACTTGCCCAAAGCTTGATAAAGCTTGGATCTTTGGGCTCATAGGGACTCATATAGCTCAGATCTGAAGTCTCAACCTCCATTACCAGCTCAACAACTCGAAATCCAAAAGATGGATGGAAATAAGCCCTAAAACTCCATAGGAAGAGATATATCACAAGAGATGATCAAGATGGTAGCTTTTTACCTCCAAACTGAAGCTAGCACAAAAAAAACACTTGATCCACAAGCCTCTTCTCGTTCCAAGGCTTGATGCTCTTCACTCTTCTTCCAAAAATGCACTCTAACACAAGATCTTTAGCCTTTCTCTCTCTTTCACAATGACTACAATGTGTTTAGGGTTTCTCTCAGTGTGTCTAAATGCTCAGTGAAATCGGAAATGAGGGCTTAAGGTCCTTTAAATAAGGTGCAAGCCCTAAAATTAGGGTTTTCTCAACACAGACTCAACTCGTCGAGTCTAACCCTTAGACTCGACGACTAGGCTTCATAACTCGCACGGCCAGTTCAGCTCCTACACGACGAGTCGGGACCAACCAACCCGTCGAAATCGCTCCGTAACAACACATAGATCGAAACCAATAACCCGAGAAACACCACCGAAAAATCTCATATCATACAACAATCTCCCTCCCAAGACACCCGAACCCAAACAGGAAATCCCAATCCCGGAGAAGGATGGATCCCTCCGCCGTTGTGGTACCAGTTCTGACTCTCTAGATCCTGGAAACTCTAGTGGTCTGTCTCTTCGACAGACCGCCCATGCAAAATATCATCATGTTAAGCGCTCATCGAATAACAGATCCTGATAACACATTGCCAACTCTGGTTTTCTTGTTGCGACTGATGTGAACAAGTCCTTGACCAATAATTGACTATCGATCACTCATTTGAGATATACCAATCGATCCAGATCGTAGCTCAAAAAGAACGGAAGGGTCACATCCCACCAAGGACCAATTGCCTGTACTACTATCAGAACTCGTCTGAAAAGAAAAAAGAAAAAAAAATGAACCTCGATACTCTGTCCTCAGACACAAGAAAATGATCATGCCCTCTCAGAACTATCCTCTGACATCTATAATTGTAAGCCCCATCTTCCTCTCAAATATCTCTTCCAACACCGAGCACCAGGTCAGCTCTCGACCCAACAGTTGAACCTCCAAGGCTACCCCTTGCACACCCAATAAAACGACTTACAGACTCCTTCTCACAATAGCTATCTCAACCCTTCATGACACACAAAGTCACAAAGTTCGCTTTTCCTCCAACGAATACTACAACCCCATATGAAGTCGCCTCACCTCCGACCTCTGTCGTCTACCACTCACTAGCTCAGTGCGTCTCGTGGTCCTTCCCATACCAACGAACTGACCCACTCAGGTCTAAGACATCAGATGGAAACCATTACCTCTCAAAATGAAACCCATCTGAGAATCTGGAATCTCATCCTGGCTACTCAATACACAAATAGAGCCAAACTCAAGCTCGAGAGTCTGATTCAACAGCAGAATTGGAACCACTCATTTCCAATCTGATACTCCACTCATGACCCGAGATCCGCTAATTCATGCGTACACCACTTCTCCAATTCCTCTGATTGCGATAACCCATCCCTAACTCTGGATATAACGATTCCCAACCATAACGGAGACCCCAGTCTCGCCCCTGGTCCATCCACCAGGTTCCCAAAGACTCAATTGGTAAGGCTACCCAAGCCTAAGAACCCCTCTGCGTCATGCTCTGACTAGTGAATACTACGGCTCCCCGTAGTTACAACATTCTCTCTTATTGACTAATGAGTGCTACGGCTCTCCGTAGTCTTAAGACACTCCCTCACTGACTCGTGAATGCTACGGCTCCCCGCAGGCTTACGACACTCTCTCACTGACCCGTGAATGCTACAGCTCCCCGCAGGCTTACGACACACTCTCACTCGCCATGGGCTCACCCTATGGTTTTCCCTGATAGTCCCAGGTGATTACTCCCACTTGGATCCTTCCACTCTCTTATCACCCTACAATCTCATCATTAAGCCATCACCATAATACGTTCACTAAACTCATGCTCCGTGCTCCATCATGGGCAGGTACACACACCCACCCAGATTAAGCATCACTACTCCTGACTACAATCGCCGCAACAAAACACTTTCTCTTGCTACAATTCACATTCATGGACAATCCCGTCCGATGATAATTAGCTAAAGGGTTCCCACTGGAATAATAGTCACTCGATACTCCACTTGCCATCTCACAACTCGAGTCTCAAAATAATCTAAAAATTTAGGGCATTATACTCGGATACCTCGGTACACCATCACAGAATCTCATGATGTCTTGCCTCAACCACTGATCTTTCACTCACGACATCATACTCGGATACCACAATACACCCTCTCAGAATCTCACAATGTCTTGCCTCAACCGCTGATCTTCCACTCACAACATCAAACTCGGATACTGCAATAAACCCTCTCAGAATCTAACATGTCTTGCTTCAACCACTGATCTTCCACCCGCACAACTCATAACCTCGAAATACTCCAACTGACAATTTGAAACACAGATGAATCGTCAATTACTGAGAACAGGTTGACAACAATCCGAAACCCCATCCTCTACTGATCCAAACCCATGTAAGAATACTCATACCGACCCTGAAGTTGGTTGCCAAATCAACTATTTCCCTTCCCGGAGTGCAGATAACAATCCATATGCGGAACTGCCAACCTTTCGACGTTCGAATCTTGACTTCAGCAACCCAACTGTCTCGAAACTCAACATTGTCGCACTCGAAGAATCACAGACCATAATTAAATTCCTGCCCAACGGCCACCTGTTGTGAAGACACTCATTCTCTCCTGAGCATGTGCAACCTGCATCCTCTCGCTCTGTATGTTGCCTTGACTACCACATGACACTATCCTCGTATATTCAGACCGCAGATCCCCGTAACCAGTCCTCTAACCGCACTTGGACAGATTGCTGATCCTCTCAATAGAATACCCAGTTCTCCCCCACTCATGGTTCAAACCATCACCAATTGGCATACTAACAGTCTACTCCACAGACTGTTTCACCAGGTACGTCACACTTGACTCTTGGAACGTACCACGTAACACTCGATGATCTTCCCGATAGAGACCAAGCAACTCCAAATATCCCGAATCTCAGATGAAATCCTCGGAAACTTCCCAACATGACTACCTCTAGTCATCCAAAATCTCATACCAACACACTACCGAACCTCTCAACTGTCCTGAATTAGTCGTGACCCTCAGTTTGAAAATAATGAACTATCACACACCTCATCTCGGATTCCTCAACCAACATTCCATCGTGTGGATTATCATAGAAGCAAGAGACCTCACTCTCACAGTCGATGTCCAATGTAAATAATGAGGGCCACCATCCCAATATACTTCTCTTGATTACCTGAAACTGTTGCAAAAATGTGCCTTACTATACTCATCTAAAGCATATCCTTGTCCTCATCCATCCCAGTCCCCTCTGGTGACTCCCTCACGATATATGAATACCTCACAGCAGACATACTACATATACTCTGGTGAAAGTATCTCAACTAAATGCTACCCCACAGGGTTTACCTCCAAACTCTGAAATCAGAAGCTCGTTATCTCCTTCGCTCCACACGGGAAACGGAAATAATGTAATTCTCGTCACAGAAAGTGACATCTCAACCATCTGCCGATCACTCAACCCAGACGCAATTCTCCACAGCATATCATCTCCACTTCTCCTCAAGTCCTGCGACTCTAACTGGCAGCGCACCAGTTAAACTCCTCGGGATCTAAACTCAATTTTCCTCGCAAGGTACGCTCTATCGAAACTCAACTGACATGGCCCTCTGGCCCCGCAGTTTACCATATTCATTCTCAGTCTGAACACCCATCGTCGGATAACTGGTAAAGATGGGAACACACTCTGCCACGAATCATGGTACCCGAACCATGTTATCTCCCCTCAATCTGCTATTTCGAACCTCTGAATTTCTTTGTGTTTCGAGTATGGATCCTCTGCTTTCTGTAGTACGGGCCCATACTACCTGCCACATCTACCTATACTTTCCACACTGATCGTCCCATATTTTCCTAAGTAGTTGCTCAACCTTCTCGATCTCCAATCCCATTACACATGTTCGCTCTCCAGCGAATACTCACCTCTAAACATCGCACTTATCAGGTTAAAATTTACTCCCTAGGCTCTTACACTTCTCTGCCATTAGCTGCTGAGAAACTCCTCATGATGCCAGCCATCTACCTCCTGAATATAGTCATATTCACTTAGTAGCTGACTCCCATCATTCAAGAGTTCCACAAAGCACAAAGCAAGCATCATTTGGGCATCGAATAACCTCCACCAGCACAAAAAACCACTCTAGCATACAACTCCACTTGATCTATCCTCAACTCAATAGGCATCACCGAACTCAGGCAATCCCACATCTCATGGGTATCTAACTACCCTCTCAGTAGATTCCTCAAATGTACATCTAGGTATCTCTCCTAGATTACTCCTCTACTCAAAGCTCTCTCTAAAAGATTCCTGCTAGGTACTCCTACTCAGCACATACATAGAGCAAACAACAGATAATATCAATCAATAGCATCCCATAGGCTAAGGCATCATGAATCAGGAAACTCTAGCTCTAAATTCCTGAAATACCTAGTCTATCCTCTAGCATGCAGCTCTCATATCTCATAAGTATCTCACAATGTAAACAAGTAATGGTATTTTGGGAAATCACCGTTCGGGCTCTGGCTGATTGTACACACTGCTCCATCTCGTTTTCTCTTAAAATCTCTTACTCGTTTTAGAAAATCATTTCTTTTTAGAAAATTTTCTCAAATCATCAGTTTGAGTCCAGATATGCCCGAGAGTACATCCGAATCCCTCAAACCAAGGCTATGATACCAACTTGTAACCTTGTAAATTTTCAAACAAAATTTTCATTTTCAAAATCACATAATTCTCATTATCATATCTCAAAACCCTAATTGTCAAAATGTCAAAAACACAAATTCATAAATTGTTTGATAAAATTCAGTATCCTCAAAACATAAACTCCATCTCGTGTGTACAATTAAGTCGGCGCCTTCCCGTGATCCTGAGAAGTACCTGAAACACATAGCACACAACACGGTAAGCATGAAGCTTAGTGATTTCCCCAAAATACCGCACACATATCATTAGCCTCTCATGGCTATATCCCGATTAAGACCCTCCGGTCAATGTGTCTCAGTGAAGACCCTCCGGTCTCACAACTCGGGGTGGACCCTCCGGTCCTAACTCAAAAAAGCACAAAATAATATACAGTATAAATCACAAAGTCATAATGCATGGTATCACATAACTCAGTATAAGCATACAAGACCCTCCGGTCACACAGTATTACCACTCAGGTAAGTATAGTGAGAAGACTCACCTCGTAGAGTAAAGCAATGTATCCCACACTCGAGCTGTTGGTATAATCTCCGCCCTCCATGGCCTCCAAAATCCATAGTTGACCAAAACCCTAAAGTCAACGGAAGTCAACAGTCAAAGGTGACCCAACTATAAAAGTCAACGGAGGTCAACACTCAAGTCAACAGTCCATGTCGACTCAACTCCTCGAGTACAACTCATGAACTCGTCGAGTCCCTCAGAACTCAGTAAATCGTGAAAACCCGAGTCTACTCGTCGAGTTACTAGCCAACTCGTCTGGTCCATGCAGCGTCCAAAAGACCAGGAAAATACTACCTATTCGTCGAGTTGTCTCATCAACTCATCGAGTCCACTCTGAATCCAAAGGCGGGTAAAACCATCTCAACTCGTCAAGTTGTCTCATTAACTCGCCGAGTCTATAACGCGTCCAAACCGTCGGGGTAAACCCTTGTTGGATTAGGTGTCTAAGCCCATAACTATAATTGGTATGTACTTGACCCGATAGTAGCATGGTCCATTTCGGGTTGCCTTCACCAAAACAATTTGATAGATGGATATTTGAGTAAGATGTTATTTATGATTTATGAATATATTATAAGTATAATATATTACTTGATGAATCATATTATTTAATTAGTATTGATCAAGAATTAATTAAGAATTAATTTAGTGATCAAAAGAGACTAATTAAATTGATACATATGAGTTGGGCTAATGATCCATGGTTTGATTTGTGATGGGCTTATGGGTTAATGCATGAAGTATTTATCCAAATCAAATGGATGGATCATGGGCTAATGTGTATGGATTAGGGTTACTCATGACCTTTGATATTCTACACACACACACACAAACACACACACACACACACACACACACACACATATATATATATATATATATATATATATATATATATATATATATATATGTTGTGCTAAGCCCTAAAATCGGTCACTACTTGCATTCCAAGAAGAGAAATCGGTTTTTAGTCTCCTTAGCCTCTCTCATATCCATCTAGTTGTTTATTTGGTATTTGTGACTTGTTTGAGGCACAACACTTGGGGTGCTAAGTTCTCTCAAGGCCAAAGTCTTACTAGCTACATCAAGAGGTAACTTTCTAACTTATTTTATGATTCATATGTTAAATTTTGTATACTAGTTTAGGCTTCATGCTTTGGAAACCAGTGTTGCATGTATAATTAGAGAAAACTTAAATCCAAAGCATTAGAGTTTTATGTGCACCATAGGAATGTTAGAGTACATAAAACCCAACAACCCTAACCGAATCGTCGAGTCCCTTCAGTTCAATTCCTCACTCAGACAATTTTGGACATAAATAAGGTCTCATACTTTGGATCTAGCCTCCTAAGGCTGAACCATCACATAAAGCTACAAGCTTTACGTTCATGCATGGCATATAGGGCTCAAAATGCCAAAACAAGCTCCATAAAGGTTTTCATGCATGGAGACTTGTCCAAATCTTGATAAAGCTTGGATATTTGGGCTCATAGGGACTCATATAGCTCAGATCTGGAGTCTCAACCTCAATTACCAGCTCAACAACTCAAAATCCAAAAGATGGATGGAAATAAGCCCTAAAACTCCCTAGGAAGAGATCTATCACAAGAGATGCTTAAGATGGTAGCTTTTTACCTCCAAACTGAAGCTAGCACAAAGAAACACTTGATCCACAAGCCTCTTCTCGTTCCAAGGCTTGATGATCTTCACTCTTTTTCCAAAAATGCACTTGAACACAAGATCTTTAGCCTTTCTCTCTCTCACAACGACTACAGCTCGTCTAGGGTTTCTCTCAGTGTGTCTAAATGATCAGGGAGGTGGAAATGAGGGCTTAAGGTCCTTTAAATAGGATGCAAGCCCTAAAATTAGGGTATTCTCAACATAAACTCAACTCGTCGAGTCCAGCCCTTCGACTCGACGAGTAGGCTTCATAACTCGCTCGGCCAACTCAGCTCTTACACGACGAGTCGAGACCAACCAACTCGTCGAGTAGGTCCTACAATGTGCATTATAACTCTCAAGTTTCACATCCTGGATTCGGGGTGTTACATTTTATATCCAAATACTACTACTGAACTTGTTTGGTTTGTTCACGTTACATTCTTATGATTGGTTGGTGTAGGTTTTAGTGGGTTTCCGACGTCCCTGGCAATTTCGGTCGTCTTCTCCGACAAGTCCTCGATCAATATGATTTTTCTGGTGAATTATCGGCACATCAGAACACACACACACACACTCTAATGAGTTTGGTCAACACACACTTATGAACATATCCATACACATACACACTCGAATGTGTTTTCATCTGGTGTCCATTTTCAGATCTATTCTATATGAACCCGATTTTTCAGATCTGCTAACAAACATAAACACCCACACATTCATTATTTTTCAGAGTTGTTCACACGTATCCTTCATTATTTCCAGATATGTGTTATGTTGTTGATGCTTAGAATCAGAATCTTGGTTTGTTCTTACACACACAGTACCCAAATCTGCTCACAAACACACATTCCAAAATGTATATGTGCATGTGGACATGTTCATAAGTGTGTATTAAAGAACAAACTCAATGGTGTGTTTGTGTGTGAGTGTGTTCTAATGTGCCAAAAAGTCGTTGGAAAAATCATATTTGCGGGAGACCTACTGGAAAAGATGATCAAAGCTACCAGAAATGTCAGAAATAGGCTAAAAACCTACCACGACCGGTCATAAAGACGTTATATGAACGATTCAAACAAGTTCAATAGTATATATGAAAAAAAAAAAAAAAAAACAAAATGGATCAAACGTAAATAAATAATTAACCTAATTTATAAATTCTAGGAGTAAGAAATAGCACTCACAAAAAGTTCAAATTTGTTTTAATAATGACAACTTTTTTATATTTAGCAAAAAAAAAAGACCAAAAAAATTCATGATCTGCTTCATTGTGATTTGTACGGCTCCTTTCTTATCGAAAAACTTTAACATAACAAATTATATTATAAAGTATAATAATATAATGCGATTTACATAATTTTTTTATTCCATATTTGAAATAATTTAATGATAAGAGATCATACAAGAAACAATTCCACAATTCATAATGACCCATTGCGCTTTTGAAATAGTCCCGAGCTTGTGCGTTTGAGAGTGACTAATGAATGCTACCATTTTTCATATGATTCCACGTATTCGTGACTACTTTGACTCTAACTTTCAATCTTTGCTAATTATTATTTGATAATATTATCTAGAACATAATTACATTTCTTACGATTTTTTAAATTTGTATAAACTGTTCATAATTTTTTTTATTAAGATGGTTTTTTACAGTTTTATTTTTTTGTGCAGTTGGATTTGTTATATATAAAAAGATTATTTTACATTTTTTAAATTTATATAAATTAAAATAGAGAGCCCACCACCAAACTAACCCTCCATCGCCCCACCCCACTCGCTACTTCTCCTTTCTTCTGATTGCCCCTCTCTATTATTGTGGGTTTATTTTCTGTGTATAGACTTCGAAACCTAGTAACACCAATGTAATATTGATATAACAATAGGAACATTTTTGAAATAACAGTTAGTTTTTTGTAAGTTTTTTTTTTTTGTTGTTGTAGTGGAGATACTTTTAAAATTCACCAGCTGCCTAATTAAAGATAAGTTTGATTTTTTGTGTAAAAGATGATTCCTATTAACAAATATACCTCCTTAAATAACATAAAGCATCAAATATTTTGTTGAATCTGGGCATGTTGCTTGGTTAGAGTGCTACCACTGAACTAGTAAGGAATCCAACATCCAACGTTTTTCATGAGGGATTCTCAATAATGTTCTATTTTACCTTTTGGAAATCCTAGAATAATACGATTTTATATAAATATAAATGAAGTTTAAAACAACTTTAAAATGAGGCATATTGCATGTAAAAGTAATGTGTTCTTAGGGACTAGAGAGTTCATCTCTTTCATCTCTTCCATCTCTCTAGACCAAATGTTACATAAGTGTCATATAGTTCTTTTTTCTCATCTCAATTCTAACTTATCACAACCCATACTTTTTGGCAAGTAAAAAAAATAAAAAATAAAAAGTGAAAGCAACATGTTAGCCAACTCACACAACCTAAACCTAAAGAGGTACCGCAAAGAAAGGAATGGTGTTCCTAGAATTTTAAAATCAACATTTTAATTTTACAATCAATAATAAAGAAACTGCTTCACTAAAATAGTTATTTACTTTTAATGTCCACATTCGTTGTCTAATTATAAAATCGTAGCACAAGTTTTTATACCGTAAATGTATAAATACCTACCAATGACTTCCAGCCTAGCTGAGAAGAGGTACCGGGTTTAATACCCACGTGGGGTCAGAGGTCGGGAGTTCAATCCCTGCAAAACCCAATTTGGGTGCCTCTTAAACTTGTGCCACATGTGGGGAAATTTTCCCTGGAAACCCCTATGGGGGCTGGGTTTGCCCTGTAAAGGAGCTCGAACCCGAGGTGCTCGTTGAAATATGCGAGTAGGCTTCCGTTTAATCATTTGCCGTTTCCAAAAAAAAATGTATAAATACCTTTCAGGAAATAAAAGTTGAATGAAATTACGTTCCCTCATCATGCAAATTGCCTAAAAAACCTAGCTCCAAACATTAACTTTGGATTAATCTTGTTCTTTCTTTTTATCAAAATATAATAGATATTTTAGACAAGAAGAGGACAGGTGGTCAAATTTTTATAAGTGTATGTTGGTTGGATAATATTTTTTAAAATGTAATTAATGAATCTGGTCATAATTCAAATTGCTTGACTATATGCAGTTTTACTAGTAACGTTGAGTACACTTTCGTGGGTTCATACTTGAATTAGTCCAGATCATCCGCGTTTGAGAGTGTACTAATGAACGCGACCCCCTTTTCATACGACTCCACGTATTCGTTGACTACTTTGACTATATGCAATTTTTCCTTTGGTATAAACACATTTTTATACATATGTATTCCACGGAGACCATATTAAAAAACAATTTGAAGCGAATTCATTACAAAATTTATTAGAATTTTTTTTTTGTAAAAAGTCAAAAAATATGATATTTAGTTAAAAACTTCTACGTAATATGGCTATTTTGTCTGTTTTAATTATTAAAATTAACCAATATACTAATATATAACGTTAAAAACAACCTTTTGTGATTCAATTGTTTCATCATTTCATTAACATTAAAAGCAATCTTGTTGTCATTGATTTTATTACGTACGATAAAACTAATAGTTGGTACGATTGGAGAGATGGAAGCGGAAAGTAGTTGTTAATTAAGGCATTAATGGCATTTGCTTATAAGGTAAGTTGGCTTCCCTTAGTTAGAATGGTGTTGGCCCTTTTAAGTTTTATTTTTATCACCTTTAAAGGAAACAAGACGATAGCTTCTTTCTAAATTAGCAACGGTTTAGTACTTTCATGCAACCAAATAGTATTATTGTTATTATTATTATTATTTTAGAGAAGTTAGGGCAGATGAGCCATTTCGGGCAAAAAAGGTTTTTTGGAGGGACAAAAAATTTATTGTACTAGCAACATATTAGAAAAGAGAAACACATTGTAAAACAGAAATAGCAATAACTGACTATAACTGGAAGTTGTGTAATAACAAACTCTAAATTTTGTTTTAGTATTGAAAACAAATTATTATAATTTATTTAAATTTTCGACTACAGTCAATGAATTAAGAATTTAAGATCATAATTTTGATACAACTTTTTAGGACACGTTAATATTTCACATTTTTTAAAAATTGAGGAATTGAGTATTGAAAAATATATGATCACACACTTTGAAGTTATGATTACATATATTATACTAACTAGTTGTGAGACCCGTATACTATACGAGTTGATTAAAACAAAATGTTAAATACAAATGATTAAACGGCAAGTTTATTTGAATTTGAAATTTAAAATAAATAAAAATTATGAAAATTAAAAATTAAAAAAAAACATGAAAAAATTACATTAAAATGATATGTTTAGTTGTCACATCCGTGTATTAAATGTGCTAATCATAACAAAATGTTAAATACAAGGTTTCAAATGTAAATTTATTTAAAATTGAAATTGAATTTTGAAATTTGAAATTTAAAAATTGAAATTAATATAGTTATTAAGGAGGACGGTATCATAAGTGGGCTCAAGTTTGATGTCGGCGGTACCAAAGGGAACGATACCGTTGCCGGCGGGTTGTGATGATTTGTGGGACTTTTATTAGATGAGCGGGTTCACTAACCCGTTAATTCAATTGCGATTAACTTTTTTTTTTGGTTTTCTTACTCTCTGTACACACAAACAAACAAACAATATATATATATATATATATATATATATATATATATATATATATATATATATATAATTTACAAAAATGTAATAATATCAAATATAATTAATATTTTTTTATAAATTAATTTAATATTTTATTAATTAATTTATAAAATTTTTATTAGTTTGTATTTATTTTAAAATTAAAAATTAAATGAGTTGAGTGGGTTGAGATAGATAGGATTTTCATATGTTGTGAGTTGGGAGAGTTGGAAAAGAAAGAATAGAGAAAAGCTGATGTGGCGCTGATGTGACAATGAGTTGAGTGAGTTGGGAGGGATGGACTCCCTCCTCCCTTATGGTATGTTTAATTTATAGAAACTAAATTAATGATATATTTAAAAATGAAAAATGAAGTAAATGACAAGTGGAAAATAAATATTTCAAAATTATAACAAAATGACATGTGGCATAATGCATGAGAGAATGACATGTGCCAAAAAATTATTTTCATTTATTAGGTAGGATTTTATAAAAATGTTTAAAATTATCAACCTTTTTGCATTAATAAAATAAATGAATCGAACTGAAATTTGTCTAAAATTAAGCTGACGGTCCTAAAAATAACGAAAAAAAAGGCGACGGAAACCAATCTATACTCCTATGAAAAAACTATTTATTTATAAAAGAAGATCAAATTATTTAGGACAGGACTAAAACGCATTCTAAACAAATCATAAGTTCAAAATCGCTCCATTTGAAAGAGCTTTCCATACCATGTGGTGTGAAGTCATTAGCTCCATTTCTATTAATAGGAAGAATTTTTTTTACTTCTTATATGGGAGATGTTTTTATACATCAAGTTTTCGGATTTTTATTGCAACTAAAAATATAATGAAATATATCAACATGCTAGGTAATTTTGGCAAAATTTGTAATTTGCGTTGCTTTAGTAAAGGTTCTTATACCATAGTTAAATTTTTTTAACTTAACCTACCTTTTGACATGTCCCAAATAATTATTGAGAACTCATTGCCATATTTTCTAGGCACACACTTTACGAGGGCCGGCCCAAGCACAGGGCGAGCTGGGCCACGGCCCAGGGTATCAAATTCTGGTGGGACGTCAATTTTTCAAAGTCTGTTATAGGTATTATTGTATATTTGGGTCACATCTAGTCGGCTAATCCAGTAAGAGATCCATCCCCACGTCAAGACGTCAATGGCAACAGATGGAGACCTAATTAGCGCCAACTAAAATCAATTTCGCATGGTGACTCTTCGATCTAAACACACGCCTAATAATTGAAGATGAAGAACACGAGGCGTCCCTTCTGGAGAATGGAGATAGACGATTAGAATTTAAAATCATGATCTAGTCCTCTATCGATCGCTCTACTGTCTCGTCCGCTTCAACGCTTCTCTCGCCCTCTCTCTCGATCGCTTCTCTTATGTTCTTTCTTTCTTTCTAAATCCTGAATCGTCCTCTACTATCTAAATCTGTAATAGTTTATCTATTGCTCTAAATCTGTTGTGTTAAAGTGAAGATTCAAAGGTGCGATATTGTGATTGAATGAATTCATCCTCCAAAGTCCTAATCCAGTAAGTTTTTTCTAGTATTTCAAATTTCTTGCATAACCTACTTGAAGTTTTGAAAATCTGATAGTGATTACCGGTTAAAATTTATGAAATTTCAGTTTTCTTATATAGCTTAATGGCTAAAATTTATGAAATTTCAGTTTCGAAAATCCTGAATCTCTAGTGGAGGAGTGAAATTATCGATCAAATTTATGAAATTTCAGTTTCGAAAATCCTGAATCTCCAGTGGAGGAGTGAAATTATCGATCAAGGTTGCAGTCTTGTTGATCCTGAACTACACTAAGCTTCATTAATTTGCTAGGTAATTTTTTTCTTCTATTTCTTGTAACTGCTCTGATTTATGATCAAAGTAACTTTGATTGTTTTTATATGATCTGAAATCTGATAAGTTATGTCCATTTGACAATTTCTGATTTTGATAAGTTATATCTATTGCTAAATGTGATAAGTTATGTCAATTTCTGAATTAAGTTATGTCAATTTCTGAAATCTGATATAGTGATATGTGAATTTTGATTTTTTCTGATTCTGACTGACTGGATGTATATAGTTTGATAAAGTGATAATTTTTTTTTAATTCTGATTTTTGAAAATCTAATGTATTAGTTTTCTAAAAATATGATGTCTAAAAAACTAAAATGTAAATTCTGATTTCGAAATTATTATATTAAAAAATTGATGTATTTTTTTCTAAATAATGATATGGTTTTCTGAAATCTAGATAATCTTATGTATATAATCAGAAATTAAATTTTAATATGTAAATTATGATGTTGAAAAAGTGATGTGTTTTTGATTTTTGAATAATATGTTGTTAATTTAATTTCTGAAAATCTAAAAGATACTATTTTTTTTTGTTTAGGTTGTGGATATAGATTGATAACTTCAAGTTGTGGATACGGATTGCTAACTTCAGGTTGTATCATTCTTTGTTGTTACTATATCTTTTTGACTTTAATTTTATTTTTTTTGTGAATTTAAATATGTTTCCTAGAAAACAACCATCTGGTGCTCAAAATAGAAAACAAAAACGAAGAGAACAAGATCTTACTAATAAATTACAAGGATCTTTAAATAAGTATTTTGTTAGAAGTCAAAATAATGATGAAAATTCTAATGATGTTGAAACTAATGATTTTGTTGATAATTCTAAAGGCCCAATTGAAACTTCTAATGAACCTATTGAAAATTCTAATGATCATGAAAATAATGATTTTGTTGATAAATCTAGTGATATTAATATTTTTGATCTAAGAGTAAGGGATAAGTTAGATTTAAAAATGAAAGATTTGCTTGTAGAAAAAAAACCTATTAGGGAAATTGAAAATAACAATTTTTTTCCAAAAAATGCACTAGGTAGATATTTTTCTTGTGAATTTTATGTTCGTAAATTAAGGAACGGTGACTCTTACGATAGAAAGTGGTTGGTGTATTCGAAAGAACTTTATAAAGTGTTTTTTTTTGTTGTAAGTTATTTAAAACAGCTCGATCTAGAAGTAACTTGGCAACCGAAGGAATTAACGATTGGAAACATCTTAGTGAAAAATTGAATGAACATGAACATAGTTCTGAACACATGATTAATTTAAAAACTGTGATACAAACACGACTTAGGTTAAGAAAAAATGAAACAATTGATAAAGAGTTACAAGAAAAAATAAAAAAAAGATACTCAACATTGGAAATAAGTTTTATTGTTGTTGTAAAATGTTTAGCTGAATATAACTTGGCTTTTCGTAAAACTAATGAAAAAATATGTAGAAATATAATGGTAACTTTTTAGGTGTACTTCAAATGATTGTTGAGTTTGATCCAGTAATGAAACATCATTTTCAACTTATTCAATATAAAAAAAAAGTCAATTTTATTACCTTAGTCATAAAATTCAAAATGAAGAGTAAATTACACAAATGGTCCCTATGGTTGGGGTAATTTGCGCGTTTGGTCTATAACTTATTTTTTTAACTCGGAAGGTCCCTACTATTTGTTTTTGTTACGCGCTTGGTCCCTACTGTTTATTTTTGTTACGCGTTTGGTCCTTGTCTTACCTAAAAAAACTATTATTTAAATAGGGAAAAATGATGGGGTAGGTAAGGTAAGGTGAGGGGTGGGGTTGGGGGTGTGTTTATTTAAATAAATTAAAAAATCAAAGACAAAATAGTCTTTTTAGGTAAGACAGGGACCAACCGCATAACAAAAACAAACAGTAAGGACCTTCCGAGTTAAAAAAATAAGTTAGGGACCAAACACGTAAATTACCCTAAACCATAGGGACCATTCGTGTAATTTACTCCAAAATGAATTAATTGAAGTGTTGGCATCGGAAGTAAAAAGTGCAATTATTAGAAAAATAAAAAATTCAAAATATTTTTCGATAATTCTTGATTGCACTCCGGATGCAAGTCGTAAAGAGCAAATGACTTTGATTATTAGATGTGTTGATGTTGCACGTGTTCCAATAAAAATAGAAGAGTTTTTTTTTAAGTTTTTAATTGTAGAAGATACATCTGGTGTATGACTTTTTAATGTTTTACAAAATGCTTTAAAATCTCTTGACTTGGATATTAATTGTATCGGAGGACAAGGATATGATAATGGAGCAAATATGAAAGGCAAACATCAAGATGTACAAAAAAGATTCATTGATATAAACTCAAGAGTTTTTTATATGCCTTGTGGATGTCATAGTTTAAATTTAGTTTTGTGTGATATGACAAATTTTTGTCATAAAGCTAAAACTTTTTGTGGTACTTGTCAAACAATATATAATGTTTTTTCTAGCTCCACATATAGATGGAGTGTTTTACTTGAGCATGTTAATGAGTTAACCCTAAAATCATTGTCTACTACTCGTTGGGAAGTCACATTGAAAG
This sequence comes from Lactuca virosa, assembly GCF_052849685.1. NCBI lineage: Eukaryota > Viridiplantae > Streptophyta > Magnoliopsida > Asterales > Asteraceae > Lactuca > Lactuca virosa. The sequence continues at coordinate 343,935,423 of NC_136430.1, read as the reverse complement.
TGTTAAAGCAATAAAAACTCAACTTTTTCAAATAAAAGAAGCATTAAAAAAATTAGCTCAAGTGAGTGATGATGGTAAGGTTTGTAGAGATGCGAAATCATATTAGTAAATTGTGAAATTTTTAATTTTGAATTTATTCTAAATTTAGTGATATGGCATGAAATTTTATTTAGAATTAATTTGGTAAGTAAAAAATTACAATCCAAAGATATGATTCTTGATGTTGCAATAAAAAACTTAGAGGGATTAATTAATTATTTTGAAAAATATAGGGAAAATGGATTTGACTCTACTATTAATGAAGCTAAAGAAATAGCAGAAAATATTGGAGTTGAACCAAAATTTCCTATCAAACGTGTTTATAGTAGAAAAAAACAATTTGATGAAGTTTCAAATACCGAAAGCGAACAACAATCATCTCAAAAAAATTTTAGAGCTGATTATTTTATTGTTATAGTAGATATGACTCTAACTCAATTGAGAAGTAGATTTGAGCCAATGTAACATTTTGAATCTATTTTTGGATTTTTGTTTGATGGTTCAAAGTTAAAATCTTTACTTGATGATAAATTAAAAAAATGTTGTAAGAAACTTGAAACTAGTTTGACAAATGGTGAGGAACTTGATATTGATGGAAAATATTTATTTATGGAGTTACAAGTTTTGCAGGAAATGTTGCTGGATGAAGCATACAAATGTGAACTTCCTTGGCCAGCTATTCAAATTATGGAGTTTTCAAAGGAAATGGACATGTTTCCCGATGTGTTGGTGACATATAAGATTTTGTTGACGGTACCGGTCACGGTTGCTTCCGCGGAAAGAAGTTTTTCGAAATTGAAGTTATTGAAATCATATCTTCGAAGTACCATGACTCGAGAAAGATTAAATGGATTAGCAATGTTGAGTATTGAACGTCAATTCTTACGAAGTCTTGATTATGATAAAATAATAGATCTTTTTGCTTCAAAAAATGCAAGGAGGCATCGTTTTAGATGAATTTTATGTATGTTTTTGTTTGTATAACCTTGTTTGGTTTGACTATAAAATTTATTTCATTTTTGCTATTTTTTTAAATAAATAAAGACATTAATTTAGAATCTCGCCCCGGCATTGAAAATCAATGGACCGGCCGTGCACTTTACCAACATGCAATATGCTAGACTAATTATTTTGAACGGGTGTCATGATGTTTTTTTTTTCTTTGCTGATGACATTGCGTTTATGACAAAGACTAGGCCGGAATTAAATCCTTAGTCGAATAACATAAGCCTTAGATACTTGTATAGTTGTATTATTAACCTCCGATTAAATAACCTTTTTTGAGAAGTAAACCTTAGCAATTACATGTCCATGTTAGTAAAATATTCTTTTTTCATATGAACCAATAACATCTCCAACATTGAATTTATACTCACCCATTCAGGATGCAACCTATCTCCTCCTCCTGATGCAAACCCCCAAACTTCACCACCCTCAATCACACTACTACACCCAACTTCTTTCCTTGCCTTTTTACTTCTCATCATCTCCTTCACTTCCTCAACATCAACCCATCTCTTCTCACTAGCATACAAATTCCTCAATGTAATATAATTCCCATCATTCCAATACTCCTTCCCATGGGTTTTCCTCAAAATCCTCTCACCCCTTTCAGCATCCTTCACATAACCACAAGCAGACAAAAACGAACTCAAAATAATCTCATTAACTTTAAATGGCATATCATCCATTAACTTCTCAGCTTCATCTAAACACCCAGCTCTCCCCAAAAGATCAATCATACAACCAAAATGCTCGATTGTTTGAGCAACTCCAAATTCTTCCATTCTTTTGAACCATTTCATTCCCTCTTCCACCATGCCACTATGGTTACAAGCTGATAAAACACAAATCATGGTTACCTCATTCGGATTCACTCCATTTTTACACATTTCAAGAAACACATCCAATGCTTCTTTACCAAACCCATTAACAGCAAACCCATGTATCAAAGCATTCCATGTGGCAGTTTCTTTAACATTCCAGGACTGAAAAACCTCTCGTGCTTTTATAAACTCCCCACATTTCGCATACATATCGATTAACGCAGTGCAAATGTTACTTCCTCTATTCATCTTCTTTCTCATCACAAACTCATGAACACACTTACCCAAATCCAAAGCTCCTAAATCAGCAATCGCAGGAAGAACACTCACAATTGTTACATTATCAGGTTCAAGTGAGGGTTCTGATTGTAATTCTTGAAATAATTTCAATGCCTCGTTTGGTTGTTTATTCTGGTGATACCCTTTAATCATTGAATTCCAAGAAACTAGATTTTTCTGAGGCATGGTGTTGAAAAGTGTCCTAGCTGTATCTACATCACCATGATTACAAAACCCATCAATCATACTAGTCCATGAGACAACGTTTTTGTCCAACATCTCATTGAACAAAATACTAGCTTGTGTCATGTCTCCTACCTTGACATATGCATCAATCATTGCATTGAATGCGGGTGTGTCCTTCTTAGGCATCTGGTTGAAAAACATTCTTGCATTGTCTATTTCTCCACACTTTGCATACCCACTGACTAATGCTGTCCAAGAAACTTGACTTCTTTCAGGCATTTCATCGAACAGTTTCTGTGCACAGTTCATCTGTCCTAGTTTTGCATACATGTCAACTAATGATGTAGCTACAAACATGTTATGTACAAAACCTTCTTTAACAACATGGTTGTGAACTTGTTGGCTTCTCCGGGCATCCAAAGTTGAAGTGCACAGCTTTGCCAAAGTCAAGAACGTATAACCATCAGGTTTAAAATTACCCTTTCTCCTTAACTCCATGTACAAACTCAAACATTCATCATACTGGTGAATACCGAGATGAGCTCTCATCATGGTGTTGCTGACAAAGGTGTCGTGTTCGTCAGGCATATGATCGAACAGTTTGTGGGTATGTCGTATGAGATTGGTTGCATCTTCTGACGAGGTAGTGAATCGTTTAGCAGCTAAGGAGGAACAGGTGGTGATGAATTTGGCAAGAATGTTTTTGTTCTTGTAAAGAGAGTTTCGTAGTATGAAAGCGTGGATTTGGAGGAGGCGAGCTTTGGTGGTGGTGGTGTATTGGAGGAGATGGATACATGTTCGTTCCGTTGAGCTCCAAAGACCTCCTAATTGATTCTTATCATCACCCGTCATCAACTTCAGTGAACGATCTTCGCAAACTAGTATTACAATTCAGATTTTCACTGTGTTATTTTTTGTCCTTGGGCAGACACATCACCTGTACAAAAACCATGTCACATTGATTTCTCCCACCAAGATTCAAGAACACCAACCTACGGGAATGCGAAATTATCATCAATTAGAACTTTTGAAGCAAAGTTTTTGTTTTTGCATTTAAATGAAAAACAAAAAAAATCGTTGAGGCATTTCATAAAACGGTTCATGTGCATATTTAACAACAAAGATGTTTAAAAGAGAAATCATATGCTCATAAAAGAATATTGGATTTTGGATTTTACAAAGTCAAATAAAATTTAATAAAAACAAGCAATACCTACCTGTAATTTAAGCGATGAAGCAACAACTCTTCTGATTGTCAAGAACGATTCTTACTGCTTCTCCACCGGGCCATGGCCCATGTTGCCCTCCCATTGGGCTGGGCCGGCTGTTGGTCTTGCCATACACTCCAATCAACGTTCTTCCAACGTTATTTTTTCAAGAACTTACTCATTAATAATTTTTCTCTTGATAATATGTAATACTATAATATACTACCAGGCATCTATGCCCATGTACTGTGTAAAAATGATGTTTGTTAATGCTTACAAAAAAAATGTTGTATGAACAAATATTGATTTTGTTTCATCTAATGACAATAAACGATATTCTAGCAACGTTACCAAATGCAAAATATTCCCAAACCGCTCCTCAATTTCCGTATTTGAAGCAAGTATAACAACCATCTTTGAATCCACTTCACAAATGCGATTATTAAGCTCCTTATGGGTCATATTATTGGTTCCCTTTTTAAATGTTTCAACCTATCTATATATGTAATAATGTAATAAACCAAAAGTGAATCTACTCCACTTTCGGATTCAAAAAGACTACATTCGTTTGAACCAAATAACAAATCCTTCCATCTCCATCCACAAATGGAAGTATTCAGAAAGGAATAGGCCACAGTCAACAACAGAATGATTTTTTTCCAAATCAACAACCAATGATCCGAATGTAAAAGACCAAAACCGGTCATACTCTTCCAAAACCCAAAAAACAATCGGTTCAACTCATCTTCAACCCATTTTTGTTTAGAATCAGTTGACATGTATGTTGAATATAGAAATCATCAAGTACTTGAACATAGAAGATGTTCAAAAAGTTCTTCATGTCGGTCTATTGGAGTCAACAAATGACTTGTTTGTAAACTTCTTAGAATTTTCTCTTTCAATTTCATTATCTTTTGATAAGTTTGGTTTACAAGCATATTGATATGACTAAGTATTATACTACTAGGTGTGAGACCGTGTATTACACGGGTTTATTAAAAATAAAAATTTAATATCAATATATAAACATGAAATATTTTATAAAGTAATACTTTACATAACAAAATGTAATATTTTAAAACATTTGCAAAATAAATTAAATCGTTTGGAGTATTTATGATAATTTATTATCAAATTAATAGGATGATTTTATTTCCTTATAGAATCCTATAAAATTTTATGGAATTTTATTTTAAGAAAATGGAAATTCCTAAAAAATGACAAGTGGAAAATAAAAATTTTAAAACTCCCACAAAATGACAAGTGTCAAAATGAAGGAAAAGATGACATGTGGCAAAAAAAAACCTTCATTTATTAGAGAGGATTTAATATAAGTTATCAAACGAATAATGATCATTTTAAGATATTTATGATTAAATATAACTGGAAGTTTGAAACTATACTAGTATTTCTATCAAGTATTATTAATACTATGGACGACGGTGAGTGGAAAACCGTCGTCCAAATCACAACCCTTAAAACTCAAGAAACTTTTAATCTGAGCCACTTAAACTCAATTTTTGCGGTTGTGTGCGGTTCATCAATCAGTTTCGACGACCCTCCTCCTTCTTCTCCCCCACGTTCCCTCACAGTCCATAGTTTCTCCTCCCACGTTCAATTGGTGTTCAGTTCCTTCCAAGACATGGTAGTTCTCCTTCAACCAAAATAACACACGACTTCCTCTCCCCGATGTCTCATCTCTGTAATCGGTTTCCTCCTCAACCTCAAGATGAAATCCCCTTCCTAACTTCCATTCAGGTGTGTTTCTCCGTTGTTCAGATCAACAGGATTTTCAAAGATGGAATTGGTCTCTCTCTTTCTCGAGTAAATTGTTGCTATATTGATTTAGGTTTTCCATTATTGTTCCCTGGTTGTTGAATTTTGTTTTGTGTTTCATCTATCCATGAGTTTTAATGTCCAATGGCACCCGGGCAACAACTATCTGCAAATAAGGTATGCAATTTCACTATATCATCTATTTAACTATTTGGTTTATTTTCCCACTGATTTGAATGGAGTTTGTGTCTATTGAATGATCATTTGTATGTTTGTGTCTCGGATACGTCTCTCTCGCTAGGGTTTCAATTCTCGATTTGCGATAATTTTCGACAATATACTCAACTCCAGGTAATCTTTTTGGTTTCATTTTTTTATTATTGTTTTGTATTGATAAAGAAACACAGGTTCCTTTTTATTTTGTTTGAATGGCCCTTTGTAAGTCCAAAAAATGGAGCTTGGTTTTGTTGAGTTCCCCTTTACTCTCAATTTTGATTTCTCGAATTCCTTTATCCAACTTTTTGAGTGTTAGGTCAATTCAATTGAAGATTGTATAGCCAACTGGAGTTCAATTCACTAAATTGTGGGGTTTAATTCACTATGCAGGTACCTTTCCATGATTTTAATTACATTTATATGTCTTATCTTTCATATTTGCATTTTTTATTTTCCTAATATGATCGGTTGTGTATCTTGCCATATTTTTAATAAAAATATAAAGATTTAGATCAATGTTGTGCTAATTGATTATCTTTTTGTTGTTTTTTCATCATACCTTATCTTTATTATATGTTTTGTGGGATGAAGGTTCAAATCTTGAAGCTTTTGCAGCCAGGAGCTTCTACCCTTCTTTTTTAGAAAGTTTTGTTTGATTACAAAATTCAATGCATTGTTGACCGTATGAAGTCTTAAAATGGCCGAGAGAGCATTTCTATCTTGGATTCAGAAGACAACTGAAAGTAAGGAATGACACTACATGGAAAAGACGATTATTAGTTCATAAAACATCCTCGATTCTCAAAACATCTCATCAGTTGTTTAGTTTTTGATGAGTTCTTCATCTTCTAAACCTGTAAACAAGATTATTGGCTCTTGATAGAGGGGAATGACTCTATAGGGAAGAGACGATTAGCAATGGCAATTGCAAGAGACATGTTTGCTTTTGCTTGATTTCTTTTGTGCTTTAACATGAGGGGTTCTGTTTCAAGATGCAAAAATCATGAAAGGGCATTAAAAGGTTGAGAATATTGTTGTTCTGGTGGAAGGTGCTGATTTTTTATATGGGAAGTTCTTCAAATCTTCAATTGGTGGATTTAAAAAAAGGAAATTTGGAGAAAATGATCGAAGTTACATTCTTTTTGAGTAGGGGTGATCATCATCATCTTGATGATGACAGATAAGAATATGTACATGGCTGCACCAGCTCTGTTGGGTGGTGGTGGTGAATTAGATTGGTGTGCTAAACACATAAATGCAATTTTGAACATTGGTGGTAGATGGGCTTTTTTTTTTGCTGAAGCCAAAGATATTGCATTTGTCAGGTTTATATTTATACATGTAAGTATGTAACATTGTAAATTTTCAAACAAAATTTTCATTTTTGAAAATCACGTAATTCTCATAACATAGTTCACAAAACCCCAAATGAAAATATTTTCAAGAACACCAAATCAGAAAAATGTTTTAAACATAATCCAGGATCCTCTAAATATGACTTCGCCTCGTGTGTATAATCAAGTCGGCGCCTTCCCGTGATACTAAGAAGTACCTGAAACGCATAACACATAACACGGTAAGCACGAAGCTTAGTGAGTTCCCCAAAATACCACACACATCACATTAGCCACTCAAAGCTAACTCAATATGACCCTCCGGTCAATGTGTCTTAGTGGGGACCCTCCGGTCCCACAACTCAGTAAGTTCATAATAATAATAATACTCAGCATAAATCACAAAGACATAATACAGGATATCACAATACGCAAGTAAACACATAAGGCATCTCGGTCACACAAAGATACCACTCATGGTAAGTATAGTGAGAAGACTCACCTCGCAAGAAATTGGATAACCTTGAACTCGAATCACCGGTCTAGCCTCCGCCTAACACATACGATAATTATCCCTAATTAATAGCGGCTCTCAAAGAAGCTAAACTAACCCTTCTACAAGCTCACAGAAGGGTAAAAGACCGTTTTACCCCTCCATGGCCTTAATAGCCCACAAATGGACCAAACCCTAAAAGTCAACTAAAAGTCAACGGCAGCGCGTACGCCGCGCGTACCAGACTCCTACGTTGGGCGTACTCCGACGCCATGCATGCATTGAGGATTTCCGACCCTACGCTGCGCGTACTGGGATTACGCTCAGCGCACGTCTCAGTTTTGCTCTTCCTACTCATTTGGTCTTAATTCATTAAGACCTTAGCTCATATCACAGATCTGGACTCCCTAAGGGCTCTTACTCCATAAAGTCTGTGACTTTAAGCCTTTGCATGGCTGATAAAGTCACAAACACCCAAAACTCTCATTCTCTTATCTCAAAATGCTCATATCTCATGCATGGGTTGATTCACACGTCTAAGTCTCGATTTTTATGACACTATATCACTAAAGACACTCAAATGAGCTGATCATAGTCTCTGGAGCTCAATATCTCATAAAGCATCCAACTTTGGGACCAAAACCCTAAAATGGTATAACATGATGCACAAAACAAAAGAGTGAGAAAGCTTTGAGCTTTATACCTCCAAATGAAGCTCCCAACACAGATATGCTCAGATCTAAAGCCTGGAATCCCACTCCTTCTTCCTCAAGGCTCCTTCTTCACTCCAAAGAAACACAAAATCACTCAAATGCTCTCAAATGGACACACACAAGCTCAAGAACGAGGATTAGGGTTTGAGAGGGTTGTTTGTCTGAGAATGGTGGCCATCGTATCCTTTATATAGGGACACACCCCAAATTACCCAACGTACCCTCTGGTACACCCAACATTGTAGGTGGCTTCCGCGTCAAAAACACGCATATGAGTACGCTGAGCGTACACTCGCGTACGCCCCACGTACTCATTTACCACCTTTTCTCAATAAGGGCTAAACTTGACAATTTACCAAAAGAACAAGGGCTTATAAGGTATACCAGTTCTCGGGATGTTACAATTCTCCCCCACTAGAATCAGACTTCGCCCTCGAAGTCAGGCTCCGAAAATAACTCTGTATACTGCTCGCGCATCTCGGATTCCGACTCCCAAGTGCACTCGGACCCCTTCCGATGTTGCCACCAGACCTGAATCAAGGGCACCTCCTTGTTCCTCAGAACCTTCACTTTCCGATCCAAAATCGCAATCGGCCTCTCAATATAATTCAGGATCGCATCCACCTGAATGTCCTCTACTGGCACCACTGCCGTCTCATCGGCTACGCACTTCCTCACCTGAGACACGTGGAAGGTGTTATAAATCTAGCTCAACTCTACAGGTAGCTCCAACCGGTAAGCTACCTTACCCACTCTAGCGGTCACTCTGAAAGGACCGATGTATCTAGGGCCCAGCTTGCCCCGTTTCCTGAATTGGATCACCCCTTTCCACGGGGATACCTTCAGGAGGACAACATCTCCAACCTGGAACTCTAGCTCGGATCGTCGCCGGTCTACATAAATCTTCTGGCGACTCTAAGCTTTCAGCAACCTTTGTCTGACCTGCTGAATTTGCTCGGTCGTCTTCAGCACTATCTCAGTGCCACCCATCACTCGCTGCCCTACCTCTCCCCAACAGATGGGAGTCTGACACCTCCTCTCGTATTGAAGCTCAAAGGGAGGCATGCGAATGCTGGAATGGTGGTTGTTGTTGTATGATAACTCAACCAAAGGCAAATAGGTGTCCCAACTTCCTTCGAAGTCCATAACACATGCACGCATCATGTCCTCACGCGTCTGAATCGTCCGCTCGCTCTGCCCGTCTGTCTGTGGGTGGTAAGTTGTACCGAAGTGCAGTTGGGTACCTAAATCCTCGTGGAACTTCTTCCAGAACTTGGAAGTAAAACGCACGTCCTGATCTGACACTATCGATGTCGGCACCCCATGCCGTGCCACCACCTCTCGAACGTAGATCTTGGCCAATTTCTCTGCAGAAGAGCTCTCACTGATAGCAAGGAAGTGAGCACTCTTCTTTAACCGGTCTACAATCACCCATATCGCGTCGACCCCACGCGCGGTCCTCGGCAGCTTGGTGATAAAATCCATCGAAATCTGTTCCCACTTCCACTGGGGAATATCTAGAGGCTGTAACAGACCATGTGGACGCTGGTACTCTGCATTAACCCGGCGACATGTCAAGCACCTCTCAACTACCCATGCCACCTCCCTCTTCATACAGGGCCACCAGTAATCTCTCTTCAGGTCTAAATACATCTTAGTGGCCCCCAGATGGATCAATAATCTCGATGTATGTGCCTCCTCCATTAGTACACGACGAGCTCCACCTGTATAGGGCACCCAAATCCGCCCACGGAAAGTCATAAGCCCACGACTGTCCGTCTCAAACTCGGAAACCTGCCCAATCACCGGCTCCCTTTTGCAGTTCTCCGGTCTCACGGCCTCCACCTGGGCCTCTCGAATAGTATCTAAGTCTGGAGTCATCATTGTCATCCTCATACACACATCTCAGATCGGAGCACTCGCTGCTCTACGGCTCAGGGCGTCAGCTACCACATTAGCCTTGCCCGGATGATATAAGATCTCGCAGTCATAGTCCTTCACAACATCCAACCATCTCCTCTGCCTGATATTCAGGTTGGGCTGATCCATGAGATACTTCAGGCTCTTATGGTCCATATATATGGTACACTGGACCCCATACAAGTAGTGGCGCCAGATCTTGAGGGTGAACACCACCGTCCCCAGCTCCAGGTCATGGGTAGGATACCTCGTCTCATGAGGCTTCAGCTGCCTCGATGCATATGTTATCACGTGCCCCTTCTGCATCAACACCGCACCCATACCAGATATAGAAGCATCACAATAAACCACAAAGTCATCCACTCCCTCGGGAAGGGCTAACACCGGGGCTTCGCATAATCTTTGGCGAAGGGTTTCAAATGAGGCTTGCTGCTTGGGACCCTAAGTAAAAGTAACACCATTCCGGGTCAGCCTTGTGAGAGGAACGACAATCTTGGAGAAATCTCTGATAAATCTCCGATAGTAGCCGGCTAAGCCCAGAAAACTCCTGATCTCGTTTGGGGATCTCGGCACTTCCCATCTCATAATCGCCTCAATCTTGGCCAGGTCGACCAATATCCCATTCTGATTAATGAGGTGTCCCAGGAACTGGACCTCTTGTAACCAGAAATCACACTTGGAGATTTTGGCATAAAGCCTCTCCAACCTCAAAACCCTAAGAATCTCTCTAAGATGCTCCTCATGCTGCTCTCTGGATCTCGAATATACCAGGATATTGTCGATGAACACGATCACCGATCGATCCAACATAGGCCTGCACACCCGGTTCATGAGGTCCATGAACACTGTTGGTGCGTTGGTGAGCCCGAAAGGCATCACCACAAACTCGTAGTGCCCATAACGATTCCTAAAGGCCGTATTCTGGATATCCTCCTCGCACACCCTCATCTGATGATACCCAGATCTCAAATCTATCTTGGAAAACCAAGATACCCCTGCAACTTATCGAACAAATCGTCGATCCTCGGAAGTGGATAATGGTTATTGACCTCCAGCTTGTTCAACTCCCATTAATCTATACACATCTGGTGTGAACCATCCTTTTTCTTGACAAAAAGGATCGGAGCTCCCCATGGTGAGCTACTCGGTCTGATGAACCCCTTCCCTAGCAGCTCCTGGAGCTGTGAGGATAACTCTTGCATCTCTGGCGGCGTAAGGCGATAGGGTACCTTGGCAATAGGCGTCGCACCCGGAACCAAATCAATCCGAAACTCTACCTGCCTCTCGGGAGGCACACCCGGTAACTCCTCGGGGAAAACATCTAGAAATTCGCACACTATCGAAACCTCGGAGATAGAACTCGACCTCTCTGTAGCAACCCGCGTATCCATCACGCACGCCAGAAAACCCATACAACCCTGCTGTAGACTCTGTCTCGCTCTGGCAGCAGACCAAAAAGCTGATCCAGATCTGGTACCCTCGCCATACACTGTAAGCACTCCCCCACTAGGGTCTCGTATAGTTACCAACTGACGCTCACAGTCGATCATTGCTCCAAAACGACTCAACCAATCCATGCCCACGATGACACAAATATCACCCATCGCTATCAGCACCAGATCTATCGGGAACTTGATACCAAAAATCTCCAGCACACATCCTCGGAATACCTCAGTAGCAAAAACCGCATGCTCGTCGGCTATGGAAACCCTCAGTAGCAAAAACCACATCCTCGGAATACCTCAGTAGCTAAAGACACGAAGGATCGACTCGCACCCGAGTGAAATAACACCAAAGCAGGTACAGAACTCACAAGGAATGTACCTAAATACAGCACAGAATAAGCACAACAAATCTCAAAATAAATAAATAAGGAAATATGTGTTGGATATAGTGTCTAAGTCCATAACTTTATTTGGTATGTACTTGACCCGACCCGGCATAGTCCATTTGGGTTGCATGGCATTGCAATACTTGGATAGACTAGATGAGAGAATAAGGCACTTATGATTATTAATATATTATAAGTTCTAATATATTAATAATAGTATTATTTAATTAGTATTGATCAAGTATTAATCTAGTATTAATTTGGTGATCAAAGTGAGACTAATTAAATATATAGGGTTGATTATGACAATCATCAATTCTTTTATGGTGGATTAATGATCCATGGTTTATGGGTTTGGTTATAACCATATGGAGCTCCATGGATAGTCCATGGGAGTTACAAACCCATGGGTCATGAGAAATCAAGAGTCATGACAATTAAGGGCATTCATGTGTAAACCCTAATTGTGACAACACTATAAAAGGAACCCTATGGCTAGCAAAATCTGGACCTAGTGTTACTAGAGAGGGCATAACCGATTTTGAGTGCTAGAAGTATTCTCTCAAGTTATTCCAAGTCTTGTGGTGTTGTGTGAAGCATTTGAGGCACAACATTTGGGGTGCTAGGCTCACAAAGTCTTGAAGGAATCCAAGCAACAACAAGGTATGTATTTCTACTAGTTTTATGTTCTATGTAATCCCCATACCATGCTAGTTAGAAAATAACCTTGAAAAAGAAATTTGCATGTATATAGAGAAAACATAGATTCAAGGTTATTAGGGTTGCATGTACACTTAGGAAGTGTTAGAATGCTCAAAAACCCATCAGTGGTATCAGAGCCTAGGATTGTTTTCTGTATACTTGATGCAAAACTGCTTAAAAATCGAAAATTCTGCATTCTGACGACTGGACTCGCCGAGTCCATGGGGAGGACTCACCGAGTCCATGAACAAATTCATCCTACTCGACGAGTAGAATAATGCACTCGGTGAGTAGGAGCGTGCTGGGCAGTTTTTCGAGTTTTGTTGCTGGAAATGGATTAAGATCATTATCCCAATCTGTTTTGGACTTGTAAAATCTGTTTTTCAAAATGATAATGATTATGTTAACCCATTTTACATGACTTTTATCAATTTTCAAGTATTGTATATGTTTATATGATTTTCTTGAAATTGCTTGACATGAATTTGTGTTCATATGAGTTTAGAAGATCATAGGAATTATATGTAACCTCCATGTATGTTTAATTCATGATCTTAATGGCTATGATGGTGTCCATAACTTGTCCTCAAGTTATGGATAACCAAAAGTCACTTCTTTTAATTATGATTAAAGAACTAAAGAGGTTTCATAAAATGAAGAGTCTTCATTTTTATGAACCATTAAAACTCATAAGTTACAAATTGAAGAGACTTGGAATAGTTTCAAATCTTGCCCTCAAGTTTTGGAATTTGAAAAGTCTTACACTTTAATACTTTAATTCCAAATTAAACCTTAGATTTTTAAAAAGTTTAAAAATCAACACTTATACTATTATTATAATTTTATTATATAGATATGTATAAGAATATGTCATTCTTACCGTTAGTAGGCCTCATTCACGAAGCCGGTCTATAAGGGGGGTATAAGGTTGTTGCCTATAAAATGGTGACTTAATGGGTGTCCACTCTCACCCACCGCTTCCTTGATCGGTGGAGGGTCGTTAGCCGAACGGGTAGGATACGACTTTAAATACTCGTTAAAAGTATAATGAATTATAAAGTAACTATACATTATAAATTCTCAATCTTAGTTACTTTAGGAAAATGTGAAATTGGTGCTAGCCCATAAAATTACACTTTGTACCTTACCAAGTCGTTAGTGGAGCGTGTGTGGTTAACCGGCACACTAACATGGACTAGTAAGAGTCGCAAAGGGTAACTTGACTTTATTATAGATCGGTGGAGCGTGTGTGGTTAACCGGCACATCGATTAGGTAATATTGTTGAGGGTACCAAGTCAATTTGTATGGTTATTCACACCTTGTTTGTGATCCTCGGCATCCCAGTCACAAACTTGAGAGGGCACAATCGAGATTCAAACATGCCATTGAAAAGTTCAATGTATCTCAAAAGATCTAGGAGTTTCAAAACCAATAAAACCTAATAATAAAATATTTCGTTCTTATGGTGGAAATTGGTAAATCGTCATTTACCTACCTTCAAATATTTTATAGTATGGATTACGGCATCCCTCTTCCAACTATAAATAGTTTGTTGGATCCTAGCCTTAATATTTCATTTGGGTGAATTATTAAGGATTCCTAATCTAATGAAACTTGTCTTTCTTTCCTTTCAGATGTCTTCCAACAATGCTTCTGGCTTAAACCCAACAGGCTCCTTTTCCCTTATGAACTTGTGTGGTAAGGTCATCTTTGATGGATCCAATTTCAATGAGTGGATCAGAAACATCAGAATGATTACCCGCTATGAGGACAAAGAATATGTCCTCGATAGGGAGCTTAAGGTTGTGAGTGAAGCCACTGCTACTCCTGAAGAGTTTGCGGAGTTTGTTGCACATGAAAAGGATGCTACTAAAGTAGCATGCATCATGATGGCCACCATGACTCCTGAACTTCAAAAAATCCTATGAAGATTTCTACCCCTATGAGATGCACCTGGATCTGATGGAAAGGTACCATCAGAGCGCGCGTCAGGAGAGGTATGAAATCATCCCCTCCATGATAACCGCAAGGATGAAGGATGGTGAACCCATCACCGGTCACTTGTAGAAGATGCAAAGGTTCGTTGACCGGTTGCTGAAGCTAAATGTTGACTTTCCTGAGGAAATGGCGATTGACATCATTCTCCATTCCTTACCTCCAAGTTATGATCAGTTTCGTATGACTTATCATATGAACAAGGAGGAAGTCACACTTAGCAAACTTCAAGGACTCTTAAGGACAGCTGAAAATGGCCTTAAGGGTAAAGCGGTTGCTACTTCTACTCCTTCAACAGCCCCTGTTCTGGCTATTGGGCAGGGAAAGGGTAAGAAGAGGAAAAACCCTTCGAAGGGTACCAAGGGTAAGACTCTTGATGGTTCCTCTTCAAGTGGGACAAAGAAAGGTCCCATTACTCCTTCTTCAAACCCAAAGGAAGCACAGTGCTTCTATTGCCAGGATAAGGGACACTTCAAGCGAAGCTGCCCTAAATATCTGCAAGATGTAAAGGATGGGAAGGTTAAACCCACCCATGCAGGTATTTACACAATATTGTCTAATAACTCATCTAATGCTAATTTTTGGGTGCTTGATACAGGTTGTGGTATTCACATTTGTACTTATTTGCAGGCACTAAGAAGAAGTGAGCAAGTGGAGCACGGGAAGATAAACTTAGTCATGGGCAACAGGAAAGCATCATCTGTTACCAAGATAGGAGTTTATTCTTTATTGCTTAATAATGGGTTAATGTTAGATTTGAATAAGTGTTGTTACTCGCCCGAAATGGCGAGAAATATTATTTCTTTTCATGGCTTGTACAAACAAGGTTTTTCATTTTCATTTGATAATAAAAATGGTGCTATTAATGTTTATTACAATGATGTATTTTACTTTAAAGCATTACCTTGTGATGGTGTATATGAAGCTGTGAATGTTGTAGACAATCTAGGAAATAATGTGTTGTATATTGATTCTTCAGATAGCTTGGATAAAGCATCCTTGTGGCATTGTCGTCTTGGACATGTTAACAAGAAGCGCATAGGCCAACTCCAAAAGGCTGGAGTCTTGGAATCATTTGACCTCAAGTCAGATGATAGTTGCGAGTCTTGTTTACTTGGAAAAATGACAAAGTCACCCTTCACAGGTACTTGTGATAGGGGTGAAGGTTTGTTGGACCTTGTACACACGGATGTGTGTGGGCCCTTCAGAGTTGCTACAAGGGATGCTAATCGCTATTATGTGACTTTTACTGATGATTACAGTAGATATGGATATATTTACTTAATCAAGCATAAGTCAGAAACCTTTGGAAAATTCAAAGAGTTTAAGCAGGAAGTCGAGAATCAATTGGGCAGGAACATCAAGATGCTCCGATCCGATCGGGGAGGATAGTATCTTAGCATTGAGTTCCTTGACTATCTTAAGGAATGTGGGATTGTCTCACAATTGACACCTCCCAGAACACCACAGTTGAATGGTGTAGCTGAGAGGCGCAATCGAACCTTGCTGGATATGGTTCGTTCCATGATGAGTCGAGCTTCGTTACCAATCTCTTTCTGGGGGTATGCCTTAGAGACTGCCGCCCATATCCTTAATCTAGTCCCTACTAAAAAGGTTGCCAAAACACCTCACGAGATGTGGACTGGGAAAGTTCCCAATTTGTACCACATCAAGATTTGGGGTTGTGAAGCTTTCGTGAGGCGTGAGACTCATGATAAGCTTGAACCTCGAAGTGAGAGGTGTATTTTCATCAGCTACCCACAGAGATCCTTTGGTTACATCTTCTACAGACCCAGTGATAATGTGGTCTTTGTAGCAAGAAGAGGAGTCTTTCGTGAGAGAGAATTCATAAGCCAAGGGGACAGTGGGAGGCAAATTGACCTTGAAGAGCTTTAAGAGTCAAGTGGTGAAGGAACCTCAAATGCTATCGACCAACCTGAGGAGGAAACTCCTGTTGATCCGATAGATGAGTCTGTACCTCCTAGACGTTCCACTAGGGTGAGGAACACACCTGATTTTTATTATGGTTATCACATCACCACTGAAGGTGATACATTTATTAGTGATAGTACACTAATAAATTTGGATGATCCTAATAATTACAGGGAAGTCATGGCAGGCCCTGAGTCTGCTAAATGGAAGGAGGCTATGGACAGCGAGATTCAGTCCATGTATGACAATCGAGTTTGGAACTTGGTTGACAATGTACCAGGTCGTAAGACAGTTGGGTGCAAATGGATCTTCAAGAAGAAGACCGACATGGATGGGAAGGTACATACTTACAAAGCGTGACTGGTTGCGAAGGGCTTTACTCAAACTCCGGGAGTTGACTATGATGAGACCTTCTCACCAGTAGCTAAGGTTAAGTCTATTAGAGTATTATTAGCCATAGCTGCATTTCATGATTATGAAATATGGCAAATGGATGTCAAAACCGCTTTCCTTAATGGAAAGTTGGCTGAGGATGTTTACATGGCTCAACCAGAGGGTTTTGTCGATACAAGATACCCTAATAGAGTGTGTATGCTTGATAAATCCATTTATGGATTGAAACAAGCATCTCGCAGATGGAATCTTTGCTTTGATGAGAAAGTCAAAGATTTTGGATTTTCTAGGAGTGAGGATGAGTCTTGTGTGTATGTCAGGGCTAGTGGGAGCATAGTTAGCTTCTTGGTGTTGTATGTGGATGACATACTTCTCATAGGAAACGACGTCCCAACCTTGCAGGAGGTTAAGTCCTGGCTTGGGAAGTGTTTCGCTATGAAGGACCTTGGAGAAGCTGCCTATATCCTAGGGATAAGGATATTGAGAGATAGGAGTAAGAGACTAATTGGACTTAGTCAAAGTACTTACTTGGATAAGGTGCTGAAGAGGTTCAGCATGCAAGAATCCAAGAAAGGGGAATTACCCGTCCAGAGTAATGCCAAGCTGAGTAAGACTCAGAGTCCGAGTACAGAGGCTGAGATAGCTGAGATGAGTCATATACCATATGCTTCCGCTGTGGGCTCGATCATGTATGCTATGACTTGTACTCGCCCTGATGTGGCCTTTGCTTTGAGCATGGTCAGTAGATATCAAGGGAACCCTGGCAAGGCACACTGGACAGCGGTAAAGAACATTCTCAAGTATCTGCGGAGGACTAAGGATTGGGTCCTTACCCTCGGAGGCAGTGATGACTTGAGAGTGGAAGGATATAGCGATGCTAGCTTCCAGACTGATAGGGATAATTTCCGCTCTCAGTCAGGCTGGGTCTTTATCCTAAATGGAGGGGCAATTACTTGGAAAAGTTCCAAGCAGGAGACAGTAGCTGATTCTACTTGTGAATCAGAGTACATAGCAGCAAGTGAAGCAGCGAAGGAGGCGATATGGCTAAAGAACTTCATCGGAGACCTTGGAGTTGTACCAGCTATAAAGGAGCCAATGGAAATTTTCTGTGACAATGAAAGTGCGGTTGCTTTGGCTAAGGAACCGAGAGATCACGGGAGATCTAGGCACATTGACAGAAAATACCATTTCATCAGACATCGAATAGAAGAAGGACTCCTCGTGGCTAAGAGGGTATCATCAGATGAGAACCCGACAGATCCCCTCACGAAGGGACTGAGCAGGGTTAAGCATCTGCAGCATGCGAGGCGCATTGGGCTGAAGGATGATATTAGTTTCAATAATTAGATTCCTGGAACTTGTAAAATGTAATTGACATTTGATGATAAATAAAAGTTGTTATTTATTTATAAGTAAGGTGTTACTATCTTGTGTTGATTGTTTACTATGTTTCAATTTTGCATGTTTTTACTTCCAGAATAATTATGTTATTATTCAAACCATCCACAGTCAGTCAAACTTTGGAAGTAAGTATTGAATTAAGACTGTCATGAATTTGGCTTGTATGATTTGTCTAAAAGTGCTTTGGACAATGCAATGGTTGCTACAACATTCATGAGTACTCATAAGGGCTGAGTATTGGATCCAACCCACGCTTACTTGCATCACTTCATGGAATTTATCTCGAGTGATCGTGAGACGGTAATATCATATAAATCTTCAAACCTAGAGATATGAGTTGTTGACTATGAGTTGGTTATTCATTGATTGTACGAAAACGCATTAGTAACTCGATGTTATAAAACGTGCCTTTGTGAATAATTCAACAAGTAGTTAGTACAAGCATATCAGTCGAAGTTTATCTATTCCTTCTAGAAATAGAAGCGATATATGGGCCCCTCGATGATTTGGTTTTGACTCATGTACCGGGCCCGGTCAGAACCTAATTGATGTGTTCAATTTAGTTCTATGTCGAAACAAATCAGAGATCGAGAAACAAATGTTAGACAATAAGTAAGACCATGTTCCATGTGTTTGTCCGGCTGATATCATGAGAACAGAGGATTATATGATCACTTATCTTAAATGGCGTATCATCATCATCTCAGTTCCGAGAGACTTTGAAAGAGCTACGATTGCTAGTCGGATTTTGAAGTCATATTTGCAAATATAGTTATTAGACTTATCCAAGTGGGAGACTGTTGGATATAGTGTCTAAGTCCATAACTTTATTTGGTATGTACTTGACCCGACCCGGCATGGTCCATTTGGGTTGCATGGCATTGCAATACTTGGATAGACTAGATGAGAGAATAAGGCACTTATGATTATTAATATATTATAAGTTCTAATATATTAATAATAGTATTATTTAATTAGTATTGATCAAGTATTAATCTAGTATTAATTTGGTGATCAAAGTGAGACTAATTAAATATATAGGGTTGATTATGACAATCATCAATTCTTTTATGGTGGATTAATGATCCATGGTTTATGGGTTTGGTTATAACCATATGGAGCTCCATGGATAGTCCATGGGAGTTACAAACCCATGGGTTATGAGAAATCAAGAGTCATGACAATTAAGGGCATTCATGTGTAAACCCTAATTGTGACAACACTATAAAAGGAATCCTATGGCTAGCAAAATCTGGACCTAGTGTTACTAGAGAGGGCATAACCGATTTTGAGTGCTAGAAGTATTCTCTCAAGTTATTCCAAGTCTTGTGGTGTTGTGTGAAGCATTTGAGGCACAACATTTAGGGTGCTAGGCTCACAAAGTCTTGAAGGAATCCAAGCAACAACAAGGTATGTATTTCTACTAGTTTTATGTTCTATGTAATCCCCATACCATGCTAGTTAGAAAATAACCTTGAAAAAGAAATTTGCATGTATATAGAGAAAACATAGATTCAAGGTTATTAGGGTTGCATGTACACTTAGGAAGTGTTAGAATGCTCAAAAACCCATCAATATGTACCAGCCACAACATCAGGTGTTGCACGGACCTCCTCCGCTGTCAGCTGAAATGCTCTCCCACAAGCCCTCGGAGCCTCGGTCTTCACCGGCCGCATATCTATAGCACACAAAGCAGCAGGAGTGGAACCCTGGTATGATCCCTGAACAAGCTGAGGGCACTCGACCTTCCCATGGCCGGTCTGGTTGCAGTGAAAGCAAATTGCAAATCCCTTGGGGCAATCCTTCGCCATATGCCCCTCCTTGCCACATTTGTAGCACATCCCTACCCGACAAGATCCCTCATGACTCTTGCCGCACTTGCCACAAGTACGGCCCTTCTGGCCTCCTGATCTCGAATCAGCGGGCTTAGCCCGCTTCGCTGCCGGCTTTGACTGCGCCGGTCTCCGGTCCCTCCCCTGAGAATCCGCCTCCTCCCTGGCCTGAGTCTCCAGCTCGATCTCCCTCCTCCTGGCATTTGCCTGAAGCTCGGTAAATGTCCGATAAGACGAGTTCGCCACGAACTCTCGAATATCCCTCCTCAGAATGATCAAATACCGGCTCACGAGTGCCTCCTCAGTAACCACGTGCTCAGGGCAGAACAACGCCCTCTCGTGAAACATCCTCGTAATCTCCATCACTGACTTTGTCTTTTGCTTAAGAGACAGAAACTCCAGGGCCAACCGTTCCCTCTCTACCGTGGGAACATACTTATCTCGGAACATCAACGTAAACCTCTTCCATGTCACTACAGTATGCTCTGCAGGAGTAAAACTGGCTGTCACAAACTTCCACCAGTCCTTCGCTCCCAAGCGAAGCTGGTTCAGTGCGAATCGGACTCTCAGATGCTATGGGCACGAACAAGTGTAAAAACATCCCTCAATATCAGAGATCCACCTCATAGCAGCAATCAGATCATGTGTCCCATCAAACTCTGGTGGCTTCGTGTTGATGATCTCCCGAAACAACAACGAGTCACCTCCCTGTGGCCTGGCAGCAGCGACAGCTGCGGTAGCTGCAGCAGCAGCGGCCTCAGTAACAGCGGCATACCGCTCATGAAAAGTCTCAATCAAGGTGGTCTTAATAGACCCAAACATCTCAGGAATCTCCGCTCGAATAGCTGCGGCCACCTCCTCGTGAATCATCCTGCAAATCTCATCATCACTAGTCCCACTGCTCTCGGGGTTGTGGCGTGTACCCACCATGATGTCTCTGAAACACAACACAAAATCATCAGAGACTCGCTCGAGCATACTCACACTCGTTCACTCATCCCTACTTGTTTCTTAGCATCCTAAGGATTCTTACTTGGGTTGCATATAGATCTGATGCTTTCAGTAGTACGGGCCAGTGGCGTAGCTTAGATTTTGTTTTAGGGTATGCCAAATAATTTACAAAATATAAACTACTAGCAAAATACTTCAAACAATAATAAAATGTAACAATGTATGCATTTTTAAAGTAAAATTTTCATTTTAGTTGCACACGACGCTCTCTTACATCATTAAAATAATCTAAAATAGAGTCTAAACTAAAAATCTTAGCGATATCTTTCTCGATGTAAAGAACTAGACTATCAGCAATAAAATCATCATCCATCTTGTTACGTAGTCTATTCTTCACAATTTTCATGGCGGAAAATGCACGCTCAGTAGTCGCAGTAGACACCGGAAGGGTCAACACAAGCCGAATCAATCTGTCAACAAGATAGTAATGACTTGCTTTTCCTGTCTCTACCAAGCCTTGACATACTTCAACAATAGATGACAACTTTCCCAAAAATGGATGGTCCTTCACATAAGCTTCAAAGTGCTTCAACTGAAATTTTAGAACATCTATTTCCTGTTCTGTGAAATCAAGATAATAATTTTTTTTTGCAAGTTTGCAAATAGAATCAGAATTGAAGCGTTTATATCCCTCCTTTGGATTCAAAGCAAGACTAAGTTCTAAAAGCTCTACAACTCTTTCATTGAACCTTGTATTAATTTCCTGTAACTGAAAATCAATAGTTTCATTAAATATATCAAAATGATAGTGATGCTCAATAGTAATATGACCTCCCTTCCTGTTGCTTCTCCCTTCAAAATAAGGATCTTTGAATTCAGGAATATCAATATCATGCTTCTTACAAAACTCAAAGACATCATTAAGAAAAGTTGTCCATTCATTATCTCTAAGGGTTTCAATCAGTTTCTTTGTATGGGAGACCATTATGATTGCACTTATGATGTCTTGAGATTTTTGTTGTAAAGCTTGACAAAGAGTATCAGTAATTCCCTAAATTTGTTTCATCATATGTAAAATGAAAACAAATTCAAAAGATGTCATTCTTTTCAACGCGATACTAGCATCACCTTTTGTTTTATAATTAGAGCCCGCTTTTTTTATGTTTTCCAAAACCGTACAAGTTGGATTATACATCCGAATAAGACTACTAATAGAAGTAAAATGTGAGCTCCAACGAGTGTCTCCGGCACTCTTTAAAGTACCAATTTGATTAGCCCCTTTACCAGTATTAATTTCACCAGATTCTAACAATTCTGCAATTTCAGCAGCTTGAGCAGCTTGTAGCTCATCTTGGCATTTACAAGAAGCACCTACGACATTCACAATGAAAGATAAATTTTGGAAAAATTCATGTACAAAGCTTACTTCTCTAGCTGCTGCAACCAACGCAAGTTGTAACCGATGAGCCATACAATGTATATAATAAGCACATGGATAATCCTTAAGGAATAATGCTTGTAATCCCTTCCATTCACCACGCATGTTGTTAGCTCCATCATACCCCTGTCCACGAAGATTCTCAACAACAACCTCGTAAGAAGTAAGAGTTTCACATATAGAAGAATACAAAGTGGAAGACGATGTATCTTTAACATGAACAAAATCAAAAAATTGTTCTTGTATGTAACCTTTCTTGTCAACATATCTAAGAACAATGGCCATTTGTTCTTTTTCATCACTTGCCTCGTCCACAATTATGCAGTATTTAGAATCACAAATATCTTCAACTATCTTTTTTCTCACTTTCTCAGGAAAAACATGTAAAATTTCTTTCTAAACCTCAGGTGAAGTGTATTTCGCGTTGCCGGGTGCATTTTCTAAAACGACACCTGCAACCTCTTCATTATAAGAAGCTGTGTGCTTGATTAACTCAATGAAGTTGCCACGATTTTTTGAATCAATTTTCTCATCATGCCCCCTAAATGAAATCCCATGAAATGAAAGAAAACGAACAACATCTATTGATGTTTTCACCCTTAGCCTATTCTTTTCAATTTGATCAGCAAACTGTTTTTGCATCAATTTATCAATATGTACTGATTGATTCATCAAAGTCTCACAGAATCGCACAACATTATAATGCTGAGAGTTTGGTATATCTCCAATGTGTTTCAAAAATGAACAATGTTTCCCTTTAACTTTGTTCCAGTTTTTAAAACCATTGGTTGTAAATGCATCATGGCTATTATGGGTATTTGATTCTTCAAGAAAAATATAGCAATAAAAACAATATGCTCTATCTTTAGTTTTAGAATACTCAAGCCAAGAAAATTCGGAATACCATTTAGATTGAAAACGTCGTGGATGACTTTTTGACCCAGATGGAGGATATTTAGGCAACACAGGTTGATGTGGCCCCGATCTTAAGTATGCTCGTTTGATTTCATCCTTCATATTGGCTGCATATTTCCATATAGGTAGATGTAGGCCAGGATCATGTTCAATAGAACAAAATGTAGGATTCTCAACCGTTGAAGATGGTTCAGGGCTCTTAGCTGTTGAAGATGGTAGAGGGTTACCATCTTCTGGAGGTGTTTGAGGTTTCCCAACCGGTAATGATGATGATGTCGTGTTTTTCTCTTCGCCTCTTGGTAAGACATTACGCATGAAAAATGAATCCAAACTTTTTTGCTTTGTTCTCATTGTTCAACGAAATTCACTAATCACAAAAAAATTCAATTACAAACATCTTATATTTGTAAACAAAGCAAACTTATATGTAATACAATAACACATAATACAATTATTCATATAACTATTTCATAGCAACAATTAACAACCTAATTTATACAATACATACGAATATACGATAAAAATATAAAATCAATGCATACCTTAATGTTAAATTGGGCAGAACTAAGTCAATTAAAAATTATATAAGATATAAATAAAACAAACTAATTAATTAAGATAAAAAAAACAAGCCTGGTGATACTATGGAGATTAAACTTTGAAGTGTTTTAATTGCAATTGGAACAACGAACGACGAGGCAATACGTTTCAAAACCTTATTAATTGAGATGCTGACAGAAAGTGTATCCCTAATGTAACATGAGAATTTGCTGCTCAAAGAAAAAATAATAATAAATAAACAAAGTTAAAAGTTGTAGACGGTGGGCGATTTTAGCCCAAAATTTGTTTTAACTAACAAAATTATATATATATATATATATATATATATATATATATATATATATATATATATATATATATATATATATATATATATATGTATCCTCAAGTTATCTAGGGTGGGCCATGGCCCACTCTTGCATCTAATTAGCTTCGTCCCTGGTACGGGCCCAATACTACCTTCCACACCAACCTGTACTCACCCCAAGTCCTCCTCCTAGGACCCTAGTTCACAAGTACTCTATCTCTCACGAATAACAGACTACCCTCTCTGTAGATCTCTCATATGCTCATCTAGGTATATCTCATAGATTATCCCTCGACTCAAGACTTTCTTTCTCTAAGTGATCTTGCTAGATACTCTCACTCAGCACATACTCGAAGCACATAACAGATAGCAACGACTCCTAAGCTAAGCCATCACTAATCAGGCAACTCTAGCCCTAAAATATGAAATACCTAACCTGTCCTCTAGCATGCATCAGTAACATCTCATAAATATCTCATAACACAAATAAGTAAGAGTATTTTGGGAAATCACCGTTCGGGTTCTGGCTGATTATACACACTGCTCCAACTCAATTTCTCTTAAAACTCTTTCTCATTATAGAAACATTTAAATCTTTATGAAATCCTCAGTTTGAGTTCAGACATACCCGAAAGTACATCCGAATCCCTCAAACCAAGGCTCTGATACCAATTTGTAACACCGTAAATTTTCAAACAAAATTTTCATTTTTAAAAATCACGTAATTCTCATAACATAGTTCACAAAACCCCAAATGACAATATTTTCAAGAACACCAAATCAGAAAATGTTTTAAACACAATCCAGGATCCTCTAAATATGACTTCGCCTCGTGTGTACAATCAAGTCGGCGCCTTCCCGTGATCCTGAGAAGTACCTGCAACACATAACACATAACACGGTAAGCACAAATCTTAGTGAGTTCCCCAAAATACCACACACATCACATTAGCCACTCAAAACTAACTCAATACGACCCTCCGGTCAATGTGTCTCAGTGGGGACCCTCCGGTCCCACAACTCAGTAAGCTCATAATAATAATAATACTCAGCATAAATCACAAAGACATAATACATGATATCACAATACACAAGTAAGCACATAAGACATCTCGGTCACACAAAGATACCACTCATGGAAAGTATAGTGAGAAGACTCACCTCGCAAGAAATCGGATAACCTTGAACTCGAATCACCAGTCTAGCCTTTACCTAACACATACGATAATTATCCCTAATTACTAGCAGCTCTTAAAGAAGCTATACTAACCCTTCTACAAGCTCACAGAAGGGTAAAAGACCATTTTACCCCTCCATGGCCTTAATAGCCCACAAATGGACCAAACCCTAAAAGTCAACTAAAAGTCAACGGCAACGCGTACACCGCGCGTACCAGACTCCTACGCTGGACGTACTCCAACGCCATGCATGTAACGCCCGTGTTTCTAGACTAGGCATTAATATTGACATAATGGTCTAGGTTAACCTTTGTAACTCATTTGGAAGAAATGAAAGAGAATTATGTGAATATTATGTGTTTTATGCTTAATTATTAGGGTTTAATTAATTAAGAATAAAAATGAGCATCAAAAATAAATATTAGATAAAGCCGATATCTATTAAGAAACTTGTAGTGGGCGTGACAAGGATTACAGATATATAAAGAATGCCGAAATCCGAGTTATAACGAAGAAGTTATGACCTGTCGAAGTTTCACGACAAAACCGGCACGGGGCCGAATGTCGTAAAAAGTTTTCGATAAACTACTTTTTGGCCTTAGTGATCTAAATGAAACTCGTAGATTTCGTTAAACCGAGAGTAAGTATAAAAAGAACGCCCAAATCTGACTTCCTATGAGGAATTTATGATTTTTCGAAGTTTCAGCTTATCAGTAGACAGCTAAAAACTCGAATTTTAGATCGAGTGATTTTTAGCCGACACGACCTAAACGAGAATCGAAGGTCTGGTGATTAGTAGCACAACGGTAAAAAGTCTGACGAAAACGGACGTCGGATGAAGAAGTTATGAATTTTTAACGGATTTTCTGTCCTGGTCTGTTAAAAATAATAATATAGAAATTAAAATCAAAATTAGCCGACGAAGTCTAAACGAAAGTTGTAGAGCGTAATTTTACCTACGCGTGCATATAAAGAACGTAAAAAACGGAGCTCGTATGCGAAAGTTATAGACAACGACCACAGACTATTTTAGATAGCCCAGTGGAACGTTAGTAGACTTGTAATCGGTACGTATGTTTGAACTATATGTTCATTAGGTATTTTTGAACTATGTGTTAATCCATTAGTTCTTCCTTTTGAATCTATTACGTGTCGGGGTACGGGAGCGTACGGGAGTACTTTATCAGTATTTTCCCTATACTTTTATTTGGAAGAGCTTTGGAGTCTTTGTTCTTTTATGAAGTGATCGGACGAGCTTCATGAGTTAGTGATATAGATCATGAGTTAAATAGTGGGTGTGTGATGAAAGGTGAGTTGGATAGATGAGATGATCAGTGATATAGATCATGAGTTGAGAGTGAGTGGTGAAATATGGGAAAAGCTTTTACCCAAATGTTGGCGTGAGTGGTGCAATATGAGCAAAGCCCTTACCCAACGTTGACCCCCGACATTCAGCAGAGTAGGGATGACAACCATGGACTGTTCTAGACGGTCTGCGAAACACTAGCAGGCTCGCAACCTGTAGGTGTTAATGGACTTGAGTGTTCATTCGCTGTACTCTAAAACCCCTGTCATTCAGCATAGTATGGATGACAACCATGGACTGTTTTGATGGTCTGTGGAACACTAGCAGGCTCGTAACCTGTAGGTGTTAATGGACTTAAGTGTTCATTCGCTGTACTCTATTCCCCTCATGAGTGCCTTTAGGGCATGTAAGGCTGGGGAAACCCCTTAAGTATGTTCATCAGCTGTATGGAAAACCCATTGACATGTATTGCGGGGAAAACTCCCGTGGGAAATACTGTCGATAAATAAGAGCTATGGACTTAGTATAACGAAAACTCATTGACATGTATTGCGGGGGAGGGGGGAACTCCCGTGGGAAATACCGTCGATGAATAAGAGCTATGGACTAGCACATGGCGACGATGTGACTTCGTGCCTATTTGACATAAATTGCTGAAGGAAAGCAATGTTGTTACCTTGTTGGTTGTTTTATGTTAGGATGTCTTGTTTGACATAACTTGCTGAGGGAAAGCAATGTTGTCACCCCGATGTTTGTTTTATTTGACATAACTTGCTAAGGAACCCCCAAAGCAATGTTCTCACCCTTAGTGATAATCCTTAGGCTAGGTCCCTTGTGATAGTTGTTTTAGGGACGTAAAGTGAGGATAATGGGAATGAGTAATTAGGGTTATTTTTTGGTTGGTGAAATTAATAAATTTATTATTGACTGAGAACTTAATAAGTTTATTATTTATTGTGGGTTGAAAACCCTATATGCTCACCAGGCTCCCAAGCCTGACCCACTCAGTTTATTTGTATCACAGGTATCGATACAAAGTTACTTTACACTGAGAGATTAAAAGAGAAGTAGATCACTAGTGTAAATGAATGTAAGTTTTGTTTATGCTTATGTTTTTATATTGACAATGACATCCCAATGGTTTAAGTGAATAAAATTCATTTCTTCGGAAATGATTTGATAACATAGTTATCATGTTTATCTGGGAACAAATTTCGCAACACTTTTAATCAAATGATTACTCTGAAATTATTTTAAAAGCATAAATTAAATCGGTCTTTTCTGGCCGTGAAATTGGGGATGTCACAGTTGGTATCAGAGCATTAGTTTAAGCGAACTAAGAAATTGTAGGATTTCTAGACTTAAACTTAGAATGCTAAGCGATGATTGTGAGTTGAGTGTGTCTATTATATTTTAGGTAGTACACCTAAATTGACACGAGCACTAGTTTATTTTAGGAAGGATGCCTAAAATGCTTTTATGTGCTAAATGTTTTGTGTTATAGCTATAATGATGCTATTATTTG
Organism: Lactuca virosa; assembly: GCF_052849685.1. NCBI lineage: Eukaryota > Viridiplantae > Streptophyta > Magnoliopsida > Asterales > Asteraceae > Lactuca > Lactuca virosa. The sequence continues at coordinate 343,907,165 of NC_136430.1, read as the reverse complement.
TTCGGATCTATGGTCTGTTGCCGACCGGATCTGGAAACCTTATGTGTGTAGGATTCTAAGTGTATGATTACGAGATTAGAACTAACATGTAAACGTTTCGAAGTGATAAGGATATTTATACGTTTATCGTAAATAAAGTTTTCCTATCTTAAATTCTCGCCTGGTACACCGAACGTCTGCTTGGGTGTACAAAACATTATGATAAAGACTCGTAGAGAATTAAATAGATGGAGGAAATGAAAAGCTTATGATAGTGAATGATACCTATCAAAAGATATCATAAGAGTGGTATCTTGCCTTTAGAATATGTCTAATAAAATAATGGAACGTTTAGAGGGGTACGGTACGTCTGAAGTACACCTCCGATTGGCAGGATGATGAATGGTTGGTGAATTTCTTGAAGTTGTTCCATCGTCGGGAATTTCCGTCACCAACCAAGTTGAAGTAGAATTGATGACTGAAGATACGCATGGAAGAAGTCCTAGTAGAGCCTAGGAAAATTCTATGATTAATTGGACACATTTGTATGTGTTAAATTGTTTTGTGATTTTAGGACTTGGGGACTGCGAGACAGTACTTGGGACGAGTATGAGTAGGTGTGAATAGTAGTAGAGATCTATATTGCTGGAAGCACAGGACTCACACTTGGATCAGGGAAAGTCACAAGGTTACCAAGGAACTCGTAATTGATTCCGTCTTATTCTAGTCTGTCGTTACCATCATTTCGGTAATGACTAAGAAGATGATTGTTATTCCGACCCTAGTGGTCATATCAAACTGAGTCCGACTACGATGAGTTTGTTATGTGGTTCAGAGAACCAAGTTCGATGTAGCAGTTGACTTAAGCCGAATTGAAGTAAAGGCTGATCAAAGCGATCAATAGAAGTATCGCGTTCGTTGTTAAAGAAGTTGGGTTAGGTTGTATTCTGACCCAAAGGGATGAAGTGATAGCGTATGCATTGAGGCAATGACGCTGGCTAGATTTACTCAAGGACTACGACTGTGAGATACTTTACCACCCTGGTAAAGCAAGTATTGTTGCTAATGCTCTCAGTCGGAAGGTGAATCTGAAAGGAAGAGGCCAAGAGCGTTGAGAATTGAAGTTGTCTCTACAAATGGGAAGTATAAAAGAAAGATCAGGAGGAAGCTTTAGAGAAAAATGACCGAAAGGAGGAACGTTTGGGATAAAACGTGAGTGTTTGATACAAACGGTCAAGGACTGAAGGTATTCAAAGATAGGATTTGGGTACCTAAGATGGGAGGAGTAAGAGATCTTCTGATGGAAGAAGCTCACAAGACCATGTACTCGATTCATCCCGGCAGTATAAGAATGTATAGGGACCTAAAACCCTATTACTGATGGCCGACGATGAAGCTCGATGTTTTTAAGTATGTGGTCGAGTGTGTAACATGTGCTAGGGTTAAGGCACAACATCAGAAACCGTATGGGAGTTTAGAACCTTTGCCTGTACCCATGGGTAAATGGGAAGGTATCACTATGGATTTTGTGACTAAACTGCCCAGAACAAGGAACGGTCACGACATGATTTGGGTGGTCGTTGATCGCTTCACTAAGAGTGCACATTTCATAGCAGCCAACGAGAAATGGTCTATGGATAAACTTGCGAATTCTTATGTGAAGGAAAGTGTGAGGCTTCACGGTGTTTCGTTAACGATTGTATCCGATTGTGACAGCCGTTTTACCTCAAGATTTTGGAGGAGTCTATAAGAGGAAATGGGTACCAAGTTGTGTTTGAATACAGCTTACCATCAACAAACCGATGGTCAGAGCGAACGAACAATTCAAACATTGGAGGATATGCTGAGAGCATGTACCCTGGAATTCCAAGGTAACTGGGGTAAACACTTACCTCTAGTAGAATTTTCCTATAATGATAGTTTCCACTCGAACATCTAGATGGCACCTTATCACGCTTTGTATGGGGAAAAGTGTCGAATGCCGTCATGTTGGCTGGAAGCTGAGGAAAAGTAGTTTATGGGACTTGAAATAGTCCATCAGACTGCTGAGAAGTTGAAAGTGATTAGGGAAAGGAGGTTAGCTGCTCAAAAGAGCTATGCTGACAAGAAAAGACAACCGATATCATTCGAAGTTGGAGATTCGGTTTTACTTAAAGTCTCGCCGTGGAAGGGACTTATAAGATTTGGTAGAAGGGGAAAGTTGAGTCCAAGGTTTATTGGACCATTTAAAGTTCTTCTAAGAATCGAGAATCAAGCTTACAAGCTAGAAAACCCGGAAGAACTAGAGGGTATTCATAACACCTTTCGTGTGTGTTATTTAAGAAAATTTACGGGAGATGTGCCCGACATAATTCCCATTTCTAAATTAAGGTTGGATGAAAACAAGAGGTTGATTAAAGAACCTGAGGCAATCGTTGACCGTAAGACTAGGAAGTAGTGATATAAAAATGGTCGATTTAGTGCTTGTGCGTTGGAAACATACGAATGGGCCCAATCTCACCTGGGAAACGGAGAGTGACATGAGGAGTCGCTACCCGTATTTGTTTGCTGATGTGTGATTCCGGGGACGGAATCATTCTAAGGGGGAGAGAGTTGTAACGCCCGTGTTTCTAGGCTAGGCATTAATATTTACATAATGGTCTAGGTTAACCTTTGTAACTCATTTGGAAGAAATGAAAGGGAATTATGTGAATATTATGTGTTTTATGCTTAATTATTAGGGTTTAATTAATTAAGAATAAAAATGAGCGTCAAAAATAAATATTAGATAAAGCCGATATCTATTAAGAAACTTGTAGTGGGCGTGACAAGGATTACGGATATATAAAGAATGCCGAAATCCGAGTTATAACGAAGAAGTTATGACCTGTCGAAGTTTCGCGACAAAACCGGCACGGGGCCGAATGTCGTAAAAAGTGAGTTTTCGATAAACTAATTTTTGGCCTTAGTGATCTAAACGAAACTCGTAGATTTCGTTAAACCGAGAGTAAGTATAAAAAGAATGCCCAAATCTGACTTCGTATGAGGAAGTTATGATTTTTCGAAGTTTCAGCTTAGCAGTAGACAGCTAAAAACTCAAATTTTAGATCGAGTGATTCTTAGCCGACACGACCTAAACGAGAATCGAAGGTCTGGTGATTAGTAGCACAACGGTAAAAAGTCTGACGAAAACGGACGTCGGATGAAGAAGTTATGAATTTTTAACGGATTTCCTGTCCCAGTCTGTTAAAAATAATAATATAAAAATTAAAGTCAAAATTAGCCGACGAAGTCTAAACGAAAGTTGTAGAGCGTAATTTTACCTACGCGTGCATATAAAGAACATAAAAAACGGAGCTCGTATGAGAAAGTTATGGATTTTAGAAGTTTTGGCGCGAAAATCGAGGAATAATGCCAAAACGGGAATTTTCGCACACGTGGACTTCGGCCACGTGTCTTCGCCTCGCATGTGCCATCTGTCCGGAATGTTGTTGAGTCATCCGACGCGTGCCCTCTTTTCCTTGTGTCCGAACCCTCGCAGAAGCCACGAGCTTCCCTCATCGGACCCGGACTTCGGTCCAATCAGATCATGCCAGCGAGGGCCTCGCATGCGCAGCCACGTGCGAGCCTATGTCCTGCGAGCTTCGGATCTTTGCCACCTGGAGGCTTCTCAGCCGTCCGATCAGAAGCTTCCCCCTATAAATAGAGGGTTGCGAGACTTCTCGGGTAATTTTGGGATTTTGCCCTTTTTCACCCCTAAACTCATATTTTTAGCATTTTGACCCCCCCATGCCCCGAGATCATTTCCAACGCCCGGAACACGTCCCGAAGTGCCCGAAGGCCCGGAAAATTTATCTTTTCGGTTTCGAAGCCCGACCCTCGCAGAGCCCGGTTTCTCAATAAAACTCCTGGTTTTATTAGAAACGATCGTTTTAGGAAACGAATTGCTGCCCGATTTTCATTAAATCAAGTGAGTGTATAGTCACTTTCACCTTACACATAGATATGAAGTATTTACCTTAAAATACGTGCTATGTGTAAATATATTAATTGTTTATTTGAGGTGACTGTTGAATTGATGTTTTATACAAGTTTAAACTGTATATATATATATATATATATATATATATATATATATATATATATATATATATATATATATCTACAAATATGTTGGGTAAAACATGGGTAGATGAATTAGATGATGTGTGATGAAATAAAAGTGATGAGAGGTATCGATGTTTAAGATGATCTAGTCATCTAGCAGAGTATAGACAACGGCCACAGACTATTTTAGATAGCCCAGTGGAACGTTAGTAGACTTGTAATCGGTACGTATGTTTGAACTATATGTTCATTAGGTATTTTTGAACTATGTGTTAATCCATTAGTTCTTCCTTTTGACACTATTACGTGTCGGGGTACGGGAGCGTACGGGAGTACTTTATCAGTATTTTCCCTATACTTTTATTTGGAAGAGCTTTGGAGTCTTTGTTCTTTTATGAAGTGATCGGACGAGCTTCATGAGTTAGTGATATAGATCATGAGTTAAATAGTGGGTGTGTGATGAAAGGTGAGTTGGATAGATGAGATGATCAGTGATATAGATCATGAGTTGAGAGTGAGTGGTGAAATATGGGAAAAGCTTTTACCCAAATGTTGGCGTGAGTGGTGCAATATGAGAAAAGCCCTTACCCAACGTTGACCCCCGTCATTCAGCAGAGTAGGGATGACAACCATGGGCTGTTCTAGACGGTCTGCGAAACACTAGCAGGCTCGCAACCTGTAGGTGTTAATGGACTTGAGTGTTCATTCGCTGTACTCTAAAACCCCTGTCATTCAGCAGAGTATGGATGACAACCATGGACTGTTTTGATGGTCTGTGGAACACTAGCAGGCTCGTAACCTGTAGGTGTTAATGAACTTAAGTGTTCATTCGCTGTACTCTATTCCCCTCATGAGTGCCTTTAGGGCATGTAAGGCTGGGGAAACCCCTTAAGTATGTTCATCAGCTGTATCGAAAACCCATTGACATGTATTGCGGGGAAAACTCCCGTGGGAAATACCGTCGATAAATAAGAGCTATGGACTTAGTATAACGAAAACTCATTGACATGTATTGCGGGGGAGGGGGGAACTCCCGTGGGAAATACCGTCGATGAATAAGAGCTATGGACTAGCACATGGCGACGATGTGACTTCGTGCCTATTTGACATAAATTGCTGAAGGAAAGCAATGTTGTCACCTTGTTGGTTGTTTTATGTTAGGATGTCTTGTTTGACATAACTTGCTGAGGGAAAGCAATGTTGTCACCCCGATGTTTGTTTTATTTGACATAACTTGCTAAGGAACCCCCAAAGCAATGTTGTCACCCTTAGTGATAATCCTTAGGCTAGGTCCCTTGTGATAGTTGTTGTATGGACGTAAAGTGAGGATAATGGGAATGGGTAATTAGGGTTATTTTTGGTTGGTGAAATTAATAAATTTATTATTGACTGAGAACTTAATAAGTTTATTATTTATTGTGGGTTGAAAACCCTATATGCTCACCAGGCTCCCAAGCCTGACCCACTCAGTTTATTTGTATCACATGTATCGATACGAAGTTGCTTTACACTGAGAGATTAAAAGAGAAGTAGATCACTAGTGTAAATGAATGTAAGTTTTGTTTATGCTTATGTTTTTGTATTGACAATGACATCCCAATGGTTTAAGTGAATAAAATTCATTTCTTTGGAAATGATTTGATAACATAGTTATCATGTTTATCTGGGAACAAATTCCGCAACACTTTTAATCAAATGATTACTCTGAAATTATTTTAAAAGCATAAATTAAATCGGTCTTTTCTGGCCGTGAAAGTGGGGATGTCACAATGCATGCATCGGGGATTCCCGACCCTACGTTGTGCGTATTGGGATTACGCTCAGCGTACGTCCTAGTTTTGCTCTTCCTACTCATTTGGTCTTAATCCGTTAAGACCTTAGCTCATATCACAGATCTGGACTACCTAAGGGCTCTTACTCCATAAAGTCTGTGACTTTAAACCTTTGCATAGCTGATAAAGTCACAAACACCTAAAACTCTCATTCTCTTATCTCAAAATGCTTATATCTCATGCATGGGTTGATTCACACGTCCAAGTCTTGATTTTTATGACACTATATCAATAAAGACACTCAAAGGAGCTGATCATAGTCTCTGGAGCTCAATATCTCATAAAGCATCCAACTTTGGGACCAAAACCCTAAAATGGTCTAACATGATGCACAAACCAAAAGAGTGAGAAAGATTTGAGCTTTATACCTCCAAATGAAGCTCCCAACATAGATATGCTCAGATCTAAAGCGTGGAATTCCAATCCTTCTTCCTCAAGGCTCCTTCTTCACTCCAAAGAAACATAAAATCACTCAAATGCTCTCAACTGGACACACACAAGCTCAAGAACGAGGATTAGGGTTTGAGAGGGTTGTTTGTCTGAGAATGGTGGCCAGAAATGAGGCCATGATATCCTTTATATAGGGACACACTCCAAATTAGGGTTTTCACTCTGGGCCTAGTATGCCCAGCGTACCCTCTGGTACGCCCAACGTACCAGGTGGCTTCCGCGTCAAAAACACGCATATGAGTACGCTGAGCGTAGACTCGCGTACGTCCCATGTACTCATTTACCACCTTCTCTCAATAAGGGCTAAACTTGACAATTTACCAAAAGAACAGGGGCTTATAAGGTTACCTAGTCTTGGGATGTTACAAAGTAGATCGTTATTCCAGTTGAGGGAGAGGTTAAATGAGATTCTGTTACAACTTACAAAATCCATAGAACATCCAACATAAACCAGTAGGGACATGAAAAGGTTTGATATTAGATGGAAATGTTGATAAAATTGTAAAAATTTATTCAAAATACCATTAATTTGTAATAAATCATGTAGAAATCGTCCTCAATTTGTATATTAACAATGAATTTGATTTTCATTTTCATCATTTTTTTCTTATGAGATTTTATTTCTAACTATTTTGAAGTTTTTACATTATAGGTACTGATTTTTGGTGGAATGATAATAAGCTATGTAAAGATAAGTCAATGATAGTGGCATTAAAGTCGTAGAGGTACTTTAAAATCACATGTTACTTATGTTATATTTGTATGAGAGGTGTTTGTAGGATATTTTTGTCATAAAAATCTATCAGGATTAATAATTAATCAGTTTAGTAAGTCCCAAACAATGAACCAACTAGTGATCAAACGAAATCAAATAGCAAATGATGAATCAAAGCAAGAAGAAGAAGAAGCGAAATCAATCCAATCCAATGCACACGATTGTATTCAATAATCGTCTGGTACAATGGCTTCACAACGCTATGACCGAAAACTGCTAGCCTTTGAATCGGTCATCTAAGTCTCCAATTTATAGGGAACACAAATGTACAAGCCAACCCAAAACTGAAAACACCAAGGGACCCAAATCAAGGCTGATTTCGGTCCAAACAACCGAAAACACAAAATAAGCCCTAACAAACATTAATAAAGCCTACAAAATATATATGCCTAGCACAAACCAACAAAATAGGTCCTAACAATCCCCCCCTTGGTTTGATGCTAGCTTGATCTCAAGGCTTGTCGACGATCAACACATCTGAGCTTCCTATAACACCTGTTCACATCCTCTTGTTTATGATTTCAGCAACCATACCAGTGAATTCTTTGGCAGTAACCTCCAAAATATCATCTCTGACCACGATCTGATGCTCTACCAGAGTACGGATATCACACTCACCGAACTGTAACATATCCTTCGCTTCAAGAAGACGAATAACACCACCGGTCGGAAGCTTGATGACGGCAGTGGTTGTGGCCTCATCAAAAACCCAATATTCCATATTATGCAGAGAACAGTCAGGTGACTGCTGAATAATAGGAATTTGTTTCATCTGCTTGGTGGGAGGCCACATCACATTCTTCACGGTTCGGTTGGTGTTGGGATCAAATACACCTTTGACTCTCTTCACGAAAGAATATGTAGTCTTCATCCCATCGAACTTTCTCTTCACTTGATTCTCCAAGAAGAGCTTGAATTCAGTTCCACGAGGGTCATTCTATGGGTTGTGGAAGGGAGCACTAGCTAATTCTGTAAGATCAACTTTAGTCCAAGAACTAAAGTCATTTTGATGCTCGTGATACTACATTTTGCCACTATTTCTTTTGACCGCCCATATATTCTTCTTGTCGTGAAATCCCCACACCTTTATACCCGACCGATCGTCGTACTTAGTTGAGAATCTTCTTTTACTGAGCTCAGTGACACTAACTCGAGGCCGATCTCCACGAATGTTTTGATCGGAGTTTTTCATGAAAAGAAATTTCCCTTTTCCTTGAGTCTTGGCTTGCCTCTGAGCTCGCTTCAAGATTAATCTGGGATCAGCATTAGCAGGTTCATTATCAAACCGATCAACAATACGAGATGCACTGGCCTGAAGAGGAACATCATGTCGTGCATGGGAAGGTACACTTGGGGTGGCATTGGCTGCTTCAGGCTCACTGACAGATGTTTTGAATTTATCACCAAATTCAGTAATTAGCGTATTCTTCAGATCAAAATATTCGGCAGTGAGAGCACCAAGATTTAGCTGCAGATCAGAAATTTGTTTTGACTTTTGAGAATTTTCTCTTTCAAGCTCGGAAACTCTAACGTCCAGAGTTCCAATCAAAACATCTTTGTCGATAAGCTTTTGATTCAAGACCCCAATTTCTTCCTTGAGCTCAAAAATTGTTGGATCTTCATTATCGGAGCTCCCTGCACCAATTGATATGCCTTTACCTTTTGATGCAGGATTAACACTTTCTTGAGCAAGGAACTTGGCAAGCCTTTCAGAAGCGGCATCATGCGCAGGTTGAGGAGCTGAAGAACTACCAGGAGTTGAAGAGCTACCTGGTTCAAAAGATGAAAAGCTGGTCCCCTCATCCAAAATTGGGCTCTCGACTTGAACTGGTTGGACTGGTGCGGTGGTTGCCGTTGGCTTAGGTGGCATGTATTTGCTAGTGACAGGTTCAATAGAATTAAATTTCTCAAACACATCAGCACATTTATCAAAAACAGTAGAGTTATCAGTTTTCAAACCAGAATTATCAGAAACTAAAGCATCAGTTTTCAAAGCAGTAGAAGCAGAAACAGAAACAATAGTGTTGAAATTAGAAACATCTTTCACAGAATCAGTTTGCAAAGCAAAATTATTATAAAAAACACTTCCTCCAGCTTCCTGTCTGTCTTGGTCTAAGGATGAATCTGTATATGAAGTAGAGACATTAGTATCGTTCACCCTAGAGCTATTTTCTGGCACAACCATAGCAGGTTTTCCATACTGAAGATGTGTTTCTCTGTCTATTTCTTCTTTAGTCATAGGGATATTGGTGTAAGTATGGTTAAAAGGAGGAGGAACACTGTCATACCTTAGACCTACTTTCTTCTTGTCCTGCCATTTTAATTGTGTTTCTATCATGGTCTCAACTGTCTTACTTGACACATCATATTTTCTAAAATTAAAATCTGCATTTTCAAATCTAGTCTTTAATGTGTCAAGTTCGTCAGTCAAGATGGCAAGCTGTCTCTTAACATAGTTATAGTTCTCATACTTGTTGCTATATTCTGATAGGTTTTGAGCATTCTAACACTCCTATGGTGTACATGCAACCATACAAACCTTGAATCTATGTTTTCTCTAATCTACATGAAAATTTGATTTTTCAAGGTTTACTTCCTAACTAGCATGGCATGGGGAATATGTAATATAAAAACTAGTAGAAGTACATACCTTTCTTGTTGCTTGGATTCCTTGAAGACTTTGTGAGCCTAGCACCCCAAATGTTGTGCCTCAAATGCTTCACACAACACTACAAGACTTGGAATAACTTGAGAGAATACACTTGCACTCAAAAATCGGTTACACCCTCTTAGAACTCACTAGTACCCATTTTGCTAGCTATAGGGCTTCTTTTATAATGTTGTCACAATTAGGGTTTTCACATGAATGCCCATAATTGTCATGACTCTTCCTTTCTTATGATCCATGGGTTTGTAACTCCCATGAACTATCCATGGAGCTCCAAATGGTTATAACCCAACTCCATAAACCATGGATCATAAATCCACCATAAAAGATTAGATGATTGTCATAATCAACCCTATATATTTAATTAGTCTCATTTTGATCACCAAATTAATTCTAAATTAATACTTGATCAACACTAATTAAATAATACTATAATTAATATATTAGAACTTATAATTTATTAATAATCACAAGTGTCCTTTCTCTCATTTAGTCTATCCAAGTATTGCAATGCCATGCAACCCAAATGGACCATGCCGGGTCGGGTCAAGTACATACCAAATAAAGTTATGGACTTAGACACTATATCCAACAATCTCCCACTTGGATAAGTCTAATAACTATATTTGCAGATATGACTTCAGGATCCGACTAGCAATCGTAGCTCTTTCAAAGTCTCTCGGAACTGAGATAATAATGATACGCCATTTAAGATAAGTGATCATATAATACTCTGCTCTCAAGATATCAGTCGGACAAACACATGGAACATGGTCTTACTTATTGTCCAACATTTGTTTCTCGATCTCTGATTTGTTTCGACATAGAACTAAATTGAACACATAAATTAGGTTCTGACCGGGCCCGGTACATAAGTCAAAACCAAATCATCGAGGGGCCCAGATATCGCTTCTATTTCTAGAAGGAACAGATAAACTTCGACTCATATGCTTGTACTGACTACTTGTTGAATTATGCACAAAAGCACGTTTTATAACATCAAGTTACCAATGCGTTTTCGTACAATCAATGAATAACCAACTCCTAGTCAACAACTCATATCTCTAGGTTTGAAGATTTATATGATATTACCGTCTCACGATCACTCGAGATAAATTCCATGAAGTGATGCAAGTGAGCGTGGGTTGAATCCAATACTCATGCCTTATGAGCACTCATGAATGTTGCAGCAACTATTGCTATGTCTAATACACTTTAGACATATCATACAAACCATATTCATGACAGTCTTAAATCGATACCTACTTCCAAAGTTTGACTGACTGTGGAGAGTTCGAATAATAACATAATTATTCTGGAAGTCAAAACATGCAAAATTGAAACATAGTAAACGATTAACACAAGATAGTAACACTTTACTCATAAATAAATAACAACTTTTATTTAATCATCAAATGTCAATTACATTTTACAAGTTTCAGAAATCTAATTATTGAAACTAATATCATCCTTCAGCCCGATGCGCCTCGCATGCTGTAAATGCTTAACCCTACTCAGTCCCTTCGTGAGGGGATCTGCTGGGTTCTCATATGATGATACCCTCTTTTCCTCGAGGAGTCCTTCTTCTATTCGATGTCTGATGAAATGGTATTTTCTGTCAATGTGCCTAGATCTCCCGTGATCTCTTGGTTCCTTAGCCAAAGCAACCGCACTTTCGCTGTCACAGAAAATTTCCATTGGCTCCTTTATAGCTGGTACAACTCCAAGGTCTCCGATGAAGTTCTTTAGCCATATTGCTTCCTTTGCTGCCTCGCTTGCTGCTATATACTCTGATTCACAAGTTGAATCAGCTATTGTCTCCTGCTTGGAACTTTTCCAAGTAATTGCCCCTCCATTTAGGATAAAAACCCAGCCTGACTGAGAGCGGAAATTATCCCTATCAGTCTGAAAGCTAGCATCGCTATATCCTTCCACTCTCAAGTCATCACTGCCACCGAGGGTAAGGACCCAGTCCTTAGTCCTCCGCATATACTTGTGAATGTTCTTTACCGCAGTCCAGTGAGCCTTGCCAGGGTTCCGTTGATATCTACTGACCATGCTCAAAGCAAAGGCCACATCAGGGCGAGTACAAGTCATAGCATACATGATCGAGCCCACAGCGGAAGCATATGGTATATGACTCATCTCAGCTAACTCAGCCTCTGTACTCGGACTCTGAGTCTTACTCAGCTTGGCATTACTCTGGATAGGTAATTCCCCTTTCTTGGAATCTTGCATGCTGAACCTCTTTAGCACCTTATCCAAGTAAGTACTTTGACTAAGTCCAATTAGTCTCTTACTCCTATCTCTTAATATCCTTATCCCTAGGATATAGGCAGCTTCTCCAAGGTCTTTCATAGCGAAACACTTCCCAAGCCAGGACTTCACCTCCTGCAGGGTTGGGATGTTATTTCCTATGAGTAGTATGTCATCCACATACAACACCAAAAAGCTAACTATGCTCCCACTAGCCCTAACATATACACAGGACTCATCCTCACTCCTCGAAAAGCCAAACTCTTTGACTTTCTCTTCAAAGCAAAGATTCCATCTGCGAGACGCTTACTTCAACCCATAAATGGATTTCTCAAGCTTACACACTCCATTAGGGTATTTTGAATCGACAAAACCCTCTGGCTTAGCCATGTAAACATCCTCAGCCAACTTTCCATTAAGGAAAGCGGCTTTGACATCCTTTTGCCATATTTCATAATCATGAAATGCAGCTATGGCCAACAACACCCTAATAGACTTAATCTTCGCTACTGGTGAGAAGGTCTCATCATAGTCAACTCCCGGAGTTTGAGTAAAGCCCTTCGCAACCAGTCGTGCTTTGTAAGTGTGTACCTTCCCATCCATGTCGGTCTTCTTCTTGAAGATCCATTTGCACCCAACTGTCTTACGACTCGGTACATTGTCAACCAAGTTCCAAACTTGATTGTCATACATGGACTGAATCTCGCTGTCCATAGCCTCCTTCCATTTAGCAGACTCAGGGCCTGCCATGGCTTCCCTGTAATTATTAGGTTCATCCAAATCTATCAGTGTACTATCACTGATAAATGTATCACCTTCAGTAGTGATGTGATAACCATAATAAAAATCAGGTGTGTTCCTCACCCTAGTGGAACGCCTCGGAGGTACAGACTCATCTATCGGCTCAACAGGAGTTCCCTCCTCAAATTGGTCGGTAGTATTTGAGGTTCCTTCACCGCTTGACTCTTGAAGCTCTTCAAGGTCAATTTGCCTCCCACTATCCCCTTGGCTTATAAATTCTCTCTCACGAAAGACTCCTCTTCTTGCTACAAAGACCACATTATCACTGGGTCTGTAGAAGAGGTAACCAAAGGATCTCTGTGGGTAGCTGATGAAAATACACCTCTCACTTCGAGGTTCAAGCTTGTCATGAGTCTCACGCCTCACGAAAGCTTCACAACCCCAAATCTTAATGTGGTCTAAATTGGGAACTTTCCCAGTCCACATCTCGTGAGGTGTTTTGGCAACCTTTTTAGTAGGGACTAGATTAAGGATATGGGCGGCAGTCTCTAAGGCATACCCCCAGAAAGAGATTGGTAACGAAGCTCGACTCATCATGGAACGAACCATATCCAACCAGGTTCGATTGCGCCTCTCAGCTACACCATTCAGCTGTGGTGTTCTGGGAGGTGTCAATTGTGAGACGATCCCACATTCCTTAAGATAGTCAAGGAACTCAATGCTAAGATACTCTCCTCCCCGATCGGATCGGAGCATCTTGATGTTCCTGCCCAATTGATTCTCAACTTCCTGCTTAAACTCTTTGAACTTTTCAAAGGTTTCTGACTTATGCTTGATTAAGTAGATATATCCATATCTGCTGTAATCATCAGTGAAAGTCACATAATAGTGATTAGCATCCCTTGTAGCAACTCTGAAGGGCCCATACACATCTCTGTGTACCAGGTCCAACAAACCTTCACCCCTATCACAAGTACCTGTGAAGGGTGACTTTGTCATTTTTCTAAGTAAACAAGACTCGCAACTATCATCCGACTTTAGGTCAAATGATTCCAAGACTCCAGCCTTTTGGAGTTGGCCTATGTGCTTCTTGTTGACATGTCCAAGGCGACAATGCCACAAGGATGCTTTATCCAAGCTATTTGAAGAATCAATATACAACACATTATTTCCTATATTGTCTAAAACATTCACAGCTTCATATACACCATCACAAGGTAATGCTTTAAAGTAAAATACATCATTGTAACAAACATTAATAGCACCATTATTATTATCAAATGAAAATGTAAACCCTTGTTTGTACAGGCCATGAAAGGAAATAATATTTCTCGCCATTTCAGGCGAGTAACAACATTTATTCAAATCTAACATTAACCCATTATTAAGCAATAAAGAATAAACTCCTATCTTGGTGACAGGTGATGCTTTCCTGTTGCCCATGACTAAGTTTATCTTCCCGTGCTCCACTTGCTCACTTCTTCTTAGGCCCTGCAAATCAGTACAAATGTGAATACCACAACCTGTATCAAGCACCCAAGAATTAGCATTAGATGAGTTATTAGACAATATTATATAAATACCTGCATGGGTGGGTTTAACTTTCCCATCCTTTACATCTTGCAAGTATTTGGGACAGCTTCGCTTCCGGTGCCCCTTTTCCTGGCAATAGAAGCATTGTGCTTCCTTTGGGTTTGAGGAAGGAGTAATGGGACCTTTCTTTGTCCCACTTGAAGAGGAACCATCAAGGGGCTTACCCTTGATACCCTTCGAAGGGGTTTTCCTCTTCTTACCCTTTCCCTGCCCAATTGCAAGAACAGGGGCTGCTGAAGGAGTAGAAGTAGAAGTAACAACCGCTTTACCCTTAAGGCCATTTTCAGTTGTCCTTAAGAGTCCTTGAAGTTTGCTAAGTGTGACCTCCTCCTTGTTCATATGATAAGTCATACGAAACTGATCATAACTTGGAGGTAAGGAATGGAGAATGATATCAATCGCCAAATCCTCAGGGAAGTCAACATTAAGCTTCAATAACCGGTCCACGAACCTTTGCATTTTCTGTAAGTGACCGGTGATGGGTTCACCATCTTTCATTCTGGTTGTTATCATGGAGGAGATGATTTCATACCTCTCCTGATGCGCGCTCTGGTGGTACCTTTCCATCAGATCCTAGTGCATCTCATAGGGGTAGAAATCTTCATAGGATTTTTGAAGTTCAGGAGTCATGGTGGCCATCATGATGCATGCTACTTTAGTAGCATCCTTTTCATGTGCAACAAACTCTACAAACTCTTCAGGAGTAGCAGTGGCTTCATTCACAACCTTAAGCTCCCTGTCAAGGACATACTCCTTGTCCTCATAGCGGGTAATCATCCTGATGTTTTTGATCCATTCATTGAAGTTGGATCCATCAAAAGTGACTTTCCCACACAAGTTCATTAGGGAAAAGGAGCCTGTAGGGTTTGAGCCAGCAACATTGTTGGAAGACATCTGAAAGAAAAGAAAAACAAGTTTCATTAGATTAAGAGTCCTTAATAAGTCACCCAAATGAAATATTAAGGCTAGGATCCAACAAACTATTTATAGTTGGAAGAGGGATGCCATAATCCACACTATAAAATATTTTAAGGTAGGTAAATGACGATTTACCAATTTCCACCATAAGAACGAAATATTTTTGTTATTAGGTTTTATTGGATTTGAAACTCCTAGATCTTTTTGAGATACATTGAACTTTTCAATGGCATGTTTGAATCTCGATTGTGCCCTCCCAAGTTTGTGACTGGGATGCCGAGGATCACAAACAAGGTGTGAATAAGCATGCAAATCGACTTGGTACCCTTAACTATATTACCTAATCGATGTGCCGGTTAACCACACACACTCCACCGATCTATAATAAAGTCAAGTTACCCTTTGCCACTCTTACTAGTCCTTGTTAGTGTGCCGGTTAACCACACACTCTCCACTAACGACTTGGTAAGGTACAAAGTGTAATTTCATGGGTTAGCACCTATTTCACATTTTCCTAAAGTAACTAAGATTGGGAATTAATAATGTATAGTTACTTTATAGTTTCATTATACTTTTAATGAGCATTTAAAGTCCTATCCTACCTTTTTCGGCTAACGACCCTCCACCAGTCAAGGAAGCGGTGGGTGAGAGTGGACACCCATTAAACGCCATTTTATAGGCAGTAACCTTATACCCCCCTTATAGACCGGCTTCGCGAATGAGGCCGACTAATGGTAAGACTGACATATTCTTATACATATCTATATAATTAAAATTATAATAATAGTATAAGGGTTGAATTTTAAACTTTTAAAATTCAAAGGTTTAATTTGGAACTAAAGTATTAAAGTGTAAGACTTTACAAATTCCAAAACATGAGGGCAAGTTTTGAAACTATTTCAAGACTCTTCAATTTGTAACTTATGAGTTTTAATGGTTCATAAAGTTGAAGACTCTTCATTTTATGAAACCTCCTATTCTTTAATGAGAACTTTTAAAGAAGTGAGTTTTGGTTATCCATAACTTGAGGATAAGTTATAGACACCATCATTAGCATTAAGATCATGAATTAAACAAGCATGTAGGTTACACACAATTCCTATGATCTTCTAAAACTCATAAGAACAAATATTCATATCAAAAAATTTCAAGAAATCATATTAACACATATGAAACTTGAAAATTGATAATAGTCATTTGAAATGGGTTAACATAATCATTACCACTTTGAAAAACAGATTTTACAAGTCCAAAACAGTTTGGGATAATGATTCTATCCCATTTCCAGCAACAAAACTCGGAAAACTGCCCAGCACACACCTACTCGTCGAGTGCATGATCCTACTCGACGAGTAGGATGAACTTTGCCTTGGACTCGTCGAGTTCTCCCCTTGCACTCGGCGAGTCCAGTCGAACAGTGAGCAGTTTTTCGATTTTTCAAGCAGTTTGCATCAAATATACAGAAAACAATCCTAGGCTCTGATACCACTGATAGGTTTTGAGCATTCTAACACTCTTATGGTGTACATGCAACCCTACAAACCTTGAATCTATGTTTTCTCTAATATACATGCAAATTTGATTTTTCAGGGTTTACTTCCTAACTAGCATGGCATGGGGAATATGTAATATAAAAACTAGTAGAAGTACATACCTTTCTTGTTGCTTGGATTCCTTGAAGACTTTGTGAGCCTAGCACCCCAAATGTTGTGCCTCAAATGCTTCACACAACACTACAAGACTTGGAATAAATTGAGAGAATACAATTGCACTCAAAAATCGGTTATGCCCTCTTAGAACTCACTAGTACCCATTTTGCTAGCTATAGGGCTTCTTTTATAGTGTTGTCACAATTAGGGTTTTCACATGAATGCCCATAATTGTCATGACTCTTCCTTTCTTATGATCCATGGGTTTGTAACTCCCATGAACTATCCATGGAGCTCCAAATGGTTATAACCCAACTCCATAAACCATGGATCATAAATCCACCATAAAAGATTAGATGATTGTCATAATCAACCCTATATATTTAATTAGTCTCATTTTGATCACCAAATTAATTCTAAATTAATACTTGATCAACACTAATTAAATAATACTATTATTAATATATTAGAACTTATAATTTATTAATAATCACAAGTGTCCTTTCTCTTATTTAGTCTATCCAAGTATTGCAATGCCATGCAACCCAAATGGACCATGCCGGGTCGGGTCAAGTACATACCAAATAAAGTTATGGACTTAGACACTATATACAACATATTCTTCCTGAAGTTTTCTAAAGTCCTTGGTTTTGGCTTCTAGTTGTTCTTTCAGAGGTTTTTGGCCCTTCCTAAGGTTATAGGCTTCATACCTAATGTCCTCATTGTCTCTACGTAATATATCAATTTGATCACGTAGAAATTTAACAGTATCCATGCACTTTTGAGAACAAGAAACTTCACTGACCTCTTTTGTTTCAGGAGTGGTGGAGACCATAAAAGCAAAATGCAGCTGCATTATCTCCGCTTCAACATCTTCTTTAGCATCTTTATCTGGGAGCTCACTTATCTGCGCCAGATTTGCAGTCTCAGGCCCTGTGATGTTCAATGCCTGAATCTGGTCTGCCCAATCAAAAGTCTGAGCCACCACAGCCAGGTTTGCAGTTTCATTGTTGGTGGCAACTCCTCTATTGTTCACAACTGGCACCATCATCATATCCAGATTCTCTCTTCTGTCTGGCTTTGGGCAATCACGAGCAAAGTGACCTGGCTCGTGACAATTCAAACACCTAAGCTTGCCTCTATTGAAACCAACCTTCTTGTCCCCATTCATACTCCAATTATTCTTCCCAGTCTTCTTAGCAAACTGCTTAGCCCTAAACACAACCATTGCAATTTGCCAGGTGATATCCATCTTTTACACATCTTCTAGATGAATTTGATCAAGATCTGCGAATGAGATTTGAGGAGGTAAGTCGCCAGCCAAGACAACATTGTAACAGTTCACAAGGCCAGAAGCTAGAGCCATGTTTTCTTAAGCTTCCTTGGGAGTTGGGATTGTGGCAGGAGCTTTTGAGGAGGCTTGATGTTGATAAGGCATAGTAGGAGGAATAGCATGAGTTTGTGAAACAGTGAATGATGAAAAAGCATTGTTTGACGAGATTCCCAGATTTGCTGTGGAGTAGGAATTCACGTGATTTATCTCACGCTGCTTATCATCCAAATCACAGGTCTTGATGATAGCCATAGTCTCAGCAAGAGTAAGTTTGTTAAGATCCTTGGTCTTCTTAATGACAGAAACATTCATGTCCCACGATTTTGGAAGAGAATTTAACAGCTTCTTGTTTATCTTAGAGCGGGGTACTGAGATTCCTGCAGTACTCATTTCAGTAGTGAGTGTGATGAATCGTTGCAGTTGGGCTTCAAGAGACTCCCCAAGAACATGGTTGACCATATTGAACTTTTGACGGAGCATATCCTGCCTGCTTTGTTTCATATCATCGTTTCCTTCATAAACTTCTATGAGGGCTTCCCAAAGAGCCTTTGCAGAATCATATTCCCGGAATCCTTGAGCAATGTCAGGGGACAATGCCATGGTCAAAGTTGCAAGTGCCTTTTCTTGTTCCTCAATCTTCTCAAAGTCCTCATCAGTGTAGTTCTCTACTTCTTTATCAAAGTTGAGCAATGTCAGGGGAAAATGCCATGGTCAAAGTGAGCAATGTGATTACTACCTAAAAAATGATTTCTGCCAAAAATGGTCGATTCCGGCCGAAAACAGTAGATGCTCCACCGAAAACACCCACCGAAAATATGAGGCGCTCCACCAAAATCACCCACCGAAAATATGAGACGCACCACCGAAATCTCCTACCGAAAACGCCCAGATCCACTGAACACAAAGATTTCAATCATATTTTCGATTCTTTTGCCTTGAATCCTCGATGAACACAAAGAACACATCAGCAACAACGAATAATTTCAAACAATAAACTCAAAACAGTTTTCGATCAAAAGCTTAAATCAAATAAAACATCCAAATTTGATCTTGATTTACTTGAACACGGTTGACACTAGATTGGCTCTGATACCAATTGTATGTCCCAAACAATGAACCAACTAGTGATCAAACGAAATCAAATAGCAAGAAGAAGAAGAAGCGAAATCAATCCAATCCAATGCACATGATTGTATTCAATAATCGTCTGGTACAATGGCTTCACAACGCTAAGACTGAAAACTACTAGCCTTTGAACCGGTCATCTAAGTCTCCTATTTATAGGGAACACAAACGTACAAGCCAACCCAAAACCGAAAACACCAAGGGACCGAAATCAAGGCTGATTTCGGTCCAACCAACCGAAAACACAAAATAAGCCCTAACAAACATTAATAAAGCCTACAATATATATATATATATATATATATATATATATATATATATATATATATATATATATATATATATATATATATATATCACAAACCAACAAAATAGGTCCTAACAAGTTTGTTTGTTTTGCATTTTGCTAAAATAAATTTGATTTTTATTATTATCTAATTAATTTATAAACAAATTACATTTGTCATTTGTGAACCTAATTGCGGTAACATCAAGTCAATAACTTATAGTTATACTCTACAATTACACGATAACTTTGAAGAAACATCTTTCTTTCTTCATTGCCTGCTCGCTGCTCCATATTCTCATATATCTTTTTTTTTTTTTTTTTTTTTTTTTTTTTTTTTTTTTTGCATTCATCACTTTTCTATGGTGCTTTCATCATATGTTCTTACTGACTTGACACAACTTATTGAAATTTGGAAAAAAAAAGCACTAAGTTTAAAGATACCATCTATATGTATATATATCTATATGTATATGTAATCAAGTTTTTGGTGGTTATTTTGCACTGATACTTTGAAAATGTTACTTATTTTGCAGTGAAAGGTAATGGAAATGGAAATTGGTAATGGAAATTGGAAAGTGACTTTTGGGTCATTTATCTTAATATATATTTGTTTTAAATTCTTTTTTTTGTCGTTAGATAATTGAGGATGATGCTCGGTTTGAAGAAGCCAAAAGCAATCCAGACTAAGAGTTTGTTATAGCAATGTCCTTTAAAAATACAATTAACTTAGAATTTTTCGATAATAAGGGATCAAAATTGTAAAATATTTTAATTTTAAAAGTGCCAGCTAACCGTTAACCTTTTATAATTTTTTTTTATAGAAATGTACTTCCAAATACTGTTAACCTTTAAATTTTGGATACTCAAGGGGCCAAACTGTTATTTTCTCTATTTTATAAAAGTTCCGTTTAACTGTTACCTTTTATAAGTTTCCTTATTATAGCATTGTACTTCAAAAGTACAATTTTATAAGTTTCTTTGTAATAACAATGTACTTATAAAATACCGTCAAACCTTTAGTTATTAGAAACCCATGGGCCAAAATTGTAAATTACTTTAATTTTTATAAGTGTTAATTAACTTTGAAAATGTCGTCAACCTTAAATTTTTGGATAATTACTACTCAGGAACCGAAATTGTAAATTACTATTATTTTTATAAGTGTTGATTTAACTGTTAACCTTCTATAAGTTCCTTTGTTATATCAGTGTACTTCCAAAATATTGGTTTTGGATACACATGCATCAAAGTTGTAAATTGCTCTAATTTTTATAAGTGTCGGTTAACTATTAACATTTTAGAAGTTTATTTGTTATAGAAATGTACTTTTAGAATACCGTAAATCGTTTTTTGTCCATTATAGCATCTTACTTTAAATGCAAGTAACTTGTAATAAACAATAAAGGAAAGTAAGTTGCTATTCTTGATAGTTAAAAAAAGAAAAAATATTTAAACTAAATTCAGATGAACAAAAAGATGAACACAAGGTATAACATCCTACTTTTTAATCTTTTTTCCAGCATTTTAATCCTTTCTTAACATAAATATAATCATTTTTTGACAGTTTAAAAAATATATGATATTTTTCAGCACTTTGATCTTTTTTTTCCTGCTCTTAGATCCTTCTTGACAATATTAAAGGGTGCATGAAGTCAAGGGTTATGGATGCTGCCATGTTATCATAGATTATTTTGTAATTTTATTCTTCGAAAAAAATCCATATTAGTTTCAATTTTTTGTTATGGTATTGTCTGTGTATGTATGCATGGTTGTGTGTGTAATTGTATGTGTATGCTTCTATCTGTGGCTGCATGTGGCAGTGTTTCTGTATGTATATCCCATGTTTCAACAATAGTAAGGATTTCATAATTATACATATGATCTTTCCTGTGTTTGTCTCTGAATCACTCATCCCCCACTATGTCAGCCTTATCTCTTATTTTTCCGGTTTTCCCTATGTTAGATCCTTATATATGTGACAATGAAGGGTAATGCGCAACCATATGAAGTTATAAATAATGATTTGTTTATTATGAGTTTTATTTCTTTATTTCAACCAGGTGCAAGGAAAAACCAAATGATATTCAAGGACAATGTATTTATTTTTTAGTAAGAAAAACCTTTTGTTACTTATCTGATATGTGCATATTTAGTTATATATTTTGTCTAATATCTTAATAGTATTTGGCTATTTTGTCTCAGTTATTGAACAAAAGGTACTTACTTATGTTTAAATTGTATTTTCAGCCTAAAAGACATGCTCGAGTTAAAAAGGAAGCGAGATTAGCAATCGGAAGCTCGGGAATCAAAGAAAGAAGAAATTAAGCCAAAAAGATGAAGGACTCGGCGAGTTGGTCCTCAACTCGTCGAGTAGATAGGAAGATCTGCGAACATATTAAGACTTGTCGTACACGGGATTTAAGTGATGGACTCGTCGAGTCAGTCTATAGACTCGACGAGTCGCCCCTGTTTTAAGAAAATTATATAAAGGGCATTAATCCCCGAAACCAAATACTTTTCTCTGGATCTTTTGGTGACTTATCTACGATTAGAAGGTTATTGAAGCTCTGGAATTCGAAGATCAACCCTAGAGATCGATTTGGAAGAGATCAAAGGCAACATATATTCTCTTTTTCTTAATCTATTGCACAAAACTATGTTTTACTTATGAATTTCGTTTTTGAGATATTAGTTGTTGTAGACATGAGCTAAAAACTCATTACTTCTGTTCAGGGTAGATTAGCTTGTTAATATGGATTGATTTTATGGTATGGATTATTTGATTTGGTGAAATGGTTTTGTTAAGCTTGTGAATGATCCTTATGTGTTAACAATAACTATTTTTTGTTAATTATCAAGTCTATTAAGTTGTATGAACATCAAGTTGTATGAACTTCCTCTTAATTGCTTGCTTCATATGATTTATGTGAAAACAATATTATATGCCTAGAATTAGTGAATATGAATCTAGGATTAATTAGAAAATAGGTAAGTTAATGTGTGAGCTTGTGTGATGAACAACCATACAAGATGTTGATTGAATTAGTAATTTAATTAACTACAACTACAAGTCTTACGTAACCCGAATTAAAATACTAGGAAATTCATTAGTTTAACAATTGACCACTATTTAAATTAATTTGTTTCCTAAGGATTAGTAATAGTGAACATGAATCTAATCACATTAATCGGTAGCCAATGACAAAATAATCCATTGCACTTGCCATAAAATCAACCATAGAAACAAGAGAGTCGAACCTGAACATAAGTCTCTTTTATTATTGAATCTAATTACTTCTTAATTGCTTTAGTTGTTGGTGATCTTAGGTTGAGTATTAGTTAATTGTTTAAGTTTCTAGTCTTGAAAAACTAGAGAAAACCCTTCTTTTTATTATTTGTTTTTAATTAGATAATTCTAGTAATTAGTTTAATTGTTACCGTTTCCTGTGTTCGATACCCTGCTTGCTTGAACTATATTGCTAACGATAGGTACACTTCCTTTCGTGTGTTTATTTGTGTTTGAAGTAGTAGGATTAAAACTAGTGTATTTTACACACATCAAGTTTTTTGGCGCCGTTGCCGGGGAACGGTTCTAATAGTTATATCGATTGCTAGTATTATCGATCCTTTGTGTGAGATTTATCTTGCATAAAGTTATTATCTTCAGTAGATAATTATATAGTATAGGTTACTAGCTTTTCAGTTTTAAATTTTCTTAGTTTTCTGTTTTAGCCTTGAACTCGTCGAGTCCAGTCGAACTGACTCGACGAGTCCAGCATATTTTACATTTTTCTGTTTTATTTCAGGGAGTTTATGACCCGAGGATCCAACTCTACATTACTCCCACCACTTGTAGACCCGGAATCAGTTTTTCGCAAGAACAAGGACAAGACTGAAGGAGATACCCCAAAGAAGTCACCTTTTAAGTGTCTCAAATCGGTTTTTGGAAAGAAGAAGGGAAAGAAAGTAAGAGAATCCAGCAACACAAAGGAGGACACCGAGTATGAAACCGAGAAGGAAGAAAGCGGATCTGAATTTGAAGGAAGCGACCTAGAAGGCGAAATCGAAAACACCATGGCTGACATCGTATATATACCCATGGGAGAGTACAAGAGAAGAATGCGTGACGACACCGGGCCGGGACTCGTGCAACCCGCGATTCCAGTAACTGCTAACATTGAACTAAAAGGTCACATACTCGCCCAACTCAAGGAAATCCCATTCTACGGGAAAGATCATGAAGACGCATAAAAGCATATCGATGAGGTCAACGACATAGCCGACTACTTCAACATCCTTAATCTACCTCGCGAGACTGTCTTGCTTCGTATGCTACCAGTTACATTTAAGGGAGCCGCGAAAGATTGGCTGAAATCACTCCCTCTAGGGTCTATCACCACATGGGCTAAAATGCGTGAAGAATCCATAGATCAATTTTGCCCTCCCTCCAAAATAGAAAAATTGAAGAAGGAAATTGCAAACTTTGAACAACAAGTGGGAGATTCACTTTATGAGGCGTGGGAAAGGTACAAAGGCTTGTTAAGGAATTGCCCCCACCATGATCTTAACATTCAACAAGAGGTCTCCATTTTCTATGATGGAGTAAACGTGACGACTAGGCAACTCCTTGATTCCCAAGGACCACTCACGAAGAAAAATCCCGGTGTTATAAAGGAGCTAATTGAAGAATTCTCTAAGCATTCTAGAGAATATCATAATCCAAGGAACGGCTCAGCTCGAGGGGTGGTGAACTCAGTCACTGATAGTATGGCAGCCATGATGGATAAATTGGAAAGTATGGACCGAAGAATGACAAAGATGGATCAATTCATCCATGCCATCCGGGTGGGATGTGAAAACTGTAGCAGACCTCACCTCACTAAAGATTGTGATGTAGACGAACATAGGAACCGGAAAGTGCAAGTATGTTACTCAAGTGGCGATAGATACGACGAGGATTGGTGAAAACCGAAAAAAAAGTGGCTACCATATGACGAGTACAAGAAGGCAAAGGAGGAGAAGTATAGGCTGAAAACTAGAGGTTTCTATCAAAAGGAGGAGTCGGTGCAAGAAAAGCAAATGGATCTTGAAGACATGCTAAATCAATTTGTAGCCACATCCGACAAAAGACACAACGATACCGATGCGGCAATAAGGGAACTGTTGGATTAGTGTCTAAGTCCATAACTATAATTGGTATGTACTTGACCCGAGAGTAGCATGGTCCATTTGGGTTGCATATCATCAGGACAATTACTTAGGATGGACTTTTGAGAAGAGGTTATTTATGATTTATTAATATATTATAAGTGCTAATATATTAATATGAGATCATATGATTTAATTGGTATTGATCAAGAATTGGTTTGGAATTAATTTAGTGATCAAAAGAGACTAATTAAATCAAAGGGGACTAATTGTGTAAATTAGTTATATTTATATGTTGGGCTTATGATACATGTTGCACTAAGTTTATGTATGGATACATAAAGAGTTGGGCCACATGAACCATGGATCATAAACCCATGGGTATGGATTAGGGTTAACCCATGACCCTTGGAATCCCACACATAAATATGTGACTCCATAGACAAAATCGTAGACTACTAGTTCTTGGAGTTCATGGACGATTTTGGGTTCAAGATTCTCTCTTAAAATGTCATCCTTTGTCCTACATGTGTTGTGATTCCATTTGAGGCATTCACACTATTGGTGCTAAGTTCTTAAAGGCCAAATACAATCAAGGGCAACAAGCTACAACAAAAGGTATGTTATCTAACTTGTTTTATTACCCAAGTATCAAAGTTTTGTATGCTAGTTAGGGTAATACCTTGGAAAATGAAATTTTGCATGTATAATAGAGAAAACATATATCCAAGGAATTTAGGGTTGCATGTACACCTTAGGAGTGTTAGAATGCTCAAAAACCCATCAGGAACAACAAACAATGATGAGAAATCAGCAGACCTCTATACTTAACATTGAAAAACAGCTGGGCCAACTTGCACTACAAATAAATCAAAGAGCACCGGGTGAGCTTCCAAGTAATATCAAGAAAAATCCAAGAGGAGCTCAAATCAACATTGTGACGACTAGAAGTGGGAAGATAATTACCCATCTTACACCTATAATGAATGAGAATACAAAAGAGGTGCAGGAGGAACAAAATGAAAACCCAAAATCCCAAACAGTCGACCCGACTCGTCGAGTCGGGGATAAGGACTCGACGAGTTCACAGTCTGAACAAAAAATTGATCCTCCTTTGAAACCTTATCAACCTCCATTTCCATTTCCAAGCCGAGCTAGACAAGAAAAGCAGAATAAAGATTATCAAAAGTTCATGGAACACATCAAAGCCCTCCAAATCAGTATTCCTTTCATAGAAGCGGTTGCACAAATGCCCAAGTACACAAAATTCTAAAAGCAGCTACTTACTAATCGAAAGAAGCTGGAAGAGGTGCCCAAAGTGGTGCTTAATGAGAATTGTTCAGCTGCAATGTTGAACAAATTACCAAAGAAGACGGGGGACCCGAGTAGCTTAACTTTTCCATGTCAATTCGGGAATCTAGCTACTAGTTATGCATTAGCGGATTCGGGGGCGAGTGTTAATCTCATGCCATACTCTTTCTTTAAGAAGTTGAACCTTCCGGAGCCGAAACCAATCCGTATGGAAATTCATTTAGCAAACAAGATTGTGACATTCCCAAGGGGAATATGTGAGGATTTATTGGTAAAAGTTGATAAATTTGTATTCCCCGCAGATTTCATCGTGCTAGACATGGAAGAGGACCACCAAGTGACGATCATTCTTGGAAGATCTTTCCTAAACACCGCAAGTGCTATAGTAGACATGAGAGAATCCAAGCTTACCCTTCGGGTGGGAGATGAGTCAGTTTCATTTGGAGTTGATCGAGCCATGAAACATTCCAAGTACAGTGATGACACGACATTTTCGGTGGACACTTTGGAAGAACTAATGGAAGAATGGAAAGAGGACCACCCAAACGAGCCCGCCATTGCCCTTGAAGATGACTTTGATGCTGAAAGGGACCTGAAGGAGATAAAGAGAATGCTTGAAGAGTCTGAATATGAAGAAATAATTAGAAATGTAGAAAGGTCGACTCGCCGAGTCGCTGGCTCTGACTCGACGAGTCCGTTTGAAAAATCGCGACAAGACAACAATTTTGGCCTGGACTTGACGAGTCCCCTCTCTGGACTCGACATGTTCATCGTACAAAACACAAAATTAGAACTGAAAACTTTGCCTGAACATTTAGAATACGCATTTCTCGAAGAAGGTGATCAAAAACTTGTTATCACTGCTTCCGACCTCACCAAAGCTGAAAAAGAAGAGTTAGTTCAAGTTTTAAAGAAAAGGAAGAATGCCATCACATGGAAAATTACCGATATAAAAGGAATAAGTTCTTCATATTGCTCCCATAAGATAATTCTTGAAGAAGGTGCGAAGTCGGGAGTGCAACACCAAAGGCGTTTAAACCCGAACATGCAAGAGGTGGTCAAGAAAGAAGTCGTCAAGCTCTTAGATGCAGGGATAATATACTCCATTTCCGATAGCCCATGGGTTAGTCTCGTTCAAGTAGTGCCAAAGAAAGGAGGGATGACGGTCGTCACAAATGAGAAGAACAAGCTTATACCTACACGAACGGTAACCGGTTGGCGGATGTGCATCGATTATCAAAAGTTAAACGATGCCACTTGCAAAGACCACTTTCCTCTCCATTTTATTGATCAAATGCTTGAGTGTTTATCGGGGCATAACTATTATTGTTTTTTAGATGGGTTTTCTGGTTATTTCCAAATCCCCATTGAAAGGTTACATCTATGTGGTTTGGGCTAGTCATTCATAGAGTATATGTGTCTTGATAGATTCAGGGTGTTTGTAGCTCTTTTGTTTTAGTGTTTGCGGTTGTAAGGGTATTCACGACCGTGAACCCCATTTGCGGTTGGCTTGTTGCTATATATAGGGGTCTGTCAGTCTTATGTCAGAGGTAGCAAGTTGGTCAGTCCGTTCACGGCCTAGTGTGTGTATCCAAGGTGTACTAGACGTTTTTGTGATATAAACGTGTGCATGCTTGTTTTAATCCTTCTTCTACTCCGTTCTTACTTTGTTTGATTGCTATTTGTTTGATCACTGGTTTGGATCCTCAGATTTAGGACCTTACAATTGGTATCAGAGCAAGTCCAGTGTCAAACTCGTGATTGGTGTTTACGGCTACAAGTTCCTCTTCATTACTGTGGTTATTTCGAGTATATTTGCTGGATACTTGTTTTTTTGATCGACTTTCAAAGCTGTTGGGATCAAAATCTGCTTGGAATGGGTTGTTCTAAGTGTTTACGGTACACTTTGTTGAAGCTTTTACGGTCGTGATAAAGTGTACGGCCGTGAACCAATCAAAGTCCTTTTGACAGTGAACTGCATTTTTGACCGTAATCCCTTTACTGACTGTGTTCCCCTCATTGACTGTGAAAATTTCTTCATTAACCGTGAAAGGCCGTGAACGTTGTGTACAGCGGTGAAGTGTGTACGGTCGTGAACTCATTACGGCCGTAAACCCATTATTAATTATTTGAAAATTTTAATATTTTTCTTCTTAGCTTGTTTGTTTAATCAATTAAAAAAATTAATTAAAATTAAAAAAATGGATTCACAAAACTCAACAATTCATCATGAACTGGATTTTGTTATGGGCACTACCACTCGCATTCCCCGTTTGTTATCGGCTGAAGGGTTCCCGGAATGGAAATATCGTACGGAGAAATATATCAAGATGAAAGATTTCAAAATTTGGAGATGTATTTCGAAGGGACCTATCAGAATCACCACCACACTTCCGGATAAAACGATCGTTGACAAGGCTGTCAAAGAGTATACCGATGATGAATTCGATAAAGTTGAACAACAAGAAAGAGCACTTGCTACACTTACTATGGCTTTGTCACCAGAAATTGCTCAAGGTTTTCATGAATACACGTCTGCGAAAGCACTTTGGGAGGCACTGATAGAAGTTTATGAAGGGAATGAGGATATGAAACAAAGCCGACAGGATATGCTGAGACAAAAATTTAACATGGTCAATCATATCTTGGGAGAATCTCTTGAGGTTCAATTGTAGAGGTTCACTGCTTTAACAACTGAGATGAGTTCTGCAGGCATCTTAGTCACCAGGTCTGAAATAAATAAGAAACTGCTCAATTCTCTGCCGAAGTCATGGGACATGAACGTGTCTGTGATTAAGAAGACGAAGGACCTTAACCGTCTGAGTCTGGATGAAACCATGGCAATTATTAAAGCGTGTGATCTGGATGACAAGAAAAGGGAGATCAATCACGTCAATTCGTACTCCACTGCTAATCTTGGGATTCAATCTAACAATGCATTCTCATCCTTCACCACTCCTCAAGTTCAGTCGTTTGCTGCTCCTCAACCATCATCATATGCCATTCCATTCATGCAAAGTGTTCAGCCTCCAGTATCTTATCCACAAGTTTCTTCTTCCTCAAAAGCACCTGCTCCTCATTGTGACTTTAAATCCATGATCAATGGGTTGAATGAGTGTTGCTTGACTTTTGCTCTTACCGCAAGTCCGGTTATTTTCCAAGAGCCATTGAAACAATTCTGGGAAATTGCCACTGTACTCAAAGTAAATGGTGAGGTTATCTCAGTGGTTGCCACTGTACACAACATGAAAGTCTCGATCACCGAGCAAGTAATTCGTGAAGTTCTTTAGATCGATGACCAGTCAGGCTTTCCAACCGAACTTTCATTGGACCAGACCAAAGAAATCATAGCTCTTATGGGGTATGAGGGTGTATTTCCACCAATTATCAAGAAATTACTTCCACCCTATTGGAGGTTTTTGGTTCATGTTTTCATTAGCTGCATTTCAGGAAGAAGAGCCGGGGCTGACGAGGTCTCGTTGCACAACACTGGAGCAATTGTTGCCTTGGATGCGGGATTGGATTTCAATTTTTCAAGGCTCATCTTGAATTATATGGTTGGCAACATTGAAGGGAAGGGCAGAGACAAATTTCTGATGTTTCCAAGGTTCCTTCAAATGATTTTTAACAAGAAATATCCAGAAATTGAGAAAAGGGGAGACACAATTGATTTGAAGTCTCTTGGTTCCATAACCTTTGGTCTCATAAAAAAAACAGAAAAGGAAAATTTATGTTTGAAGGGAAACATCCGTTAGTGAAGTTTGGTAAATTTGCAGAAGTCAGTGATTCATCTGCAACTGAAAGCTCATCTGCATACGAAGAATCTGAGGATGATGTAATCACTGCTTCTGAAAAAGGAAGAAGAAAGAGTTCCTTCTGTCGCAATCGTGGCAGAGGAACATGATCAGATGACAAACGTGGAGGTTCAAAGCAACTACGATGAGGAAGAAGAAGATGATGATGATAATGATGAGTTTGAAGAGAGCTTGATGGAAAATGTAGCTGTGAATGATGATGAAGAAGATGAGGATGATCTTTATCATGATATTGATCTCTCGGGTTTTTATAAGGATGACATTCCTTTAAATTTCGAAAGCAATGAGTGTTTCTTATCAAATGCAGAACTCAACACTTTCATTGACAATATCAATGATGTTGCTCAACAAGCAACGAAGATAGGGGGAGCTGAAGATGTTCAAGAAACGATGCCTCCTACCTCCATACAGATGACTGATACCTCAAGTCATATGGATGCGACTTCAGGGATTCCTCCCTTGATGATGCTATTCCGAATTCAATGCCATCTGTGAGTGATCCTATGATGACTCAAACCTCCCAGCCTCCGTTGAAAAGGAGACGACATGATCTGAGGCCAGGAGTACTTATTTTGGAACAAGCCCCGCCAACTCAATCAACAACAACAACAACTGCTGCTGCATCACCCGAACCAATCCAAGAAGGTCCAAGCACTGTGTATGAATCTGGAGGCACATCAGCTACTCAGGGATCGTCTCCTCCAAGGCCTTCGCATGATGCTGCCTCTGTGAGGCTTGCAAAGCATTTGGCACAGCAACAATGTTCAATGCCTTCCTCTCGTGCCAAAGGAATATCTATTGAGGAAGGCCATTCAGAGGATGATGATCCTTTAGTGTCCAAGCTTAGAGAAGAAATCGATGTTCTCAACCAGAAAAACATAGAGAAGGACCTCCTAATTGGACAGCATGATGTTCGAATCGCTGAGCTTGAAGTAGATGTTACTCTGAAGTCAAAGCAAATTTCATATCTGCAGACACATCTTGGGACTCTAACTGCATGTTATTATGATTTAAAAAGAAAGTCGACAGAGGAACTTGGAGACAAGTTCAAATCATTAGTTGAAGAGTTCAGAGCTGGCCAGTCTTCTCAAGACCCCCTGTTGACCCACCCACTATGAGAACAACTCAAATCGTTGATCGATTTGAAAAAGAACCAATTCAAGCTCCTCACGTAGCTTCTTCAATACGTGCCAAACCGACAACGTCTTCTAAGAAACAATAATTGATATTCAAGAAGAATTCATATCAAAATGCTCATGGAGATCAACCCCAGATCACCGTAACCGATCTTTAACAAAAACGATTTGGTCTCAAGTATGGTGATAGATCGGGAATTGTGTCGTGGGGTTTTCATGACAGATTAAATATGTGGATTGTGAAACGTAAAAGTTCAAATGTGGAGTATTACAAGGACTTTCATGATTTCAACTCATGAACAAGAGTTGATCTCTCTGAACTTGGTAATGCTCCCTTTGCAAATCCATCCAATAATCCACGAGCAACTCATTTCAAGCTATTCCTGGAGAATCAAGTAAAAAAGGGATTTACTGATATAAAGACTGCTAAGTCCATCATCAAAACACACCGTCACATACTGGATCCAATGACTAACGAGCCTTTCAAGACGGTGTTGTGGCCACCTACTAATCAAGTGAGACAGATTCCTATTTTGCAGAATTTTTGCGATGGTTCTCTGAGAAATATGCTTTACTGGGTCTTTGATGAATCCACAGCTTCTGCTGTCATCAAATTTCCAGATGGTAGCTTTTGCTTGTTTGACAAGAGGGATCTATTTCAATTTGGAAAGTGGGATATACACCAACTGGCTCAACATCAAATCCGGGTAGCTGAAGAGATTTTTGAGAGTGCAGCTAAAGAATACACTGAAATGGTTACAGAGATCATCCAGAAGAAGATGTGGCTTGGTGCCATGGGGAGGTCAGATGTGCTTATCATTGAGAAGGACTGAGTCAATGCTAGCCACAAACCAAGGGGGAGACTGAAAGGTTACATCTATGTGGCTTGGGCTAGTCATTCATAGAGTATATGTGTCTTGATAGATTCAGGGTGTTTGTAGCTCTTTTGTTTTGGTGTTTGTGGTTGTAAGGGTATTCACGGCCGTGAACCTGTTCACGGCCGTGAACTCCGTTTGCGGTTAACTTGTTGCTATATATAGGGTTCTGTCAGTCTTATGTCGGAGGTAGCAAGTTGGTCAGTCCGTTCACGACCTAGTGTGTGTATCCAAGGTGTACTAGACGTTTTTGCGATATAAATGTGTGCATGCTTGTTTTAATCCTTCTTCTACTCTGTTCTTACTTTGTTTGATTGCTATTTGTTTGATCACTGGTTTGGATCCTCAGATTTAGGACTTTACACCCATAGACCCAATTGATCAAGAGAAGACCATTTTTACTTGTCCAAGTGGAACATTTGCTTATCAACGCATGCGCTTTGGGTTATGCAATGCGCCGACGACTTTCCAAAGATGTATGGAGGCGATATTCCATGACATGGTGGAAAAATTCATGGAAGTATTCATGGATGATTTTTCTATTTTTGGCTCTTCTTTTCATGATTGTCTTGCTAACCTCGACTTGATGCTTGCTAGGTGTGAAAAGACCAATCTAGTATTGAACTGGGAGAAATGTCACTTTATGGTGAAAGAAGGCATTGTATTAGGCCATAAAGTTTCCAAGGCGGGGATTGAGGTGGATCGGGCGAAAATTGACACTATTGCTAAATTACCCCCACCAACTAATGTGAAGGGTGTTAGGAGTTTTCTAGGTCACGCGGGTTTTTACTGCCGCTTTATTAAAGATTTTTCAAAAATTACTAGACCTTTAACCCAACTACTTTTGAAAGACGTACCTTTTAATTTTTCTAAAGAATGCTTAGCCTCTTTTGAGATTTTGAAAGAAAAATTGACTAACACCCCAATCATTATCACCCCGAATTGGAACTTACCGTTTGAAATAATGTGCGATGCAAGCGACTTTGCCTTAGGAGCTGTACTTGGCCAAAGGCTTGACAAGTACTTTCAACCCATATAGTATGCGAGCAAGACCCTAAATCCGACCCAAGAAAACTACACCACAACGGAAAACAAATTATTAACCGTAGTGTATGCCTTTGATAAATTCTGTCCCTATTTAATTTTGTCTAAAACTACTGTGTTTACTAACCATTCTGCTATTAAGTACTTGTTTGCCAAGCAGGATGCAAATCCAAGGTTAATCCGATGGGTGCTTTTACTTCAAGAATTTGACATCGAGATCAAGGACAAGAAAGGGATGGAAAATGTAGCTGCTGACCACCTTTCTAGACTAGAAAATCCAGCAATGAGATGGATGACAAGGGCATTGAAGATAGCTTCCCAGAAGAGTACTTGATGGTGATTATGGGGGAAGAGCCATGGTATGCCGATATTGCAAACTTCTTGGCAGGAGATTTTCTTCCAAAAGGGCTCACTCATCAACAGAAAAAGAAGCTCTTTTCAGAAATTAAATATTATATCTGGGATGAGCCTTATCTTTTTAGAAGTTGTGCGGATGGGATTATTAGAAGATATGTATTTGGCAAGGAAATCCGTGACATTCTAGAGCATCGCCACAATGGGCAGGCAGGGTGACATCATGGTGTGCAATTCACTGCTAAGAAAGTTTTTGATGCGGGGTTCTATTGGCCTACTATCTTCAAGGATGCTGCTACCTATGTGAGGGAATGTGATGCTTGCCAAAGAACGGGTAATATTTCGGCAAGGAATGAAATGCCTCAAAGGAATATTCAAGTTTGTGAAATTTTTGACGTGTGGGGTGTGGATTTCATGGGCCCATTTTCTTCATCCAAAGGCAATAAGTACATACTTGTGGCGGTGGATTATGTGTCAAAATGGGCAGAAGCGCAAGCATTACCAACCAATGATGCTAGGGTTGGGGTAGAATTCTTAAAAAAAATATTTTCTAGATTTGGAGTGCCAAAAGCTTTGATAAGTGATAGGGTAACCCACTTTGCTAATGATCAACTAGCAAAAGTGTTGCAAAAATATGGTGTACGCCATAGATTTTCGACACCATATCATCCACAAACAAATGGACAAAGTGAAATTACAAATCGAGCACTTAAAAGAATTTTGGAGAGATCGGTGGGTGGCAATAGAAAAGATTGGGCTGATGAATTGGATGATGCACTTTAGGCCTTCCGAATCGCATTCAAGACATCCATTGGAACCACACCCTATAGGCTAGTATATGGTAAAAATTGTCATTTTGATATGGGCATATTTAGTCATATAATTCATGCATTATCTTAATACTTTATGTTGTTTTTGTCTCATTTAATGAACAAAAGGTGCTTAATTAGTTTAGAATTTCATTTTTCAGCAACAATGACATGCTCGGATGGAAAAGGAAGCGGAATTGGCGATTGGAAGCTTGGATCTTGGATTTTGAAGAAAGAAGGATGTTGTTGGACAGCTTGACCCCTCGTCAGTGTTTTGGCCATATCTCATGAACCGTAACTCCGATTGAAGAGATTCAAAATTTTCTAAAAACTAGACACAATTTTGGATGACTTTCGTGTTTTGAGAAAGTGCTGATTCCAAATAGACTCGACGAGTTGGGCCTCAACTCGACAAGTCACGTCGAGCTTCTGCGATTCTGGACGCTGATTTGCCGTGCACAGGGTTTAAGTGATGGACTCGCCGTGTCGGTCACTGGACTCGACGAGTCACCTCTGTTTTGTGAAAATCTATATAAAGGGCATTGCTGCCCGATACCCTAGCATATAGATTAACCCTTGGAGGCCAATTGTCGACTGAAGGTGCTGCTGGAACGTGGGAAGCTAAGGAATCAACCCTACATTCAATTTTAAGGAGAATCAAGGCAAAATCAAGTTTACTCTTTACTTAATCTCTTGTTTAAACTATGATTTTACCAATTGATTTCGTTTTTGAGCTTGTTTCTACTGTAATCATGAGCTAAAACTCATACCTTCTGTTTAGGATAGATGATTTTGTGAATATGGATTGATTTTATGGTTAGGATTAATTTAATTTGGTAATATTGTTTTGTTAAGCTTGTTAAAGAACCTTATGCATTAACCATAACTATTTTCTGTTACTTATCAAGTAATTAAGCTGCATGAACATCTCTTAATTGCTTACCTCATGTGATTTATGTGAAAACATAATTATGTGCCTAGGATTAGTGAACGTGAAACTAGGATTAACTGGAAAGTGGGTAAATTAATGTGTGAGCTTGTGTGACAAACCATCAACAAGAGGTTAATTGAATTAGTAATTTGATTAACTAATTACAAGTCTTATTTAACCCGAATCAATAAACTAGGAAACTCATTGGTTTAATCAACTGATCACTGCTTGAATTAATTTGTTTTCTAAGGATTAGTAATAGCGAACGTGAACCTAATCACACTAATCGGTAGCTAATGCCAATTAATCCATTGCACTTGTCATAAAATCAACCATAGGAATAAATGATTCAAACCTAAACAGAAGTCTCCTTAATTATTAAATTTAGTTGATTTTTATTTGCTTAACTCTTAGTTGCTTAGTTTAAGTTTTAGTTAATTGTTTAAGTTTCTAGTCTTGCAAAACTAGAGAAAACCCCCTTTCTATTACTTGTTTTATTTAGATAATATTAGCATTTATTTTAATTGTTTACCGTTCCCTGTGTTCGATACCCTACTTGCTTGAACTATATTATTAATCGATAGGTACACTGCCTTTCGTGTGTATATTTTGTGTCTAAGTTAGTAGGATTAAAACTAGTGCATTCCACACACATCACATTTACTCGTGGAGCTTGAACATAAAGCCTATTAGGCTTTAAAAAGATGCAATTTTGAGCCGAATGAGTTACATGCCAATCAACTTTTGCAAATGAATGCTTTGGAGGAATTGAGGAATGAGTCTTACACTAACTCATTGATTTATAACGACAAGACCAAAAGATGGCATGATGCATGGTTGAAGGGTAATAAGGAGTTTGAAGAAGGGAAAAAAGTTCTTTTGTACAATTCAAGACTAAAGCTCTTTCTGGGGAAATTGCGCACTCGTTGGTCCGGGCCTTTTACAATCAAGCATGTATATCCATACGGGGTGATTGAGTTATGGAGCAAGGATGGGTCTAGTTTTAAAGTCAATGGGCATAGGATCAAGAAATACGAAGTGGGAATGCCAAAGGATGAAGGACTAGAAGAAGGGTTGGACTTGGAGAAAGCCGCTGCAACGTAGAGCAGGAAGGAGTCCAACTAAAGACTCCTCAAAAAGAAGCGCTTACGGGCGGCAACCCGCTGCTTGAGTTTGCTTTCTTTTGCCCTTTTATTTTTCGTTTTTTTAGTCTTTTATTTTCTTTAGTGTGTTTTCTATGGATTTTCAGTCTAAATCTTCTTATTAGCTTTAAATGATTGCTTGAGGACAAGCAAAGTTTGAGTGTGGGGTGTGATGCAATTTATTTAAAGACACTAAAAAATTTTCACACAGAATAAAAAACTCGCCGAGTCGGGACACC
This sequence comes from Lactuca virosa, assembly GCF_052849685.1. NCBI lineage: Eukaryota > Viridiplantae > Streptophyta > Magnoliopsida > Asterales > Asteraceae > Lactuca > Lactuca virosa. Next base: position 343,870,667 of record NC_136430.1, on the reverse strand, counting down.
TACTCGACGAGTCCATTTGGAAATGAGCCCATTGAATCGCGACTCTACTCTCCGAGTTAGAACACCTACTCAACGAGTCGAAGTTACAACCGGAAATAATATATATAATTTTAAACTGTGTAAATTAGGGTTTTTACCCTAATAGGTAAACTTTAGTCATTCTAGCAAGCAACCATCCTTCAATTTCATGATTTCTTCAAATTTCTCGCTTAAAAGGTAAGATCCTTCACTCATAATTCTGTTAAAGGTTCAATCGTTGGTAGTTTAATGGTTAAATTTTGTTAGAATCCCGATTTTTACTTAATATGATTTCTAGGGTTTCGATTTTGGTCAATTTAGAGTGTTATAGTTCAAATTTTTTGTGAATTAACACTTGGTGTACAACCCTAGACAAACCCTTGGAACAAATTTTGAGTTTTCATGGTTGATTTAATCCAAATCAAAAGAGCGACTCGAACAGTTCATCGGAATCGCCGAGTCTGTTCATGGACTCGGCGAGTCCATGCTGAAATTTCCCATAATTTTAATTTTTAGTTTTTTTGTGGTTTGTTTTGTTTTGTGTTTGATGTTGTAGAAAATGTTCAGCAGGGGGCAGAGCTCAAGAGGCAGACAAGGGGATTGCCCTTGGTTAAATTTTCCATAAATTGGTTCAAAATCAACTATGGTGAGGTGGAAGAAGAAGCTTGAAGTACTCAAGGCCAAGGATATCTATATCCCAAATGAGATAGATTGGGAGTGGCTGGGACAAGTAGGTTTAGAGGATGCATTAAACCCATACATGACTAAGGTCTTTATACAAAATGGGATCTCGGTTACGTGTGATGGATGGCGGAATTTATTTCGGATTCAAGAACCAGTATATCGGGAATTATGTTTGGAGTTTTTCTCTACGATATTATTCCAAGGGGGAATGATTTTTACAACCCAAATGTCTTAACCTTTTGTCTTGGTGGGGAGCACCGATAGTGTAGTATGGCTGAGTTGAGCTGGAGGTTGGGAATATATGATGAGTCAGTAGTCATGAGTAAAGCTTTTGGGATGTTCTTGGAGAATTGTCACAAGGATTTTTCGGAGGGAACAAATGCTACAACTTGGTGGAATACAATTGCAAATAAAGTATATATTCCTTCCGCGGCTCAAGAAAGGAGCATACGATCCCCCATTCACCGCTTGATTCACCACCTAATTTCTAGCACCATTAACATGCAGAAAGATGATGACAAGGTCCCGAGCCTTGACGTGTGTTACTTATGGTGCATTATAATGCCCAATACCTTTTGCAACATTCCATATTGCTTGGCATGGTATTTGGGAGAAGGAGCAGTGAAGAATAGGACGACTTCAAAAATAGATAGGGGTATGTTTCTAACTCTATTGGCAAGATCATATGGTGTCATGGAAAGGGGAGCCGGGAGCATGTTGATTATGTTACCAACACCTCCGTTTAGTTTCATGCTTTATAGGAGGGCAAGAATTGTGGAAGACTATGGTAATGGTAACTTTGCCATCCCGGGTGATGATGCGGTTGTGGCGCCCGAGGAACCGGGTAGATGGGTTAAACCGAGGCAAGAGAATGCTCAAGAAGACCCACCGGTAATCCCGGTTGATGATGAGATGCCGATGGATTGGTATAATGTGGAAGCGACGAGATATCAAGATGATTTGGGGAGAAGTATGAATTATAACCATCAGACACTCGCCCATTTGTTTAATCACTTGAATATACCACCTATGGATGAACCCGAGTATCCTTATGTTCGTAGTTGGGAAGAGAGGGTAAATGCGAGAAGGAGTGGAGCCGGGGGGAGCGTAATTGGAGATGAAGATGAGGAAGGAGATGAAGACTAGTTATCCTTTTAATTTTATTTGTGTGGTTTGTTTTAAGACTATTTTTATTTGGTGTGGTTTGTTTTTGTTTTATTTGGTTTGATGTTTAATCACCTAGTAATTAGGGTTTTTAGTTTGTTTTCCTTTGTTTATTACGTGTGTTTGTTTTTGGTATTTTCAGTTTAAGAGTGAGAGAATAAGTGCACAAATCGATAGTGGGAAGTAACCAAGTGAAGAGTCGAGTCTAGACGAGAAGATAGGAGTTTTGAGTCCGATATCGAGTCCGACAATTAGAAGGGTTAAAGAGTGCTTATTTACTGAAGAAAAATGAGGGAAAGTGTCACTTTAGTATTACACAAACACCCCAGAAACGGACCTGAAGCAGAAAAGGAGTTTTGTCCATACAGCGATGACTCGTCGAGTCCATATACCCTACTCGACGAGTCCAAGTGAAAAAACCCGATTATTCTGCCAGTAACACTACAACCCGGCGAGTCCACATACCCTACTCGACGAGTTGCTCATTATTCTACTTTCAAGTTGATGATTTGATTACATTTGATACGGGCAATTGGCTATACTTTTGAAGACTATTTCCTGAGTATTCCAAAGAGGTTTTTCGTCTATAGTTGGAGCTGTCAACCACACGAGATTTGACACCCACGGCATGGATGAGCTGTTCCCATGCCGAAGTCAGCTGAAGATGGAGCTTTAAATGAAGAAGATCAACCTCTCCAATACTATCCCAGGGGAGTTTGTGTTGGATTAGGTGTCTAAGCCCATAACTATATTTGGTATGTACTTGATCCGGCTGTAGCATGGTCCTTTCGGGTTGCCTTCACCAGAGCAACTTGATTGGATGAATAATGGAGAAAGAGGTTATTATGGTTTATTAATATATTATATGAATAATATATTAAAACAAAAATCATATTATTTAATTAACATTGGTCAATAATTAATTTAGAGTTAATTTTGTGGTCAAAAGAGGTTAATTGACTTAAAGGGACTGAAGTTGTAATAATAAGATAATTGCATAATGGGCTGAGGAACCCTTTGGAAGGGTTGGACGAAATCTTATGGGAGACCATAACGATTTCGTCCAAGGGGCTTGGTTCTGGAAGATTCTTGTGGGCTGCTTAGAGCCTAAGCAACCGGGTGAGGTCTTTGACTGAAACCCTAATTCCTCACCTATATAAAGGACCCTAGGCCTCACAATTTCAACTACCACTTGTACCCTAGAGATCATAGAGCTGATTTTGAGCCTTCCCCCTCTCTCTCCAAGATCATCCAATTTATTTGGTGTTTGTGATTCGTTAGAGGCATCACATTTGAGGTGCTAGGTTCTCAAAAGCTCAAGATCATCAAGCTACAATCAAAGGTAACATTCTTACTAGTTTAATTATGTTGATTTCGATTTTATAGTATGTTAGATTAGGGTTTGCAAGTCTTGGACAATTACTGCATGTACAATTAGAAAAAATAGATCCAAGCATTAGGGTTTGCATGTGAACCATAGGATTGAAGTAAGGATCATAAACCAATAGTGGTATCAGAGACTAGATCGTTTTTAACTCAACGAGTCAGATGAACTCGACGAGTCCAATTAGTGACTCGGCGAGTCGGGTCTTCTGGTGGCTGATTTTTCAGGATTTTGACTTAAATTGAATTAGGATAATTACCAAAAACGTTTTTGACTGATAAAATCCAATTTTTTCAATAAGGTATTGATTATCCTAATGCAATTCCAAGATAATTTTCATAAATAAGATAATTACTTGTTTTATATGATAAAGATTGATTATTTGTATTTTGATTTGAATTATATTGTCAAGTAAATAGATTAGGTCAAATTATGTGATAAAGATTAATAATATGATTAATTAATTATTTTTCAAATTTGATCTAAAAGCTGTTTTGAAAAGTTTCAAAACTTGCCCTCAAGTTTTGGTATTTTTATTTTTTGATTAATAGTTTTAATTTTGAAATATTTAAATTCTAAACCCTAGAGTTTTAAAAGTTAAAATTCAACCCTTATACTATTATAATATTAAAATATTAATAATATATATATATATATATATATATATATATATATATATATATATATATATATATATATATATATAAGATAAAGCTAGTCTTACCGTTAGTAGGCCTCATTCACGAAGCCGATCTATAAGGGGGGTAAAAGGTTGCTGCCTATAAAATGACAGTTTAATGGGTGTCCACTCTCACCCACCGCTTCCTTGATTGGTGGAGGGTCGTTAGCCGAACGGGTAGGATAGGGCAACCAATTCCTCATTAATAAGTATAATGATTATATAAAGTAACTAAATGTTTTTATAAATTCCCAATCTTAGTTACTTTAGGAAAAATGTGAAAATGTATGCTATTCCATGAAATTACACTTTGCACCTTGCCAAGTCGTTAGTGGAGCGTGTGTGGTTAACCGGCACACTAATTTGGGACTAGCAAAGGTGGCAAAAGGTGGCTCGATGTTTATCATAGATTGATGGAGTGTGTGTGGCTAACCGACACATCATTTAGGTGGTAAATGACATCGAGAGTGCCAAGTACATTTGCATGCTTATTCACACCTTGTTTGTGATCCTCGGCATCCCAGTCATAAACTTGAAGGGCATAATTGAGATTTAAACATGCCATTGAAAAGTTCAATGAATCTCAAAAGAATCTAGGAATTTCAATTCATTTAAAACTTAAGTCCTTTTCGTTTTGCATGGTGGAAATTGGTAAATCGTCATTTACCTACCTTCATATTATTTGCAATTAGATTACGGTATCCCTCTTCTGAATTGTAAATAATCATGTTGGGTCCTAGCCCCGATTTCTCATTTAGGTGTTTAATTGGGGATTATTATCTAATATAAACTTTGTTCCTTTTCTATTTCAGATGTCTACTCAAAACAACAACGCTTCTGGCTCGACCCCTTCTGGCTCATTCTCACTCATGAACTTGTGTGGGAGGGTGATATTTGATGGGACCAATTTCAATGATTGGATCCGTAACATTCGCATGGTCACTCGCTACGAGGACAAAGAGTATGTTCTCAACAAGGAGCTGAAAGAGGTTAACCTAAACACTGCTACTCCCGAGGAAATTACTGCGTTCGAAACTCATGAAAGGGATGCAACGAAGGTACATTGCATCATGCTCGCAACAATGACCGCTGAACTCCAAAATTCCTATGAGGACTACTATGCCTGCGAGATACACCAAGATTTGATGGAACGTTACCATCAAAGTGTCAGGCAGGAGAGGTACGAGATCATCGCCTCGATGATCACTACTAAAATGAAGGACGGAGAGTCTGTCACAACCCACTTGCAGAAAATGCAAAGGTTTGTGCACCGTCTGCTAAAGTTGAATGTGAACTTCGACGAGGAGCTGGCCATAGATATCATTCTACACTCGTTGCCTCCTTGTTACGACCAGTTTCATATGACCTATCATATGAACAAGGAGGAGGTCACTCTAAGCAAGCTTCAAGGCCTGCTAAGGACTGTTGAGAGTAGTCTGCAAGGAAAATCTATTACATGTACTCCTACTGCTGCTGCCCCAGTCTTGGCTATTGGGCAAGGAAAGGGAAAGAAGAGGAAGGCTCCTTCTAAGAGCCACAAGGGTAAACCCCACGATGGATCCTCTTCTCGTGGAACCAAAGCTAGTTCTGCTACCCCCTCTTCCAACCCTAAGGAAGCAGAGTGCTTCTACTGTCACGACAAAGGGCATTGGAAACGAAGCTACCCGAAGTATCTGCAGGACATCAAGGATGAGAAGATAAAGCCATCCTTCCCAGGTATTTACACTATTCAATCTAACAACTCATCACATGCTATTTCTTGGGTCCTTGATACAGGATGTTGTTTTCATATTTGTTCTAATTTGCAGGGTCTAAGAATAAGTAGGGATGTGGAGGATGGGAAGATGAACCTGATCATGGGGAATAGGAAAGCGTCGCCTGTCATCAAGATTGGAGTTTACTCTTTAGTGCTTAGTAGTGGGTTAGGATTAGATTTAAATGATTGTTGCTACTCGTCAGAAATGGCGAGAAACATTATTTCTTTTCATGATTTTTACAGAAAAGGTTTTATATTTTCGTTTAATAATGAAATTGGTTCTATTAATTCTTTCTTGAATGGTACTTTCTATTTTGAAGCATTGCCTTGTAATGGAGTATATGAAACTGTGAATGTTGTAGATAACTTAGGAAATAATGTGTTGCACATCGATTCGTCCAAAGGTTTGGACAAAGCATGCTTGTGGCTTTGTCGTCTTGGACATGTCAACAAGAAACGCATAGCCCAACTCCAAAAGGATGGAGTGTTGGAGTCATTCGACTTTAGGGATGATGACACGTGCGAGTCTTGTTTGCTTGGAAAGATGACCAAGTCACCCTTCACTGGTACTTGTGAGAGGGGTGAGGGTTTATTGGATATCATACATACGGATGTATGTGGACCTTTTAGATCCACCACAAGGGATGTGAACCGCTTCTATGTGACTTTTACCCACGATTATAGCAAATATGGGTATCTCTGCTTAATCAAGCACACGTCAGAAACTTTTGAAAAATTCAAAGAGTTTAAGCCAGACGTGGAGAATCAGCTGGGCAGGAAAATTAAGATGCTCAGATCCGATCGAGGTGGTGAGTACCTTAGTATTGAATTCCACGACTACCTCAAGGAATGCAGAATTGTTTCAGAATTGACGCCACCTAGGACACCGGAGTTGAATGGTGTGGCTGAGAGGTGCAATCGAACCTTGTTGGACATGGTTCATTCCATGATGAGTCGTGCTTCGTTACCTATCTCATTCTAGGGGTATGCCTTAGAGACTGCCGCCCATATCCTTAATCTAGTCCCTACTAAGAAGGTTTCCAAAACACCTCATGAGATGTCGACAGGGAAAGTTCCCTCGTTGGCACATATCAAGGTTTGGGGTTGCGAGGCTTTCGTAAGACGAGAGACTCATGACAAACTCGAGCCTCGTAGTGAGTGATGTATTTTCATCGGCTATCCACAAAAGTGCTTTGGATACCTCTTCTATAGACCGAGTGACAATGTTGTCTTCGTTGCGAGGAGAGGGGTTTTCCAAGAGCGAGAACTCATATGCCAAGAGGATAGTGGGAGGCAAATTGATCTTGAAGAGCATCAACATTCAAGCGATGAAGGAACCTTTAACACTGGCGCTGAACCCGAGGAGGAAACTCCTGTTGAACCGATTGACAAGTCCCTACCTCTTAGACGTTCCAGTAGAGTTAGTGTTCCACATGTGTTGTATGGTTTCCATATAACAACTGAAGGTGATACGTTTATTAGTGTTAGTACGCTAATAAATTTGGATGAACCTAACAACTACAAGGAAGCCATGGCGGGCACGAAGTCTGCAAAATGGAAAGAGGCTATGGACAGCGAGATTCAGTCCATGTATGACAATCAAGTTTGGAACTTGGTCGACAATGTGCCAGGACGTAAGACGTTCGGGTGCAAATGGATCTTCAAGAAGAAGACCGACATGGATGGGAAAATTCACACGTATAAGGCGCGATTGGTTGCGAAGGGCCTTACTCAAACTCCTGGAGTTGACTATGATGAGACCTTCTCACCAGTAGCGAAGATTAAGTCTATAAGGGTCATGCTAGCCATAACTACGTTTCATGATTATGAAATATGGCAGATGGATGTCAAAACCGCTTTTCTTAATGGGAAGTTGGTTGAAGATGTTTATATGGGTCAACCAGAGGGTTTTGTCGATGTGAAGGACCCAAATAGAGTGTGTAAGCTTGAGAAATCCATATATGGATTGAAACAAGCATCTCGCAGATGGAATCTTTGTTTTAATGAGAAAGTCAAAGAATTTGGTTTCTAAAGAAGCAATGATGATTCCTGTGTATATGTTTCTCGTTTTGTATGTGGATGACATACTACTCATAGGAAACGACATCCCAACCTTGCAGGAAGTTAAGTCCTGGTTTGGGAAGTGCTTCGCTATGAAGGACCTCGGAGAAGCTGCTTATATTCTAGGGATAATGATGATGAGAAATAGGAGTAAGAGACTAATAGGACTTAGTCAAAGTACTTACTTGGATAAAGTGTTAAAACGTTTTAGCATGGAAAATTCCAAGAAAGGGGAGTTTCCAATCCAAAGCAATACCAAACTTAGTTAGACTCAGAGCCCGAGTACCGATGCTGAGATAGCAGAGATGAGTAGAGTACCTTATGCTTCCGCAGTTGGCTCAATCATGTAATGCTATGACATGTACTCGCCCTGATGTGGCCTTCGCTTTGAGCATGGTCAGCAGATATCAAGGGAATCCTGGTGGAGCTCATTGAACCGCAGTAAAGAACATTCTTAAGTACCTGCGGAGGACTAAGGACTGGTTTCTTATCCTCGGTGGGAGTGATGACTTGAGAGTGCGAGGGTATAGTGATGCTAGTTTTCAGACTGACCGAGATAATTTCCGCTCTCAGTCGGGCTGGGTCTTTACCCTGAATGGAGGAGAAGTGACATGGAAAAGTTCCAAGCAGGAGACTGTAGCTGATTCAACGTGCGAATCAGAGTACATAGCAGCGAGCGAAGCGTCAAATGAGGAAATATGGCTAAAGAACTTCATCGGAGACCTTGGAGTTATACCTGCCATAAAGGAGCCTATGGAGATTTTCTGTGATAACGAAGGTGCGGTTGCCTTAACCAAGGAACCAAGGGATCATGGCAGATCCAGGCATATCGAGAGGAAATATCATTTTATTAGACGTCGGGTAGAAAAGGGACTCCTTGTAGTAAAGAGGGTATCGTCAAAGGATAACCCAACAAATCCCCTTACGAAGGGACTTAGTAGGGTTAAGCACTTGCAGCACGCTAGGAGCATTGGGCTGAAGGACGATATTAGTTTTAGTAATTAGATAGCCTTAGAAACTTGTAATAGATAAATTGTAATTAATATTTGATGATTAAATAAAGGAGTATTATTTATAAGTAATGTTATTGTCTTATGTTAATTATTTACTATTGTTTCACTTTGCATGTTTTGACTTCCTAAATGATAAGATTATTTAAACTATCCACAGCCGATCATACGTTGGAAGTAAGTATGAAAGAAGACTGTCATGAATTGGCTTGTAGATTGTCTAAGCGTTTAGACATTGCAAAAGTTTGTTGCAACGTTCATGAGTGTGACAACCCGTAAATTTCTATCTTGTAAAGTCAATCCAATTAACTCGAGATTGTCTAAGCGTTTAGACATTGCAAAACTTATTTCTATTGCCTTCTAGCCTTGTTAAGGGTCATTCTAATGAGTTCTAAGCCTAGTTCACTTAAGGATTGAGTGTTTGAAGTATCAGCTCGAGATCAGAAGGCTGCACCTGAACCAGAAATCCCAACACATGAGGTTCACGACCGTAAACCCTGTTCACGGCCGTGAACCACCCTCCATATAAAGGAGATTTGCTTCATTTTTCTTCACTTCTCCAAGTTCCAGCCACAAACACTCGATTCTCTCTCAAGTATCATCCAAGAAAAGCTCTCATATCATTCCCAAAACGTAAGCATCTCATCCCTTACTTGTTCATGCTTAACAACCCCTTTGTTCTAGCCTTGATTCATCACTCTTTGTTACCATCTTCAAAATCTTCAAGATCTTCAAGGGTTTATGGCTGTAAAACCTTCATAAGGGCCGTAAACCCTTCAAAGGATCTTGGGCCGTAAACCCTCCCAAGGCCGTGAACTCCAAGAGGTTGGCCGTGAACTCCTAGTGATCAATCACATGTGATTCTAACGCTCCATTGAGAGTGTTTCCTAGTTCCTAAGGTTATTTCCCTTACATGTTAGTTGTTTTAAACACTAATTATACACATATATGTATCAATATATGTCAGTTAGGACTCGTTTGTGCCTCGAGACTTAATTCGTGGAACTTCTCATCCTTACTCGAATCTTAAATTGAATCACCCACATAAGGTGAGTTCATACCCCTATAATCAATCTTTTAAATGGTTTTAAATGCTTTTAGGGGGGGGGGGGGGTTAATACAAGTAAAACACAAGAAATGTTGTGTTTTAAAATCTAAATTGCTTATTACGTCTTTGTACCAATAAACTGTATGTAGAACATGAAACTGTGAATAGAACATAGAAATAAGCTTATAAACTTTAATAAGATTAACTTAAGGAACAAAAGGATCTTTTTATAAACTTATCTGGCAAATATAAAAAGGGTTTTCCATATTATTACTTGTGAAGTCATTAATCCAGCTTGTGAGACACGTCTTTGAGTACTCATATAAGTACCAGTGAAAGTCTACCCTTACGACCAGAGTCTCCTGGAGGAAGAGCGTGAGTTTGTGTACAGATCTATACGGGATTGACAATACCGCACCTCACCGTTAGCTACAGTCGGACCGGCAGGTCTGCGAGTGACAAATGTCACATTCTTTTCGACGTCTACCATACGTCGTGTTTAACCGGTCCAATTAGTATGGTCGTAAAACTCACAAATAGATAACAACGATATATTTACGTAGTAATAAACTTTTCATGAACAAATCTCAAAAAACACTAACTATATGATTACCCAATGTATACTTTAGGGTTAGATAGAACTGAAGTCCGATAGATAGTGGAATGTGTGTTTTCCGCTTTACTTCCTGTTCCTTGTTTGGTTGTGGGCTTAGGGCAGATTCACCCATTCAACTGTCTATTCGATCTCGGTTATATACAACTCGTATATATTAGGTAATCATAGGAGGGTAGTATCGTCGTATCAGGTAACCAGAACAACCAAGTCTTTATTCACTTTTACATATCAACAAAACTAAACATCATTGTAGTAAGTAGAGGGAGTATACTTGTGCTTTTCGAACTTAGAACAACATGGACATCCAGTCGGTTTTTATAGAAAATATAGGATTTTATATGGTAAACATCATTCTTTTTAAGGTAAACAGTTTTGATTGTACTTTCTGAAAACAATAGCGTTTTACCAAAACAACGTTTCACAATTGAGTTAGTGAAACTAGAAACTTATTTATAAAAGGGGTTTAATACTTCTTATTAAACCAGTATAACTTAAAGGACCTTTAGTAGTTAATTATACAATAACTTAGTTTATACATCAAGGTTATATATAATTAATATCCGACAGGCAATTGGATGTGTGTTTTCCGCCTCATTTCCTGTTCCTTGTTTGGTTGTGGACTTAGGGCAGATTCATACATTTAACTGTCCGTTCGATATTAGATTATATATAGCTAGTATAAACTAAGTGATTATAAAAGGAACTATTGTGGTTACCATTTTACTAAAGGAAATCTATGATTTTCTTAAAGAATGTTTTCATAAAATATAAAGAACTATTACAGTTAACTCCGTAAGCACCAGATGAATACGCCAGGGTTATATAAAATGAAGATCTAACAAACAATGGTATGTGTGCTTTCCGCCTTACTTCATGTTCATTGTTTGGTTGTGGGCTTAGGGCAGATTCATACAATCGATTGTCTGTTTACTCTGGATTTTATATAACTCGTATCCATTTAGTACTCATAGAAGGAATTGTAGAGTCATTTTTACTTATCATTCATCACATCAGAAAGTATAGGATTTTCTTGAGGAACAGGCGAACTTTTTCTAAAGAACTTACTTTTCATCACTTAAATACTTATGAACTCGCCAGCTTAAATGTTGATTTACTCTTTCAAAATAACTTGTATTCTCATGAAACTAGTAGACAGGTACGCGCACTGGGATTCAGAAGATGGATCATAGTAGCTTCATGTCTTGTTTTGTTATTTACTTTTGGAGTCAAACTTTTGTGAATCACATACTTTGTAAACACTTTAATATAAATGAAATGGTTGTTTGTTAATTTGATTACTATGATGCATGTGTTGTGATACTACATATTACGTCCTCCGCCCCCGAACGTTTCCGCCGTTCCGGTTTGGGGGTGTGACAGATTGGTATCAGAGCATTGTTTATAGTGAACTAAGTATATCAACCCATAAAAGATATACAACTATAAATACAATGGGGCCAAAGTGCTCTGACTAAAAGTATATTTTAAGATATAACAATATTTTATAAAAGTATACATACCTAAATACATATATACATACTAGGACAAGTATCACAAGAAGAACAGAACAGAAGTATTTAAAGGTTGGACACTGCGGTCAAACCTGGACAGTTATGTAATCATATATGGGATCAATATAGCCTGATCAACTATATTCATTTGAGATATGACCAACATGTGTTTGGGAGTGATGTGGTGTTGCAACAGTCTTAAAACTTACCTAACTCTATATATGAGGGATTAGTAGATCAGAACATAAAGTTAGAATACTATAGGAGTATTTTATGATACTATAATACAACAATAAGTTTAAAACATACCAAGTTCATTTCATTAAAATACTATAGGAGTATTTTAGGCACTATAAATAACTTATGTGAAAATTTAAAAGACCCTTATTGGTAGGTCTATAATTTTGGAGTGTATACTCCCAATGTTTTATATAATTGAGATTTTATAGACTTAGAATTTGTGATCTATGCTCTATTTCATGTTCCTTGTTTGGTTGTGGTTTTAGAGTAGGATCACTTATTCGAAGGTCTATTTAATCTTAAATTATATACAACTTGTATACATTGTGCAATTATAGGAGGACCCGGTAAGGATCACCCCATAATGTTTCACGTAATCTCATAGATTCTTTAGAAACATCCATTCTCGCACGACAAACCCAGATAGATGTAACCACTCCATCATAGCATTCAACAGAGGAGTCAAGGAGGAACAAGAAGAGATTCATAGAGAATTTTCCAAGGAGGGATCAGCCGAAGAAACCAAAACGTCTTATGCGTCACCCTAATAAATAATAACCTTAATTGACTTAGTGAGTTGGTGAATTCACTACTCATACTATGTGTTAGGATTATTTCTTTCGTGCAGCCAGTAACAGATATTCATTCAAGGATAGCCTCTTCTGATTCATAAAGTTTATTTTATAGAGACTCCCTTTATGAATTGCTTCCAGAACCCTATGAAAGTCAGAACCAGATACACTCAAAACTAGGATAACTTAGTCATTCAGCTTTCGGCTTATAACCACTGCTATAGACTTATCTCCGTCTCACTTTGTATCCTTTTTAGCAAAAGATGCCTCGCTGTAGACCTGTAAGGCGCGTAGCCAATAGCACAACAGGGAATCCACCACCACAATTTGATCCTGTTGCTCTCCAAGCAGCGAGAACAGCCGCGGTAACAACTGCTATGAATTAATTCCGCACAAGTGGTACCAGTGGAGCTGGTAGCGGTACCCACCTAACTAACCCCGGAGTTACCCACGGAAACCCACGGGAGTGTTCGTATAAGGACTTCATGAACTGAAAACCCAAATCCTTTAATGGAAATGGGGGACTCATTGCTCTGATGCGATGGTTCGAGAAAACAGATTCGGTCTTCGAAATCTGTCTGTGCCCAGAAGGGAGCAAAGTGAAGTTTGTTGCATGCACCTTCTCCGACAGAGCCCTAACATGGTGGAATGGTCATGTTAAGTCACTGACCCTATCAGTGGCTAGCTCGATAGGTTGGAAGAACCTAAAAGAGATGATGTTGGAAGAGTACTGCCCTAGGGACGAAGTTCAAAAGCTGGAATAAGAGCTATGGGAGCATACCATGGTCGGCTCAGACATAGTGACCTACACTGACAGGTTTAGCGACCTGGCAACACTATGCCCCGGGATGGTTACCCCGGAGAGTAAGAAGATAGAAAGGTACATCTGGGGTTTATCTACCCCGATTCAAGGGGATGTACTGTCTTCTAACCCAACCACCTTCGATAGCGCCAAACGCCTGGCCCATCGACTCATTGACCATGGAGTCCGCCATGGCATAGTAGTCCCCATTCCCGAGCCATCAAAAAGAGGGGATTGTAATCGGAAGTCTGGGAACAAGAGGAAGGAGAGAACGACACAAGAACCCCCGCAGGAGCAACAAGTGGTTACTGTGTACGCCGCCAAAACACCTGCCACTCCAGCGTCTATCAGTGGATATGCTGGAACTCTCCCCAAGTGTGAGGAGTGTAACTACCACCACACTTGAGTATGCCTGGAAATGCAGTGCATGAACTGCCACAGGAAGGGGCACACTGCCCGTTTCTGCAGAGCACCGGCACAACCGATCTCCCAAGTCCCCGGAGTTAAAATGAACCAGGCCTGCTATGGCTGTGGTGAGACTGGACACTACAAGAGGGACTGCCCGATAACGAAGAACTCATGCGCGGATGGACGAATTCTGATGATCACCGCAGGAGAAACTACCCCGGAATTACCAGCGAGCAGCGGTACGTCTTCGAAATAAAACAATTACTTTAAAATTTTAATTTATATTTAATATAAGATTAAAATTTAGGGATACTAAAAGTAATTATAATAACTCACTCGTCTGAACAAGTCACATCATTCATAAGAGAACTAAAGATCCGTATAGGTGAGCTATGATGGCTTAGTATGCACATCAGGGTTGTGCATAGCTAAGATTTTGCAGACTTAGAGTGAGTGATTCCGCCTTAATTCCTGTTCATTGTATGGTTGTGGATTTAGGGCAGAGTCACTCAGTCGGCCGTCTTATTCATCTTAATTATACATAACTTGTATATGCCAGGCGATCATATAGGTACCAAGGAGGATCATAATATAAAGTATCGACACTAGTTATCAAAGCACTTTCACTGTTGGTACTCGCTCATCGCGGTACGATTTGTGGCAGTGGCAATATCAAGGAGAAAACTGAAAGCACTAGAAAGTCTACACAGAATACATTGTCGAGAACACTCGGGATACATCATCGTATAACAAATGTTTCTTTCAAATCGGCCTAACATTTGTTTCTGTAAAGAGTCCGTTCTCATCATTCGTCATGGATTGGCGTGGTCCTCACCATACCAAGTTCATGTGTTTCGAAAATCCAACGCCTTAACCGACAAACTAATGAAACCCTCGTCAGTCGTAACGACAACCCGACCTAGACCTTAGTATTGTCCCTTGTCTTCTAAACCCCGAAGTACTCATGCGAGGAGTACCTTGCCCTCCGAAACCTTGTCGTCGTATACTCAGCAGATCGTCCCGAACTACCACTCGTCCAACAGATCAAGTTCAAGCACAGAGGCTAAGGACGAATAAATCCCACCTATCACTATTAAGTGTATACGCGAGAGTGGTATATAATTATGATTATACAGATTTAGTATGTGTGTTTCCGCCCTATCTCCTGTTCCTTGTTTGGTTGTGGACCTGGGACAGAGTCGCACAAACGACCGTCTTACTAATCTTAATTATATACGACTTGTATACACGAGGTAATGATAGATGGACCAGGTATGAATCCTATCATGAGCGTCAGGGAAAAGTTGCCCAGGTCTACGAGTGGGTATTCTACCATTCAGAGGAGCACAACCCCAGGAGTGCTGCTAAGAAAGTTAATTTTGGGACGAAATTCCATCTAACGGGGGGATGATGTGACAACCCGTAAATTTCTATCTTGTAAAGTCAATCCAATCAACCAAAAGTCAGACTTATTTCTATTGCCTTCTAGCCTTGTTAATGGTCATTCTAATGATTTCTAAGCCTAGTGCACTTAAGGATTGAGTGTTTTGAAGTATTAGCTCGAGATCAGAAGGCTGCACCTAAACCAGAAATCCCAACACATGAGGTTCACGGCCGTGAACACTCTTCTAGCCGTGAACGACCCTCCATATAAATTAGATTTGCTTCATTTTTCTTCACCTCTCCAAGTTCCAGCCGCAAACACTCCATTCTCTCTCAAGTATCATCCAAGAAAAGCTCTCATTTCACTCCCAAAACATAAGCATCTCATCCCTTACTTGTTCATGCTTAACAACCCCTTTATTCTAGCCTTGATTCATCACTCTTTATCACCATCTTCAAAATCTTCAAGATCTTCAAGGGTTTACGGCTGTAAAACCTTCATAAGGTCCGTAAACCCTTCAAAGGATCTTGGGCCGTAAACCCTCCCAAGGCCGTGAACTCCAAGAGTTTGGCCGTGAACTCCTAGTGATCAATCACATGTGATTCTAACGCTCCATTGAGAGTGTTTCCTAGTTCCTAAGGTTGTTTCCCTTACATGTTAGTTGTTTCAAACACTAATTATACACATATATGTATCAATATATGTCAATTAGGACTCGTTTGTGCCTCGGGACTTCATTCGTGGAACTTCTCATCCTTACTCGAATCTTAAATTGAATCACCCACATAAGGTGAGTTCATACCCCTATAATCAATCTTTTAAATGGTTTTAAATGCTTTTAAGGGGGGGGGGGGAATACAAGTAAAACACAAGAAATGTTGTGTTTTAAAATATAAATTGCTTATTACGTCTTTGTACCAATAAACTGTATGTAGAACATGAAACTGTGAATAGAACATAGAAATAAGCTTATAAACTTTAATAAGTTTAACTTAAGGAACAAAAGGATCTTTTTATAAACTTATCTGGCAAATATAAAAAGGGTTTTCCATATTATTACTTGTGAAGTCGTTAATCCAGCTTGTGAGACACGTCTTTGAGTACTCATATAAGTACCAGTGAAAGTCTACCCTTACGACCAGAGTCTCCTGGAGGGAGAGTGTGAGTTTGTGTATAGATCTATATGGGATTGACAATCCCGCACCTCACTGTTAGCTACAGTCGGACCTCCAGGTCTGCGGGTGACAAATGTCATATTCTTTTCGACGTCTACATACGCCGTGTTTAACCGGTCCAATTAGTATGGTCGTAAAACTCACAAATAGATAACAACGATATATTTACGTAGTAATAAACTTTTCATGAACAAATCTCAAAGGACACTAACTATGTGATTACCCAATGTATACTTTAGGGTTAGATAGAACTGAAGTCCAATGTATACTTTAGGGTTAGATAGAACTGAAGGACACTAACTATGTGATTACCCAATGTATACTTTAAGGTAAACATTTTTTATTGTACTTTCTGAAAACAATAGCGTTTTACCAAAAACAACGTTTCACAATTGAGTTAGTGAAACTAGAAACTTATTTATAAAAGGGGTTTAATACTTCTTATTAAACCAGTATAACTTAAAGGACCTTTAGTAGCTAATTCAATAATACCTTAGTTTATACATCAGGGTTATATATAATTAATATCCGACAGGCAATTGGATGTGTGTTTTCCGCCTCATTTCCTGTTCCTTATTTGGTTGTGGACTTAGGGCAGATTCATACATTTAACTGTCCGTTCGATATTAGATTATCTATAGCTAGTATAAACTAAGTGATTATAGAAGGAACAATTGTGGTTACCATTTTACTAAAGAAAATATATGATTTTCATAAAGAATGTTTTCATAAAATATAAAGAACTATTACAGTTAACTCCGTAAGCACCAGATGAATACGCCAGGGTTATATAAAATGAAGATCTAACAAACAATGGGATGTGTGCTTTCCGCCTTACTTCCTGTTCCTTGTTTGGTTGTGGGCTTAGGGCAGATTCATACAATCGATTGTCTGTTTACTCTGGATTTTATATAACTCGTATCCATTTAGTACTCATAGAAGGAATTGTAGAGTCATTTTTACTTATCATTCATCACATCAGAAAGTATAGGATTTTATGGAGGAACAGGCGAACTTTTTCTAAAGAACTTACTTTTCATCACTTAAATACTTATGAACTCACCAGCTTAAATGCTGATCTACTCTTTCAAAATAACTTGTATTCTCAGGAAACTAGTAGACAGGTACGCGCACTGGGATTCAAAAGATGGAGCATAATAGCTTCATGTCTTCTTTTGTTATTTACTTTTGGAGTCAAACTTTTGTGAATCACATACTTTGTAAACACTTTAATATAAATGAAATGGTTGTTTGTTAATTTGATTACTATGATGCATGTGTTGTGATACTACATATTGTTGGAGATAGTGTCTAAGTCCATAACTATATTTGGTATGTACTTGACCCGACCCGGCATGGTCCATTTGGGTTGCACTTCACCCGAACAATTTACGGATAATCTTTTGAGAATAGTATAAGTTATGATTTATTAATATATTATAAGTTCTAATATATTAATATAAAATCATATTATTTAATTAGTGTTGATCTATAATTAATTTAGAATTAATTTAGAGATCAAAAGTATGACTAATTAAATATGGGCTCTTGTATTTATATAGTGTGGGCTAATGCTTATTTGGAATGGGCTAGGCTTGCATGGAAAGTCCATGGATACTCCATGGAGCTTTAACCCATGGATCTCATGGAAATGAAAATACATGGGTATTAGGGTTTACATGGATGTAACCCTAATTCACCACACTATATAAATGAGGCTTTGGTTCTTGAAATCACACTAGTTGTGGTGAGTAAAGTAAGAGGGCCGATTTCAAGAAAGGTGATTACTATTCTCTCAAAATTCCAAGTTTGTGGTGATTTGTGATTTCCATTTGAGGCATCCACACTATTGGTGCTAGGCTCTAAAACTCCAAGCAATCAACTACAACTACAAGGTAAGTAATTCTACTAGCTTTATTTGATTCAACTACAACTACAAGGTAAGTAATTCTACTAGCTTATTGAATCAGCCATTTTTGTTTTAAAGTTGATCTAATTAAACTTATGTTGATGAGACGTCATATTCATAACACATAAAGTTTCTCATTTGGTCCATTGTTTTGAGTTAATTGCATTTTCCATTCAATACCTTATATTGTTAGATCTATGAGTAGATTAAATGGTGTGTGAGTTAGCTATTAAAAAAATGGATATTGATTAAACTAACAAGTTTTTTTATAAAGTTTAAACAAAAATATCCTTTATTTTTCAAAAATTTGAAAATTAGACAACTTGTGTGGATTGTGGTAATCCGGGCGGATGAAAACGATTCAAGCTCATTTATGTGGTCCCCTCTTATATAAATGGGACCCATGAACAATTTGTTTAACATGTTTTTCTACTTCGATTTTATATCATAACTAGTATTTTGTAACCTCGCGCGTTGCGGTGGAGAACACCTTTGTAAAGTGAACCACAAAAGCATAAAATAAAATTTCAACCGAAACAATTATGTATGGGGATGCGAGTAAAAATAAATTTTAACATTGTATCTTGATTGGTATACTACATAAACGACAATTATTTAAGATATTATAATGATAAAAAACAAGGTTCTAAAAAGTTCGTCATGACCCGCCATGACTCCAAGGCTTGTAGTTGCAGCCGAGTTTTGAGAAATTGTCGCCTTAAGTCATATATGTATATAAAAATGAATAATAATAGAAAATATATATAAAATTATTACTTATATACAAATTTTCCGCCTTATGTCACGCCTTACAAACAACGTGTCTCGCCATAGTTCGAAAATTTTTAAGGTTTGACATTGCGGCCAAGTTACGCCTTACATTATTTAGAACCTTGATAAAAAGTAATATTTATAAAAACGAAAACTATAAAAACAAATTATGTAACAGACCAAAAACGTAACTTAAAAATATGGTAAGGGACTAAATTTATAACTTACAAAATACCAAAAATTTAACTTTAAAATTATAAGGATAAAAACTATTAGATAAAAATTAGTTTAGGTTAAAGAATGTAAAAGCAAATGAAACCTAAGGGCTGCAAATGAAAAAACAAATGAAAGTGAAAATAGGAAAAAGTTAGTAAAAGAAACCTCTCTCGACTCTCGACACAAAATTAGTTTTGGATAAAAAATGTAAAACCAAATAAAGCTTAGGGGAAAAAATAAAAAAACACAAACAAAATGAGGATACAAAAGAAACGGCTGATTTGCTTACACGTTTCATTGTTTCAAATCAAACGGCTAAAAGAAAAGGATTTTTGCTTACGTGTAATGAATAGTGACTTGCATCACATAGGTGGAGCCCCGTATCGGTTGTAGAAGCAATTCCTATAAGTATGAAACCCATATGAGATACGGAGGAATAGGCTATTCTTTTTTTTAAATTGCGTTGGCCGGAAGATGTTGAAGCTGCATAGATATTTGTATTGTACCTACTATCAACCAAGGAGAAAATATAGAATGAGCGTGTGGTAATAATTCCATATTAATCCGAATCAATCCATACGCTCCCATTTTTAATAAAATTCTGGCTAGAAGCATACAAGTACTGTAATGTGTCTCTCTGTGGTTATCTGGTAACATGAGAGATTATTTGTAATGGATTTTTATATTTTTCTTTTAGAAATATTAATATGTACCTATAGTTCTAAGTATGTGAAAATATATTTTCAGAAGTATAAATCATGGTTGTCAAAATCGTTATTCTGATCGTAGGATCGTACGATCCTACGATTGTGTGTGTGTGTGTGTGTATATATATATATATATATATATATATATATATATATATATATATATATATATATATATATGGGTGGTGATATTTCCATTCTTCTATTTTATCCGTCCACTTATAAAAAATTGATTTTCCTTCTATACCCTCCCTTGACAAAAATATAAAAAGAAGGAATAATGTTTAATTAATAACAACATATAAAAGATAGAAAATATTCTAAACTAGTATTTTGTAACCTCGCGCGTTGCGGCGGAGAACACCTTTGTAAAGTGAACCACAAAAGTATAAAATAAAATTTCAACCGAAACAATTATGTATGGGGGATGCGAGTAAAAATAAATTTTAACATTGTATCTTGATTGGTATACTACATAAACGACAATTATTTAAGATATTATAATGATAAAAAGCAAGATTCTAAAAAGTTCGTCATGACCCACCATGACTCCAAGGCTTGTAGTTGCTGCCGAGTTTTGAGAAATTGTCGCCTTAAGTCATATATGTATATAAAAATGAATAATAGTAGAATATATATATATATATATATATATATATATATATATATAATTATTACTTATATACAAATTTTCCGTCTTATGTCACGCCTTACAAACGACGTGTCTCGTCATAGCTCGAAAAGTTTTAAGGTTTGACATTGCAGCTAAGTCACGCCTTACATTATTTAGAACCTTGATAAAAAGTAATATTTATAAAAACGAAAACTATAAAAACAAATTATATAACAGACTAAAAACGTAACTTAAAAATATAGTAAGGGACTAAATTTATAACTTACAAAATACCAAAAATTTAACTTATAAGGATAAAAACTATTAGATAAAAATTAGTTTAGGTTAAAGAATGTAAAAGCAAATGAAACCTAAGGGCTGCAAATGAAAAAACAAATGAAAGTGAAAATAGAAAAAAGTGAGTAAAAGAAACCTCTCTCGACTCTCGGCACAAAATTAGTTTTGGGTAAAAAATGTAAAACCAAATAAAGCTTAGGGGAAAAAAATAAAAAAACACAAACAAAATGAAGAAACAAAAGAAACGGCTGATTTGCTTACACGTTCCATTGTTTCAAATCAAACGGCTAAAAGAAAAGGATTTTTGCTTAGGTGTAATGAATAAATAGTGACTCGCGTCACATACCTATTTTGGTAATTAATATATATATATATATATATATATATATATATATATATATATATATATATAAAAAGTAAAAGTTTGGAATACGAAGAACATATTCGGAATATGAAGAACAAGTTCGGAATATATCTTCTATATAGATATGAATTTCATTTTTCAAGTAAATTTTTTGTTAGATTAGTCGCTAAGCCTCTTAGTAACCTATTTGCAGCCTAAAAAACTTAGAAAAAACATCATGGAATGTGATTTTTCGGGAATGACACGTTGTATTCTAGAATGCAAAGAACTTCCAGAATGGATTTTCAATTTATTTATAAAAATATTCCATTAATAGTACATCGGTGTATTATTTTTTTTAATAAGTAATAGTGATTCACACACAACCAAATTTGTCAAATCAGTATGTAATTTGAAGTAATAGTTTGAATCGGTAGGAAGGCGTACCCGATCAGTTTGCATGATTGTTGCTTAAAAGTGAGTTTTATAGATAATGAGATAATGTCGCACCTACTAGAATTTTCAGAATTGGATCTATTTAAGAGAAGTCTAAATTTAATTACTTCTATTATTTTTGTATTTTATAACACTAAAAATGTACATTTTAATTTGAAGAGACTAACATCAATAAAAAAAGCCACACCCACCAAAGTCAAATGTGAAAGTAAGAAGGAAATAAAGAGGATGTTAAAGCTTAAAGTAAAAGCAGGTCAAGCCTTCAGAAAGCTATTATTTTTTTATTGGTGCAACATGTTTTTTAGTTATCAATAACTTCATAGACTAGTTATTGTTTTATGATGTTTCTTTGGAACCATATCATTGTTAAAAAGAATTGTATGTTTTCTTTATCATAGTCTTCAACATCCACTCGTACGCCACCTTTGCCAATTGAATATGAAGTTATATCCGTTGAGGTTTGCCAATGGATTTTGTTGATAGGACTACGTTAAGAATAATTCGTGATTTTCGTTATATGTATGAGTAATTGTTAGTATTAGAAATCTCATTACAGCCTTTAGAACCCTAGGAACATTAAAAGTGAGCACTTTACTATATGAAAATATATTTTATTACAATGTCTAAATATATACAAACGTTTTCAACTCGATGGAAAGAATCCAAAAAGCACGTGGAGAAAATGCAACACTTAAGGAGTGAGTTGAAATGGCAGATACCATGCTCAGCTTAACTGAAATGTAACATCACGTTTATTAAATAAATAAATGGATAAAGATTAATAAATAAATAGTAGCCCTAAATCCGTAATAAGTTACCAGTGTTAGTCATAAGAAGCTAAATGACATAATTTCTAGAAATTGGGGTCTTTATTGTAATAAAGTTTTGGAAGCAAGGGTTAAAGAGTAAAATAGGGATTTAAATTGAAATGTTTAGAGAAGGAAGGTGTAAATATGTCATAAGTTAAATTTTTGGGGGCTAAGTGTAATTTCCGGATTGATTTGTAAAGATTTCAGAAGTCAGGGAGTGGTTGGTAAATATTGGACTAAAATTGAAGGGATTTTGGAATGCTAAAGGCTGAATGGTAATATATGGACTTAAGTTGAAAATATTTTGTAGAGGAGGGGCTATTTGGTTAAATCTGGACTTAAATTGAAAGGAAAAGAGAGGGAGGGCTGGAAGCGTAAATATGGTCACAAGTTTGAGTTTGGACGGATGCATATAACCCGTCACCCTCGTCCCATAACCCTAACCCTAGTAGTATTCATCAGCCGCCAACCTTATGACCACCACCACCGGCCGCCACCTCCTTGTCTGTTGAAGTCGGAGAACCACCGAGAAGCCATTGTCGCTGTCTTGCTGTCGACGAAGGCGAAGAGTCGCCACCCGTCGTTGTTTCAGTCTTGGAGATCGAAGACCGACGGTCGTGGAGGCCGTTGTAGTTTGTAGTTGAGTCGCTCACTCTCTCTCTCGCTCCCATTCTTCTGCCGCTGCGCCGTCCCCGTTGAAGATGAAGTCGCGGTCGTCCGCCGCCGCTAACGTTGATCGTAGCGCTGATGTTGCCGCCATCTCAGACCAGGT
The DNA here is from genome assembly GCF_052849685.1 of Lactuca virosa. NCBI lineage: Eukaryota > Viridiplantae > Streptophyta > Magnoliopsida > Asterales > Asteraceae > Lactuca > Lactuca virosa. Next base: position 343,847,262 of record NC_136430.1, on the reverse strand, counting down.
GGGTGGTTGGGTTCATTTTTTTCGAGCAAAAGACGCGCGTGTGTGTGTGCTGCCACTAGTGAGCATGTCGTACGTGGGGTTGCTTGGCCGGACTTCACGAGAAAAGCCACCACCACCACAGTGAGGTGGAGGCTATCAACTCCAACCATCGCCTGCCGCCGCAAGGGTGGCTGTGTGGGTGTGCGTGTGTCATATTGCATGTTTATTTTAGATAAATGTTGTACAATGTAATGTTTTCGCTGGATTATTCAAGGAAACAACCCGTCACCACCACCGTGAGGTGGTAGCTGCCACCTCACGTCGCCATTCTGCCGCCACCAGCCGCCACCTTAGGTGGCTGTGTGCATTTGTGTGTGTGATTGTTATTTGGGATGCTTGAACATATTTTAGTCTAAAATCATAACCACCACCACGAGGTGGTGGCCGCCGCCTTTGACCACCACTACCCGAGGTGGTAGTGGGTGGTGCCTGATTTAATTAACCTAAAAACTTAACCAATGGACTGATTGGCACGCGATTGGGTTGGAAACCCTAATTAGGGTTTAGAAAACCCTAATTTTGGATTTGTTAGTCTTGGATTTGTCGGGACCCGCATTTTGGACCATTGGATTGGAATTATGAATTAAGCCCCATCACATTGTATGATTGACCTAGTAGAATGATGGACTTAATGGATTAAGTCCTTAATGGGTTAAGTGTTTCTAATTAACACTAATCGTCATTTTATGTGAAAACCCTAATTGTGTTGGGTTTTGAGTTGGGCCTTTCTGTTAGGCCTAGATGTTTGGATTCTTGATGGGCCAACTAATAACAAGTATATGGACTAAGGAATTTGGATGGGCTTTATGGTAAGGCCCATGTGAAGGGTTTGGGCCCAATTTGGAAAATTGGGCCATATGTTGGGCTTTGGTTCATTGTTTGACTTTTGGACCTTTGGAGTGTGAGTTTGGGCTTTGGATTTGAATCAAGCTAGGTTGCGGGTAAAGTAGCCTTTTTACCCCAAGTACGAACTTATGGTTATGTATTGGAACCCAATTATTAATTGGGTGTTATTTTGATGTTGACAGTTCGGGAATCTGTCATCCAGTAGCTAGAGTTTTGTCGCGGGACTTCAACAGTGTGAGGTGAGTTACCTTCTCGGTAGCAGTGGGTCTAAGGCACCAAGGCCGACCCACTAGTAGGAGTTTGTGGTTAGATGATTGTCTTTGTGATAATTATCTGGTATGCCACTATCTATTGTGATTTATGTGTTAGTATGCTATGATATTATGTGATAGTGGTAGGGGTGAAATAGTCCCCGTATCCGATCGATAAAACTGAAGGGGTAGGTCAGGCACCCAGATATGCCTGACAGTATGATTATGTATGCTATTATGTGGTAGTGGTAGGGGTGGAATAGTCCCCGGTTACCGGTTGAAAGATACCGAAGTGGTAGGCCAGCACCCTGATATGCTAGGCAGTTACCGGTTGAAAGAGAGCACCCTGATATGCTAGGCAGTTACTGGTTGAAAGAGACCGAAGGGGTAGGCTAGCACCCTGATATGCTAGGCGGTTACCGGTTGAAGGAGACCGAAGGGGTAGGCCAGCACCCTGATATGCTAGGCGGTTACCGGTTGAAAGAGACCGAAGGGGTAGGCCAGCACCCTGATATGCTAGGCAGTATGTGTATTGTATGGTATGTGGTATGATGGGGGAACTCACTAAGCTTCGTGCTTACGGTTTTCAGTTTTGGTTTCGGGTACTTCTTCTTCGAAAAAAAGGAGCCGGCATGATCGCAGCGCATCACACTATGTTTTTCGCACACGAGATCTTTGGGAGTGATACTCTGATGATGTTTTATTATGACATGTTTTGGATTATTGAAATTTTGGTTTTGATATGTGATTACATGATGGATGTTTTCATACTAATGGTTTTATAATTACTAAATTAAAAATGAAACTTTTGGTCTTAAATTTTGGGATGTTACATGAAGGCTGCATCCTCTCTCTTCTCATCCATTGTTTTAGCTTTTCATGGTCCTTTTCTAAAGTGTTCTTGGAAGATTGGCCTTGGAAGCTTTGAAACTGAAGAGATCGGCCTTCTTATAACTTATGGAACTTTGTAAGTCACAAATATTCATGCTTTATTTTGTTTCATCATTAGATCAAAGATTATTTGGTGTTTTCGCCCATTTTACGAAGTTTTGGTCCCTTTATGGCTTGATCTATGGATTTTGGAAACTTCCATGAACTTAGAATCATGTTTTACTTCAAATATAACCTTTGGAGGAGATTTGAGTGCATAAATGTGTTGTCTTTGATCCATGCTTGAAGAAAGATGCATTCTTGAACTTTTTGCAAACTAAGGTTCTATATCTTGCTTGTATGGGGCATCTTAATGAATAAAGTTGGAAACTTTATCCATTAATAAACTATTGAGAATCAAATTTGATAACTTGAAGCCTTTACTTAATGGATTAAGTCGAAAAACCTTTTGATATTAGTCTAGACACAATGCGCCCCTAAAAGGGGCCAGGGCCTCGCTGTTTAATCTAAGGCGCGTCTGTTTTTGTGATGAACCTGACTATTTTGGCATTTTCTGGACGCAGGGGGCCCTGGTTGGATGTTTGGCACCTCTGACTTTTGAGATTTTGACTTTTTGAATTTCTGACATTTTGACCTTTTGACTTTGGGTCAAACTTTAGGGTTGACTTGTGGACTGAGGTTTTACCCTCTTTTGGTGTTTAGGTGGTTCGTGAGACCAACCTTGCGATTTTTGTGTGTAGTTGTTATTTGCGGGTTTCAGCGAGGTGAGTTCTGCTCCCCCTTAGATTTAGCTCCCCCTCAGATAAACAACATCTGAGTTTTGCTCCCCTTGAGATTAATAACCTTATTCTTTCAACAGTATATGTTATTCAAGGAATAATCAAGTAACAACATAGCAGAACTAGACATTTCTTCCCTTTTTTGACAGCATCAATAAGTACTGCCTTCTTTTTGATTTTTTTTAAGAAGACAACAAGTAACCTGAAATAAAAAGAAAACATCATACAAAGCTAGAGGATAAGATAGGTGTATCACACTATTGTGTTGTTGAAATAATATATCATTTACACAGAATTGCGAAGTCTCATCAGCGTATGGTTTTAAACGTTGAATCAATAACTTCTTTTATAAGAAGAATAAAGGGTGTGAGTGGATAGGTGCGTGTAATATATCACGGTACATGATATACCCATCGGCACAGAGTTTTCAAGTTCTTATCAGTGTCTTGTATTTGACACTAAATCATAAAACTTTTAAGAAGAATTGAAGGGCAAGAATGGGTTGGTGCGTGTGATAAACTACGATACATAGTCTAACCATCGACACAAAATTTCAAACTTTTATCCGTGTGTGGTATTGCATAGTAAATTATCAAGTTCTATAAAGAAGACTTGTGGAAGAGAAGTAGGATGTCTCAGTCACGCTGAGGTGAAATCAGCATGAATCATTGATAGTGATAACTCATCTGCAAGAAATGGTTTAATCTTTGCATCATAGAGTTAGTTACAGTCTAGAATCAAAGATTAACCGTCAATTCGTTATGGTACCATGTCATACCTCAGTCTAAGAGGTCAAGGACATGACAAAAGGATTGGCTAAGAGAGGGGATAACATCCTTGCCTTATAAGAATTTTCATTTGTGACCAGGAAATATCTCTTAGTTGAAGAATATACCTTGCTATCGGATTCAACACAATAGATGGATGACTCATTTAGTCTCAACAGATAAGATCATGACCTGTTGGGTTAAAGAATTCTAAAGTGAAGCCTCATTAGGTGATTAACTGCTAGAAGACACGAGACTTAAGGCATATGCAGCTGCATTTGTTTTTGGGACATTGATTTGTCAAAAGTTACATACTTGGCTTATGAAATGCCACCGTCAATTCATGAAAGGTACAATGATATTATTACAAGAGAGACCAAACCAAATGAAGCATAAATCTCAGCTTCAAAAACCATTTCTACCTATTTGTTAATTTGAGCTCATTTGCCTTTGTCAACCTTGATTGCTCCCTCTAAGCTTGTGGTTCGTCCGCAACTTCAGTTTCGGCTCATAAAACATGACATCTTAAAACACATAGTTCACTGTCAAATAGTTCTAAAATGGTGCAATGAAATTGCAAATCTTGAACCAAATGTGTATTGACATATTAGGAAAATCTTCACCAAGACCCACTAAAACCTATCAATTATTAGCAAAAAGAACCATCATGAGATCTAACATCCATGCTATCACTTGTTTGACTGCAGATCAGTTCCTGAAAACCAAAGAACTTTGAACACATAAAGAGATATGACTGTTAGACACTTTAGGGGTAAATAAGTTCTAATGTTTATAGATATTTGAACATTAGACACATCGTTACATTTGTCCCCTGTACGCTGCTGCTTTGACTCAATTCCGTTGTTGCAGACATTCTCCCTTTTATACTTCTATCCAGGTGATAAAAAATGTACATTTGAAACTTTTGCTAAGAAGACCTGCTCAACACTTGTTTTTTGAACTTTTTAGATTTACAACATAACTAAAATATAAAATACAAACAAACGAAAATGAATTTGACAACAAAAAAATACGCAAAAGACAACTTATCTTAAAAGAAATTAAGTACAACCATTTTATTTATTCTTTCATAAAAACTAAATAAATATGAAAGACAAAATTTAAATACACCAAAACTAAATAAAATCAATTAAAAATAATTTTACAAAAATTAACTAATAATTTTTTTTATATTTTAAAAGATAATAATTAAAACAAAGATTATATATATATATATATATATATATATATATATATATATATATATATATATATATATATATATATATATATATATATAATCTTTATTTATACTGAAAAGAAACTAACTAAAACTTTTGGAAAATTGATTTTTTTTCTAATTCTTGGGAGACCCATGAGATTTTGCATTTGGGGCATGAAAGAGACAGTGCATGCATACAACATTACGCGGAGTTTACCGAAATACCCCTAAGTACTTTAATACCTTTAAGAGCCCTGCACAAACAGATAACGTGCTGTTGATGCAAGTGACCATAAGTGTGACCAACAACAACATGGATAGTTCCTGCAATAAGGGACTTGTTTACATTTCCATCACGATTTTGATGACAACCACCATAAGAATCAATCTTGATGTTTGAATTTTCAAGGCCTTCAAGGGCTTGTAAGCGAAAGTTTCTTGCGGCAAAATTTGATATAAATGCAACTGCTAATGCTTTTTCGGTTTTTGGAGGAACATGGGCCATTATGTCATATTTTACCCATGAAAAATAACCCACATGGATATCTGAAGACAAACTTGTGGTCATAATGATGTCATACCTTTTTCGTCAAGCCATGGCAATGTTGTTTTCAGCATAGTATTGAGCTAACACCATTAACCGAAGAACGCCAGTTGTCTCACCCCCATTAGGCAACCCAAATGCAACATCAGCCTTCTTCTGTTCAAACCCAAACTTGCAGCTTTAGTAGGTTTTGACTCTTTTTGGATGATGAGAGATACCAAACATCAAGCCACATGATGCACCGACTTTGGCAAAAGAAACTGACTTCAATTTTGAAAGCAATCTACATGAGTTTCGATGCTTGAGTCTTGACCCCCTTTTTTCATTAAATTATTTTCATTTGTTTTTATCAAGGAAATCACATGAATGCATCTTCATTGACCAGTCACCATCATTTACCAGATTCCTCCTTTTTCACATTCACATAATCACTGATGGGTTTTACACAAATAAACATCCTATGTGCTCATGCAAACCCTAATACTTAGATCTAGGCTTCTCTATTGTACATGCAATAAATCCAAGACTTGCAAACCCTAGATCTAATAGCATGAATTCGAAATATGACATAACAAATCAGATCTAGATGATTACCTTTGTTGATTGCTTGATTCCTTCTTGATTCTTCTTGTCTTAGAGCTTAGAGTCACAAGTGTAACTCCTCTAATGGCTTACAAACACCAACTAGCAAGAAGGAAATTATGAGAGAGAGGAGGGAATGCTAAAATCGGCCCTAGGGTTTCTCTTGAGATTAAGTGTAGCCGATTTTCATAGCCCAAGGGTCCTATTTATACTGTAGGCTGCTAGGGTTTCTGCCAAAACCCTAATGGACAACTTAATAACCAAGCAGCCCATGGAAGCTTCTAGAATGGGGCCTTGGACGAAAATATGATGATCCTTCATCATAATTTCGTTCCCCCTTAGTCCATTAGGTTTCCCAGCCCAAAACTTAACTATCACACATTTGACAGTTTATGCCCCTTTATTTAATTAATCTCTTTTAGTCACCAAATTAATTCCTAATTAATTTATGACCAATATTAATCAAATAATATGATTTCTGTTTTAATATATTATTCTTATAATATATTAATAAATCATAATATCTTCTCTCTCTCCATAAATTACCATGTCAAGTTGTTATGGTGAAGGCAACCCAAAAGGACCATGCACAACCGGGTCAAGTACTTACCAAATATAGTTACGGGCTTAGACACTAATCCAACAGTCTCCCACTTGGATAAGTCTGGTAACTATAATGTAAGCATATTCCGATTAGCAATCGTAGCTCTCAAAGACGCTGTCGAAATCTGATCTTATCAGTAACCTGTCCTTTAGATAAGGGATCGTATAGTCCTCTGTTCTTGATATCGTGCGGGCAATCACATGGAACATAGTCATACTTATTGTCCAGCAGTTTGTTTCTCGATCTTAGATTCATTTGACATAGAATTTAATTGAACACATCAATTCAGTCCTGACCGGGCCCGACACATAAGTCAAATCAAATCATCGAGGGGCCCTGATATCGCTTTTACCCTCTTAGGATAAAAGGAACAGATAAACTTTGACTTATATGCATTTATTATTCACTAATCAAATCATACACAATAATGCGTTTTATGACATCCAGTTACTGATGCGTTTTCGCATTATCAATGCACAACCAATCAGCCAACAATAAACCATATATCTAGGTTATAAGACCATATGATATTATCGTCTTGCGATCACTCGTGATAAATTCCATGAAGTGATTCCAACAAGCGCGGGTTTATTCCAATGCTCAAAACTTGTTCATAAGCACTCATGAACGTTGTAGCAAACCTTTGCTATGTCTAATGCCTTTTAGACAATCTACACACCTATTCATGACAGTCTTCATTCATATCTACTTCCAACATATGAACGACCGTGGACCGTTCGAATAATTCGATTATCCTTAAATAACTTAATTATTCAGGAAGTCAAAACATGCAAAATGAAATAATAGTTAAACAATTAACATAAGACAATAACTTTACTTATAAATAATACTCCTTTATTTAATCATCAAATGTCAATTACATTTATCTATTACACGTTTCTAAAACTATCTAATCTAAACTAATATCGTCCTTCAGCCCAATGCTCCTAGCGTGCTGCAGGTGCTTAACCCTACTCAGTCCCTTCGTAAGCGGATCTGCTGGGTTGTCTTCTGACGATACCCTCTTCACTACGAGGAGTCCTTCTACCCAATGTCGAATAAAGTGATATTTTCTGTCGATATGTCGAGATCTACCATGATCCCTCGGTTCCTTGGTCAAGGCAACCGCTCCTTCATTATCACAGAAAATTTCCATGGGCTCCTTTATGGTAGGCACAACTCCAAGGTCTCCAATGAAGTTCTTCAACCATATCGCCTCCTTTGACGCTTCACTCGCTGCAATGTACTCTGATTCACACGTTGAATCAGCTACGGTTTCTTGCTTGGAACTTTTCCAAGTCACTTCTCCTCCATTAAGGGTAAAGACCCAGCCCGACTGCGAACGGTAGTTGTCCCTGTCGGTCTGAAAGCTGGTGTCACTATACCCTCGCACCTTTAAGTCATCACTCCCACCGAGGACTAGAAACCATTCCTTGGTCCTCCGAAGGTACTTAAGAATGCTCTTGACTGCGGTCCAATGCGCTCTGCCAGGGTTCCCTTGATATCTACTGACCATGCTCAAAGCGAAGGCCACATCAGGGCGAGTACAAGTCATAGCATACATAATCGAGCCAACTGCGGAAGCGTATGGTACTCGGCTCATTTCTGCTATCTCGACTTCGGTACTCGGGCATTGAGTCTTACTCAACTTGGCATTACTTTGGATTGGTAACTCTCCCTTTTTTGAGTTTTCCATACTAAAACGTTTTAGTACTTTGTCCAAGTAAGTATTCTGACTAAGTCCTATTAGTCTCTTACTTCGGTCCCTCACTATCCTTATTCCCAAAATATAGGAAGCCTCTCCGAGGTCCTTCATAGCGAAACATTTCCCAAGCCAGGACTTAACCTCCTGCAGTGTCGGGATGTCGTTTCCTATGAGCAGTATGTCATCGACATACAATACGAGGAAGCTAACTATACTCCCACTGGCTTTGACATATACACATGATTCATCTTCGCTTCGCAGAAATCCAAACTCTTTGACTTTCTCGTCGAAACAAAGATTCCATCTGCGAGACGCTTGCTTAAGTCCATAAATGGACTTCTCAAGCTTACACACTCTATTGGGATGCTTCGCATTGACAAAACCCTCTGGCTGAGCCATGTAAACATCCTCAGCCAACTTCCCGTTAAGGAAAGCGGTTTTGACATCCATTTGCCATATTTCATAATCATGAAATGCAGCAATGGCCAGCATCACCCTAATAGACTTTATCTTAGCAACTGGCGAGAAAGTTTCATCGTAGTCAACTCTGGGAGTTTGAGTGAAACCCTTCGCAACCAGTCGCGCCTTATATGTGTGCACATTCCCATCCACGGCTGTCTTCTTCTTGAAGATCCACTTGCACCCGACCGTCTTACGTCCGGGCACATGGTCAACCAAATTCCAAACTTGGTTGTCATACATGGACTGAATCTCGCTGTCCATTGCCTCTTTCCATTTTACAGACTCCGGGCCTGCCATGGCTTCCTTATAGCTGTTAGGTTCATCCAAATTCACTAGTGTACTATCACCAATGAACGTATCCCCTTCGGTAGTAATATGAAAACCATAAAACTGGGGTAGAACACTAACCCTTTCGGAACGTCTAAGGGGTAAGGACTCGTCAATTGGTTCAACCGGAGTTTCCTCCTCGGGTTGATCCTCAGCGTTAGAGGTTCCTTCAGCGCTCGGCTCTTGAATATATTCAAGATCGATTTGCCTCCCACTGTCTCCTTGGCTTATGAGTTCACGCTCTCGGAAAACCCCTCTCCTCGTAACAAAGACAACATTGTCACTCGGTCTATAGAAGAGATATCCAAAGGATTTATGCGGGTAGCTGATAAAAATACATCGCTCACTACGAGGTTCGAGCTTGTCGTGAGTCTCTCGTCTTACGAAAGCCTCGCAACCCCAAACCTTGATATGTGCCAACGAGGGAGCTTTCCCTGTCCACATCTCATGAGGTGTTTTGGCAACCTTCTTTGTAGGGACTAAGTTAAGGATATGGGCGGCAGTCTCTAAGGCATACCCCCAGAATGAGATAGGTAGTGAAGCACGACTCATCATGGAACGAACCATGTCCAACAAGGTTTGATTACGCCTCTCAGCCACACCATTCAACTGTGGTGTCCTAGGTGGCGTCAATTGCGAAACTATTCCGCATTCCTTGAGGTAGTCATGGAATTCAAGACTTAGGTACTCTCCTCCTCGATCGGATCGAAGCATCTTGATTTTCCTGCCCAATTGATTCTCCACTTCTTGTTTAAACTCTTTGAACTTTTCAAAGGTTTCTGACTTGTGTTTGATTAAGTAGATATACCCATATCTACTATAGTCGTCGGTGAAAGTCACATAGAAGCGGTTCGCATCCCTTGTGGTGGATCTAAAGGGCCCACACACATCGGTGTGTATGAGATCCAATAGATCCTCACCCCTTTCACAAGTGCTAGTGAAGGGTGACTTGGTCATCTTTCCAAGTAAACAAGATTCGCACACGTCATCGTCCCTAAGGTCGAATGACTTCAACACTCCATCCTTTTGGAGTTGGGCTATGTGTTTCTTGTTAACATGTCCAAGACGACAATGCCACAAGCATGCTTTATCCATACTATTGGAAGAATCCACACACAATACATCATTTCCTAGGTTATCTACAACCATAACAGTTTCATAAATTCCATTACAAGGCAATGCTTCAAAATATAAAACACCATTTAGATAAGCATAAATAGAACCTTTCTCATTATCAAATGAATATCTAAATCCTTGTCTAAACAAACCATGAAATGAAATGATGTTTCTTGCCATATCTGGCGAATAGCAACAATTATTTAAATCTAAACCTAATCTATTACTAAGCGCTAGAGAATACACTCCAATCTTGGTGACAGGCGATGATCTTCTATTCCCCATGATTAGATTTATTCTTCCACGCTCCACATCCCTATCTCTTCTTAGTCCCTGCAAATCAGAACATATGTGAAAACCACATCCTGTACCAAGAACCCAAGAAATAGCATGTGACGAATCATTAGACTTAATTGTGTAAATACCTGCGAAAGATGGCTTGATCTTCCCATCCTTGATGGCTTGCAGATATTCCGGGCAGCTTCTCTTCCAATGCCCTATTTTGTGGCAGTGGTGGCACTCTGCCTCCTTTGGGTTAGAGTTGGGCTTAGCAGAACCAACTTTGGTTCCACTAGAAGAGGTACCATCTTGGGATTTTCCCTTGTGGTGGCTCTTTGAAGGAGCCTTCCTCTTCTTGCCCCTCCCTTGCCCAATGGCCAAAACAGGAGCAGCGGTTGGAGTGGGAGTTGATGCAACAGACTTGTCCTTGAGATTACTCTCAGCAGTCCTAAGCAATCCTTGAAGCTTGCTCAAGGTGACCTCTTCTTTATTCATGTGATAGGTCATGCGGAACTGGTTGTAGCAGGGAGGCAAGGAGTGAAGGATAATGTCGATTGCTAGCTCTTCATCGAAGTTAACATTCAACTTCAGCAGGCGGTCAACATATCTCTGCATCTTTTGCAGACGAGCGGTAAGGGACTCTCCACTGCCCATTTTGGCAGTGATCATCGAAGTGATGATCTCATACCTCTCTTGCCTCGCACTTTGGTGGTAACGGTCCACCAAGTCTTGATGCATCTCATAGGGATAGTAGTCCTCGTAGGACTTCTGAAGTTCAGCAGTCATGGTCGCCATCATGATGCAATGGACTTTCGTAGCATCACGCTCATGGGCCTCAAAGGCAGCGATCTCTTCGGGAGTAGCAGTGTTGATGTTCACCTCCTTCAGCTCGTTGTCGAGGACATACTCTTTGTCCTCGTAACAAGTGACCATTCGGATGTTACGGATCCAATCATTGAAATTGGACCCGTCAAAGATCACTCTCCCACACAAATTCATGAGTGAGAACGAGCCGGAGGAGTTCGAGCCGGAAGCATTGTTGTTGTTGGAGTTCGACATCTGAAATAGAAAAGGACAAAGTTGATTAGATATGAATCCCTAATTAAACACCCAAAATGAGAAATTAGGGCTAGGATCCAACAACATTATTTACACATTAGAAAAGGGATGTCGTAATCTAACATGCAAATAATTTGAAGGTAAGTGAATGACGATTCACTAATTCTTCACCTTGAAAAACATAAGAGGATTAGGTTTTAAATGTATTGAAAAACTCCTAGATTCCTTTGAGATTCATTGAACTTTTCAATGGCATGTTTAAATCTCGATATGTCCCTCTAGTTTGTGACTGGGATGTCGAGGATCACAAAACAGGTGTGAATAACCATGCAAATGTACATGGTGCCCTCATTGTTACAGTCACCTATTCGATGTGCCGGTTAACCACACACGCTCCATCGAACTATGACAAACAATGTGTCACCCTTTGCCACCTTTGCTTAGAACCAATTAGTGTGCCGGTTAACCACACACGCTCCACTAACTTCTTAGCAAGGTTACAAAGTGTAATTTCATGGGATTACATCAATTCACTTTGCCTAAAGTAACTAAGATTGGGAATTTTGTAAAAAAACGTTTAGTTACTTTATATAGATTCATTATACTTTTTAATGAGAAAGGGTTGCCCTATCCTACCCGTTCGGCTAACGACCCTCCACCAATCAAGGAAGCGGTGGGTGAGAGTGGACACCCATTAAACGGCCATTTTATAGGCCATAACCTTATACCCCCCTTATAGATCGGCTTCGTGAATAAGCCTACTAACGGTAAGACTAGCATTTAAGTTATACATATATATATATATATATATATATATATATATATATATATATATATGTATTAATCTTGTAATAATATAATTGTATAAGATGAATTTTAAACTTGTAAAATTCTAGGGTTTGAAATTTAAATAATTTAAATTAAACTTTTAAGGCAACAATTTAAATTTCAAAACTTGAGGACAAGTTTTGAACTTTTCAAAACATAAAGGATCAAATAGCAAACAATTCAAAATTAAACAATTAATTTAATGATTATCTATATTTGACCTATTCCACTTTATTTGCAAGATAATTTACCAAATAATTTAAATAATCATCTTTTATCATATAAGGAAAATATTATTCAAATGATTAGAAATTATCTTTTGTTTTGGCAAGGATAATCATAAATAAACAATAAAATTCGGATTTTATAAGTTAAAAACGATTTAGGCAATTATCCTTAAGCAAAAACAGCATAAAATCTCGAAATATCCTCTGCCTGACTCCCGGACTCGCCGAGTCACTACCTGGACTCGCCGAGTCGGGTCGGGCAGAGGCCAGAAAAACGATTTTCAGCAGATTAACAATCATTGCATCACATACAACAGAAGCCAATCAAGGCTCTGATACCACTGATGGGTTTTACACAAATAAACATCCTATGTGCTCATGCAAACCCTAATACTTGGATCTAGGCTTCTCTATTGTACATGCAATAAATCCAAGACTTGCAAACCCTAGATCTAATAGCATGAATTCGAAATATGACATAACAAATCAGATTCAGATGATTACCTTTGTTGATTGCTTGATTCCTTCTTGATTCTTCTTGTCTTAGAGCTTAGAGTCACAAGTGTAACTCCTCTAATGGCTTACAAACACCAACTAGCAAGAAGGCAATTATGAGAGAGAGGAGGGAATGCTAAAATCGGCCCTAGGGTTTCTCTTGAGATTAAGTGTAGCCGATTTTCATAGCCCAAGGGTCCTATTTATATTGTAGGCTGCTAGGGTTTCTGCCAAAACCATAATGGACAACTTAATAACCAAGCAGCCCATGGAAGCTTCTGGAATGGGGCCTTGGAAGAAAATATGATGATCCTTCATCATAATTTCGTCCCCCCTTAGTCCATTAGGTTTCCCAGCCCAAAACTTAACTATCACACATTTGACAGTTTATGCCCCTTTATTTAATTAATCTCTTTTAGTCACCAAATTAATTCCTAATTAATTTTTGACTAATATTAATCAAATAATATGATTTCTGTTTTAATATATTATTCTTATAATATATTAATAAATCATAATATCTTCTCTCTCTCCATAAATTACCCTGTCAAGTTGCTATAGTGAAGGCAACCCAAAAGGACCATGCACAACCGGGTCAAGTACTTACCAAATATAGTTACGGGCTTAGACACTTATCCAACAATCACATGAACCACACTACTTCTGTAACATTTTCAGTTTTTAGGTATGCTCCTTTTAACCCATATTTGTAAATTCTTTTCATTTTGGTCCCTAGCTGAGTACGTCGGGCCTACTGGCTCGAGAGTTGGACGCGGAGGCACCTACGTACGTTGGGCGTACATGGGAGTACTTTGGGCGTACGCTAAGCAGGGGCAAAGCCTAATTTTTAGGGTTTTTCCCATATTTAATCAACTTATGTTGCCTTGGGAGCATCTTATGGTCAGCCTGCACTTCTCCAAACCCTAAGAACGAAACCCTAGCCTCATTTGAGTGTTTATGAGCCATTGTGTTATTTTTATAATGGTTTTTGGGTCCCTTGAAGGAAGTGAAGCTTGGTGGTGAAGCTTTGATGGACTTGGAGCTTGAAGATCCAGGATCTTCATCAAATTTGCAAGCTATTTGAGGTATAAATCTCCTGACTTGATGGTTCCTTATGATAGATCTAGTTTAGGGCCTTATTTGTGCTTTTTTGGGTCATTTAAGCCTTGTTTGGGAGTAGGGGCTACTCCAGCAGCCTAGGATGATAGATATAGGTTTTTCTGAGGTCCATTGCACATAAAAATGATAGCTTGGTGGGTTTAGCTCAACCATGCAAGGTTGATGTTGTTCTTAATGGAGTTTAAATGCTAGATTTGGACTTTAGGGTTTTTTAGCCATGCAAAGGCTTAAAGTCTTCGACTTTATGGTTTAAGACCTTAATATGATGTTGATTTTCATCCTTGGATGTTAATTGATTAAATGGTTGACTTTTGAGCAAGTACTTGGAGTAAGGCCAGTATGCTGGGCATATGGGTGCGAGCCCCGTTTCCGGATCAGTCACGTATACAGGGCGTACGAGCCAGGTGTACATTAACCAGTGGTCCGATGAAGCGATGGGCTTGGATTATTTAGGCTTTGTATTGATTGGGCTTGGACCTTAAACTTCTATGTCATTAGATCATTTGTGGACTTTGGGCTATTGTTTGGCATTGGGCCTTCTTGGATTGAGCCCATAATGGGCTGTAGGTGCCATTTAGGATTTTAGGCTATATTAGGCTTTTGGAGCTATTGGATTAGGCTTTGGTTATTGGGCCAAGTGAGGAACGGGTAAAATGGTCTTTTAACCTATGAGTTGGACAATTGAATGGGATTCATAGTTTTGGTTATGACCCAACTTATTAATTGGGTTTATTTGATTTATTAGCGCGAATATTTTCCGGATCAACAGTCTGAGCTTTCATCTGAGATATTCAACAGCTTGAGGTAAGTTTCCTCACTGTGCTTGGCGGGTCGAAGGCACCAATGTCAGCCCATGGTTTATTATGATTATGATCCTAGTTGTCTGTGTGACTCTTGCATGTATGTTATGTGATATGTATACCGGGCGGGGTCCGATGGCAGGCGGGACATGATGAGTGTATTGTATGCTACTTATCTTATTGATTATTGCATGTGGTTTTTGTTTCTGTACGAACTTCGGACGGGGCCATATGCCAGGCGGGGCCTAATGAATGTGATGAGGTGGGGCCCATTTCATATTATTGACAGATATGTTCCGAGCGGGGCTCGATGTCGGGCGGGGTCTGATGGTTGTTGGGCATGCCCCATTGTATGTTTGATATGTATTGTATGAGGTATTTTGGGGAACTCACTAAGCTTTGTGCTTACGGTTTTCAGTTTATGTTTCAGGTACTTTCGGATCGAAGGGGAAGAGCTTGGGATGATCGTATCGTACACACCACATTGTTCCGTATTTTATTTGACTCTGATGTAACTGGATGATTATTGATATACTCTGATTTCATTATGGTTTTTATGAAATGTTTTGGATGACGGTTTTATTATTATAAAAATGAAATTTTTGGTCTTAAATTTTGGGACATTACAAGTTGGTATCATAGCCTCGGTTTGAGGGATTCAAGCATATACTCTCGGGTGTGTCTGAACTCAAACCTAGGATTTGATATATTTTTTCATAAAAAGAATGTTTTATAAAAAGAATTTTCCATTGAAAGAAAGGGGTGTGGTGCATGCAATCAATCGAGCTCAAGCAAGTTTTCCCAAAATACCCATACATATTGTATGATTATGCTTTGAAATGTGAATATGTGAATCGCATGCTAGATTAGGGCTAAGGATTTAGGAGAGATGCCTTTGTATGCCTGTTGTATGAGCTTGTAGACTTGCATGTTAGTACTGATTAGTTAGTGATAGGATGGCCTGAATAGGTTATGCTTGTTTCCGATTACTCGATGCTCGAATGTTGCTTGCTTTGTGCTTTTAGGAATTCCCATTAACTTCAACTAACTAGTAAGCGAATATGCTAAGTTACATGTTATTGAGACTAAATAATTTGAGAAGGTTAGGTTTTAACTCTATTGCGCAGCTCTTATATGAGTCCAACTGTTGTAATGTGAGACCTTCCATTCGAAGAATCATCTGGTGTCAGTGATATGTAATTATATTCGTTAGCTGGTTAGAGGGTTTTAGGGGAGTTCCTATTGCAGCTGATGCCAGGGAGTAGTGTGGTGGTTGCCCTAGGAAAACCTAAGAAGATATTTGGTGCTGGGAGCATTGTCTTGTTGAGGGTTGTATGTATAGTTAAGGGAGTAACTTGGAGGATTTTGGGGGCGATCCTTGAGGAAAGTATGGATAGATGTGGAAGGTAGTATGGGCTCGTACAACTGGACGCAGAGGATCCGTACTTGAGTCAAGGAAAGTTGAGATGATGCCAGGAAGCTTGTAGAGTATGGGATTCCTCGATGATTACATATATATGTGATTCTGATGGTTTGAATGGTCTATTTTCAGTATGGTGGTCACGCAAGGAGGATCTGGTAGTGGTTCTGGTTCGGGATCTAGGGCCAGACAGTTGGATGAGTAGATGCGGGAGTTCATTTTGTCTGAGATCACCCACAACATACTTGAGCAGACTATTGTGATCTTTAGCATGATCAAGGAGGGTATTATGGAGGTTTTGGAGGAGCGCTTGGGCGCCTTTCGTTCTGAGATGGTGACATTGATGGGAGCTTGCACGTTGAATTTCTGTGAGTTCTGGGCATGTGGGGCTCCAGAGTTCTTCATGAAGAAGGACTCGATCGTGAGTAGACGTTGGTTAGCGGATGTCGCTAATGCCTTCCGCACTAGGAGTTGTCCCGATGGGGAAAAGGTCATACTTGCTTCCTGTCTTCTGAAAGACAGAGCTCGAGATTGGTGGGAGGAGGTTGGACGTGTCGTAGGAGACGAGGCGGTTGATTCGATGACATATGATGACTTTGTGACGAGATTTCGAGCTGATTTTGCACCAGTGATTGAGGTTCAACAGTTGGCGAAGGAATTTCAGGACCTTCGCCAGACTACTGAGACGATGGCTGAGACCACCTCTATGTTCCGCAAGAGGGCGTTTCTAGTTCCCCAGTATGTGGCGGATGAGGAGATGAAGAAAAAGGCGAGATACCATGAGATGGTTAGGAGTGATATCCAACAATTTGTGATTTGATCAAATTGCAGGACACTGGAGGATATGATTGCGAGAGAGAGAGAGAGAGAGAGAGAGAGAGAGAGAGAGAGAGAGAGAGAGAGAGAGAGAGAGAGAGAGAGAGAGAGAGAGAGAGAGAGAGAGAGAGAGAGAGAGAGAGAGAGAGAGAGAGAGAGAGAGAGAGAGAGAGAGAGAGAGAGAGAGAGAGAGAGAGAGAGAGAGAGAGAGGAGAGAGAGAGAGAGATTGACTTGGAGATGGAGAGGAAGAGGAAGACAGATCAGGTTCAAGGACCAGGGAGTTCAGGCAAGAGACCCAAGGTTTTTGATTCGAGATTGAGAGGCCAGGAGGGTCGGGGCTGTTGTGGCAAGTGCAGCAAGACACATGATAGGGCGTGTAGGGTGGGTGCTTCTGGCTGTTTCAAGTGCGGCAAGACGGGTCACTTCAACAAGGATTACATTGCTACCACCACCACCCCCAGATATCTTATCTGATTTGCTTCCATTGCAATCAGAGGGGCCATAAGAAGGCCAATTGCCCAAGTTTGGCAGCAGCGGGACCAACGGTAGCACCCGCTCCAGCGACTCTAAGGATTACTGATGGCCGACGGGGCAAGGCGGATGCACCTATTGTGAGGAGTAGGGCTTTTTAGATAACAACCAAGGAGGCTCGTGCAACACCTGATGTAGTGACAGGACCGTTCCTTGTAGACGGTATCTCTGCCTTGGTATTGTTTGATTCGGGGGCTACCCGATCTTTTGTATCTCTTGCACTCAGCAAGAGGTTTGTCGATACTCCAGGAGAGTTAGATTGTCCATTAGAGGTCGAGATTGTTGACGATCGTCCTGTGCGGGTATCTAGGGTTCATCGAGGTTGTGTACTGGAGTTGTTCGACAAGCGGTATCTGATTGATTTGGTTCCTATTCCCCTGCGTGAGAGCAAGGTTATTATGGGGATGAATTGGTTGAGCACCAATGGGGAAATGATTGACTGCGAGTACCAATTTGTGCGTATCTAAACCTCAAGTGGGGGAGAGTCGGTGGTTCAGGTAGAGGGCGTTCAGCGCGGGCTGATTTTATGGTCAGCAGCTAGAGCCAGGCGCTATCTTCAGCAGGGTTGTTCCGGATTTGTCGCATATGTTATGGATACCCGGGAGAAGGGTAAGGAGACTGTGGATGATGTTCCGGTCGTTCGGGAATATCCGGATGTGTTCCCCGACGATTTTCCTGGAGTGCCTCCGGAGAGGAAAGTAGAGTTTCGGATTGACCTGGTTCCCGGTGTAGCTCCGACAAATAAAGCACCTTATCGGTTAGCACCCCCAGAGATGCAGGAGCTGTTAGACAAAGGGTTCATTCGGCCGAGTAGTTCGCACTGGGAGCGTCGATCCTGTTTGTGAAGAAGAAGGATGTACATCAGATGTGTATCGACTACCGAAAGCTGAATAAGCTAAAGGTTAAGAACTGTTATCCGCTCCCGAGGGTTGATGATTTATTTGACCAGCTTCAGGGTGCATCTTGGTTTTCCAAGATTGATCTGCATTCGGGTTATCATCATATGAGGGTCAGAGAGGACGACTTGCAGAATACGGCCTTCCAGACTCATTATGGTCATTACGAGTTCGTGGTGATGCCCTTTGGGGTTACCAATGCTCTAGCCGCGTTCGTGGACCTGATGAACAGCATATGTAGGACGATGTTGGATCGGTTTGTGATTGTGTTTATTGATGACATCTTGGTCTATTCCAAGGCCCAGGAGCTGCATGAGGAGCATTTGGGGGAGGTATTGGAGACTCTGAGCAGGGAGAGATTGTATGCAAAGTTCTCCAAATGTGAGTTCTGGTTACGCGAGGTGCAATTTTTGGGGCACCTTGTCAACCAGAACAATATTCTGGTCGATCTGGCCAAGGTCGAGGTTGTGATGAGATATGAGGTTCCGTGGTCTCCATCTGAGATTCAGAGTATCCTTGGGTCGGCAGGTTACTATTGGAGATTCATTCAGGATTTCTCCAAGATAGCGGTTCCTCTGACTCGATTGACGGAGAAGACTATCACTTTTCATTGGGGGCCTGAGCAGCAGGCAGCTTTTGAGACCCTGAGACAAATACTATCACTTTTCCTACGTGAGGCGTCGATTTTGACCCTGCCGGAGGGTGTTGAGGATTTTGTAGTTTTTGTGATGCGTCGATCTCAGGTATGGGTGCAGTTCTGATGCAAAGGGGTCGCGTTATTGCTTACGCTTCGAGGCAGTTGAAGCCTCATGAGGCGAACTACCCTACGCATGATTTGGAGCTGGGGGTTATGGTCTTTGCCCTCAAGATTTGGCGGCATTACCTCCGTGGGGTCCGTTGTATTATCTACACGGATCGCAAGAGCCTGAGTGTAACGTCCATAAAATTCAATCCAATTTAAAACTTTTTCAACAAATTAAAAACCATTAATTATTGCAAAGTGTTTTCAAAATAGTTTCATGTCAGAGTATCCCAGAAATCAAAATCATAAAATATGAGGAGGTGTACGATCACGCCTTCGCCTTCCCGCGATCATCTGAAGTACATAAAACAAAATCAACAACTGTAAGCCTAAAGTTTAGTGAGTTCCCCAAAAATACCAACGCCATACAAACCATATCAATATCATACAAACAACATGCATAAATAGAGTCTACAGTACGACTGGTCCGCCCTCACCGGGCCTTCAGTCTACCTGGTCCACTCTTAGAGTCTTCAGTATGACTGGACCGCCCTCACCGGGCCTTCAGTTTATCTGGCCCGCTCTCAGAACCTTCAGCATGTCTGGTCTGCCCTTCCGGGCCTTCAGCCTGTCTGGACCGTTCTTCGGGCCTTCGGCCTGACTAGTACGCGCTATCGGGTCTGCAGTCTATCCGGGCCGCCTTGGGTATGTTAGCCTAGAGCAAAAAGTAGGACCACCTCAACCCATCCCCAAGCACACAATCAACACATAAATATCATACGCTACCTAGCATGTGCAGACAGTCATACAGATCTAACAGATCACTAATCATAGCATCATCCTATATACCATGATACCGATCTAACCGATCACCAAACATAGCATCATCCTATCTACCAGGATACCGATCTAACAGATCATAATAGCATAAAAACGTCCTATCTACCAGGATACCGATCTTAACAGATCATAACCGTATACAAGCATACTATAACCAGGATAACAATCCTTTAAACCCTGTTGATATAGTGAGAAGAACTCACCTTGCGAGTAGCACTGGATTATAATGTAAAAATCCCCAAACACAGCTCCAAAATCAAACACCTACAATCATCATAGGACCAATTCTATCAAGACCTAAATTACCAAAGTACCCTGAGAAGTCAAACTTGGTCAACCCTTGGTCAAAGTCAAAGTCAACGGTCAAGGTCAACAGTCCATGTTGACCCAACTCATCGAGTTCATCTACTGACTCGTCGAGTTCCTTCAGAACTCAGAAACCGAAAACTCGAGTCAACTCTCCGAGTTACCAAACAACTCGTCGAGTCCATGTAGTGTTCAGAAGGTTCGGGAAAATCCTAACCAACTCGTCGAGTTGGCTATGCAACTCGTCGAGTTCCTTCAAGCCTTTTCTCATTCAAACGTTTTTTAGCGAAACCAAGGCTCCAAACTGTAGATCTAGCCTCCTAGGGTGTAGTTACCAGGTAAAGTTGCTAACTTTATGTGCATGCAAGGCTTCAAGAGGCTAAAACACCCAAAACTAGTCTTAGGAAGAGGTTTAGGGCATGGAGAAAGGCCAAGACTAGATAAAGCCGATAAATTTATGACTATGGGGGCCTACAGGAGTCCATATCTGAAGTTACAATTTCAAATCATGCTCATCATCCAAAAATGGATCCAAAGTGGGCTAAAAAAAGAACCTAAACTCTTGAATGGAGAGATCTAACAGGATAATGATCAAGGTAACGACTTTTTACCTTCAAATGAATGCCAAAATGAAGTAGATACTGGATCTACAAGCTCCTTATCATTCCAATCTTCTCAATCTTCAAGTCTCTTCCAGAAAATCACCAAACACACACTCTTTAGCCTCACACACACTCAAAATAGAAAGTTAGGTCAATTAGGGTTTGCTTCTGGACGTGAAGGTGGTAAGGGAGGCTGGAGGAAGGACTTAAGGTCCTTTAAATAGGGTGCAAACCCTAAAAATTAGGGTTTTTCCACTCAGCTCCTACTCGTCGAGTAGGTCCCATAAATCACGCGGCCTGATCGGTTTCTACATGACGAGTTGGGGCCTCCAACTCGTCGAATAGGTCTTAAATGATGAATATAAAGCTTTAAATTTTATACCTTGGAGTCGGGATGTTACACTGAGGTATTTAATGGATGAGCAAAATCTGAACATGAGGAAACGTAGGTGGTTGGATGTGGTAAAGGATTATGATTGTGAGATACTTTACCATTTGGGGAAGGCCAATGTGGTGGTTGATGCTCTCAACCGCAAGGAGGTCGTGGCTACGATCAGGGATATGTGTTTGAGAATGACAGTGATTACTCCGCTCTTGGAGCAGATTCGAGAGGCTCAGGTTGAGGCTATAAAGGAAGAGCACAAAAAGAGTGAGCTCATTGTGGGTCAGGTGGATTCCTTTGATTATGATAGCCGAGGGTTATTGATTCTCTGTCAGAGGGTGTAGGTTCCTTATTGGGGTGGTGCGCGTCAAGTTCTGATGGAGCAGGTGCACAAGGCGAGGTTCTCTATCCATCTCATAGAAACAAAGATGTATAAAGATCTCCATCCCGATTATTGGTGGCCATGTATGAAGCAGGATGTAGCTTGTTATGTGTAGAGGTGCTTGACTTGCAGGAAAGTCAAGGAAATGCATCAGCGACCTCACGACAAGATGCATCCGTTAGACATTCCCGTTTGGAAATGGGAAGAGATTACCATGGATTTAGTCACGAAATTGCCACGAACATCGCGCGGAGTGGATTCGATATGGGTCATCATTGATCGATTTACCAAGAGCGCACATTTCATTCCGATTTAGGAGAGTATATCTGCCAAGAAGTTGGTCGACATTTAGATCAGGGAGGTTGTGGCACGGCACGGGGTACCGGTTTCAGTGGTTTCAGACAGGGATGTCTGGTTTACTTCTAGGTTTTGGAAGAGGTTTCATGAGGAGTTGGGTACTCGTCTACATTTCAGCTTGACTATCCACCCGCAGAATGACGAACAGAATGAGCGGACTATCCAAACCTTGGAGGATATCCTTCGGGCGTGTGTATTAGATTTCGGTGGGAGTTGGGATACGTATCTTCCTTTTGCGGAGTTTTTTTTATAAAAACAGTTGTCATGCCAACATTGATCGACCTCCTTTTGAGATGCTCTATGGAAGGAAATGCAGGACCCCGATATGTTGGGGTGAGGTCGGTCAGCGAGTCATGGGGAGTACTGAAGTGGTACTCAAGACTACTCAGTTGATTCAGTAGGTCTGGAGTAGACTTCAGACAACACAGAGTCAGAAGAATAGCTATGCTAACAAACACCGATCAGATCTAGAGTTCTTAGGGATATAGTTCTCCTTAAGGTGTCACCTTGGAAGGTGTCATCCGATTCACGAAGAGGGGCAAGTTGGGCCCCATGTACATCGGTCCTTTTAGGGTTTTGGCTCGGGTGGGCCGGTTTGCTTATCGTTTGGATCTTCCCGAGGAGCTTAGTCAGATCAATAGCACGTTTCATGAATCTCAGCTGCAAAAATGTTTGGTTGATGACTCCGCAGTGGTTCCATTGGAGGATATTTAGGTGGATGATCGCCTGAATTATATCGAGAGACCGGTGGCGATTCTTGACAGAAATACAAAAACCTTGAGGAATAAGGTTGTTGAGTTAGTGAAGGTGCAGTGGCAGCACCAAAAGGCTTCAGAATGGACATGGGAGCCCGAGGACAAGATGAGGGAGTAGCATCCGGGGCTCTTTGTCATAGCGGAGTTCGAGGACGAAGTTTGATTCAAGTGGGGGAGAATTGTAATATTTGCAATTTTTAGGTATGCTCCTTTTAACCCTTATTAGTAAATTCTTTTCATTTTGGTCCCTAGCCGAGTACGCTGGGCGTACGCTAAGCAGAGGAAAACCCTAATTTTAGGGTTTTTGCCCTATTTAATCAACTTATGTTGCCTTGGGAGCATCTTACGGTCAACCTCTACTTCTCCAAACCCTAAGAACGAAACCACAGCCTCATTTGAGTGTTTGTGAGCCATTGTGTGATTTTTGTAGTGGTTTTTGGGTCCCTTGAAGGAAGTGAAGCTTGGTGGTGAAGCTTTGGTGGACTTGGAGCTTGAAGATCCAGGATCTTCATCAACTTTGCAAGCCATGCAAAGGCTTAAAGTGTTCGACTTTATGGTTTAAGGCCTTAATATGATATTGATTTGAGGATTGGATGTTAAGTTCTTAAGCGGTTAAGAAATTTGAGCAAGGACTTGGAGTCAGTCCAGTACGCTGGCGTACTGGGTGCGAGCCCCGCTTCTAGATCAGTCGCGTATGCAGGGCATACGAGCCAGGTACGCCGAGCGTATGCTAAGAAGTGGGTCGATGAAGTAGTGGGCTTGGATTATTTGGGCTTTGTATTGATTGGGCTTAGACCTTAAACTTCTATGACATTAGATCATTTATGGACTTTGGGCTATTGTTTGGCATTGGGCCTTCTTGGATTGGGCCTATAATGGGATTTGGGTGCCATTTAGGATTTTGGGCTATATTAGGCTTTTGGAGCTATTGGATTAGGATTTGGTTATTGGGCCAAGTGAGGAAAGGGTAAAATGGTCTTTTACCCTGGGAGTTGGAAAATTGAAATGGATTCATAGTTTTGGTTATGGCCCAAATTATTAATTGGGTTTATTTGATTGGTTAGCATGGGGATATTCCGGACCAGCAGTCCAAGCTTTCATCTGAGATATTCAACAGCTTGAGGTCATGAGTTTCCTCACTGTGCTTGGGGGGGTCGAAGGCACCAATGCTGGCCCATGGTTTATTATGATTAGGATGCTAGTTGTCTGTGTGAATCTTGTTTGTATGTTATGTGATATGTATACTGGGTAGGGTCTGATGCCAGGCAGGGCCTGATGAGTTTATTGTATGTTATTTATCTTAGTGATTCTTGTATGTGTTTTATGTGTTTGTATGAATATCAGACGGGGCCTGATGAATGTGATGAGGTGGGTCCCATCTCATATTATTGACAGATCTGTTCCGAGCGGGGCTCGATGTCGGGCGGGGCCCGATGCCGGGTGGGGCCTGATGGTTGTTAGGCGTGGCCCATTGTATGTTTGATATGTATGGTATGAGGTATTTTGGGGAACTCTCTAAGATTCGTGCTTACAGTTTTCAGTTTATGTTTCAGGTTCTTCTGGATCGAAGGGGAAGAGCCCGGGATGATCGCATCGCACACACCACATTGTTCTGCATTTTATTTGACTCTGATGTAACTGGATGATTATTGATATACTCTGATTTCATTATGGTTTTTATGAAACGTTTTGGATGATGGTTTTATTATTATAAAAATGAAATTTTTGGTCTTAAATTTCGAGGCTGAACAACTTCTTTTCTTCCAATTTCCTTTTGTTTGACATCTACCTGGCATAACCCAGCTACAACTTTTTTGTTTCTGGAAAACACATCTGCATTTTGAATACCGAAAATCAAAACAAAGACCAAGACACCCTCGTCCCTTACCTGTACCAAGTCCCAAGTCCCAAGACACCTATTTTTCTTTACTTGAACTTATATGACAACACACAGATTGCATCAAAATACCCTTGTAAATCATTGTTCATTTTCCTGTTAGCTTAGAAAAAGAATTCAGATTTGTAGGACATTTAGAATTTGACTTTTCCATTTTCAAAGCAATCTGCTTTTCACCATCTCACGATTAAATAACTCAATTACAGGAAATTTGGCAGATGAAATTCATAGAAAAAACAGCATGTCAGGCTCTAGAGAACCCAATCCTCTGTATTAACAACTATGGGTTCTTTGGTAGTGCAGCCATCATGAACATGCGTTCCAAATACAACAAGGGAAAGAAACTACAAGCGGGAAAACACCGAGCTTGAAACTTCATCTTTAAAGGCTCACGGCACCAGGTGTAACGTCTGGTTCCTGGTATGTATTTAATTCATAATTATTCATTTTTGTATAGAAACTCGATGAGTTGGAGGCCCCAAACTCGTCAAGTAGAGATGGATTGGGATGCGAGTAGGCTGGCAGAATGAAACCCTAATTTTTAGGGTTTTGCACCCTATTTAAACACATTAACCCCATAAGTTGGCCTCATTTCCAGCCTCCATTGTCCCAAACCCTAGCCTCGAAACCCTAATACAGTTTTGAGAGTTTTGAGCCAACTTTTTGTGCATTCTTTGTGATTTTGAAGAAGAATGTACTTGAAGAACGAGCAAGGACGTGTAGGAGGAGAGTAGATCCAGAAGTTGGGCTTCATTTCTGGTTCATTTGAGGTATAAAGCTCCTACCTTGTCTATAGCATGCTTAGATCAAGTTTTAGGATGCTTTCTTCATGTTTTGGTCCAAGAATGTTGGTTATTGGGATTTGGACGTCCTATGTGGGAAAACCCTTCAGATCTAGGGTCTTGAGGGGGCTTCATGGCATCAAGGTGCCAACTTTATGGCCATGGAAGCCCCATGAAACTTTTTTACCATCTTTTTGGTCTTTTGAGCCAAGTAGGTCATGCATGCAAGTAAAGATAGGAACTTTACATGACCAAACTGTCCTTAGAGTCCAGATCTACGACCTTATGGTCTATCTTGAATTTTTGATGACTTTTAAAGATGGATCTAAGCCATTTTGAGTAGGGTTAGAGTTTATTTCTTCTAGGATAGGTTTTAATGGGTAAAGTTGGAAACTTTACCCTCCTAGGTGTGTTTTCGACCTAGATCTGGAATATGGGACTTAGACTCGAAGAGTAATGGCTTAATGCATTAAGAAGGCTTAACAGACTGAAGAACTCGACGAGTTCATAGAGGAACTCGACGAGTTGGGTCGAAGTGTCATGATTCTATTAAAAGTAAAGACTCGACGAGTTGATTTGAAAAGTCTCAATTCTGTTGATAAGGAAGAACTCGACGAGTTCATGAAAGAACTCGACGAGTGGGTTCACGATTTCAGGGTTTTATGATTTATGGAACTCGGTGAGTGGAAGGGACAACTCGGCGAGTTGAGTCAAATCGGAATGTTGACTTTGACCAGAGTGTGGACTTTGACTTTGACTTTGACCAAAGTTGACCCTTAAGGGGTTATGAGCATAAAAGGGGAATTAAGGAAATCTTTTATGTGTAGGGACTGAATTGGGTTGATTTCAGAGCCGGGGATTTTCAGCTACTTTACAGCATTCGAGGTGAGTTACCTTCCCGGTAGCAGTGGGTCTAAGGCATCAAGGTCGGCCCATTAGAAGTTGTTTATAGTATAGATGATTGTCTTTGTGATAATTGGCTGGTATGCCACTATCTATAGAGATTTATGCGCTTGCATGCTATGTGTTATGTGGTAGTGGTAGGAGGGGTGGAATAGACCCCGTAATCGGTTGAGATAAACCAGAGGGTAGGTCGGGCACCCAGATATGCATGACAATATGTTATGATATGTTATTATGTGGTAGTAGTAGGGGGTGAGATAGACCCCGTAACCGGTTGAGATAAACCGGAGGGTAGGTCGGGCACCTAGATATGCCTGACAGTATGTTATGATATGTTATTATGTGGTAGTAGTAGGCGGTGAGATAGACCCCGTAACCAGTTAAAATAAACCGGAGGGTAGGTCGGGCACCCCAGATATGCCTGACAGGGTAGGTCGAGCACCCATATATGCTTGACATGGGTAGGTCGGGCACCCCAGATATGCTTGACATGGGTAGGTCAGGCACCCCAGATATGCCTGACAGGGTAGGTCAGGCACCTAGATATGCCTGGCAATATGTGATTATGTGGTATGATGGGGGAACTCACTAAGCTTCGTGCTTACGGTTTACAGTTTTGGTTTCAGGTAATTCTTCTTCGGGAGGAAAGGGGTCGGCATGATTGCATCGCATCACACAATGTTTTTCCGCACGAGATCTTTGGGAATTGTACTCTGATTTTATTTGTTATGACATAACTTGGTTTCTTGATATACAGGTTTTGATGATGACATAGGTTGGTACTATTGATGTTTTTTAGATCATTGGTTTTACAATTACTTAATTAAAAATGAAATTTTTTGGTCATGAATTTTGGGATGTTACAAGTTGGTATCAGAACCTTGGTTTGAGGGAGTCGGACACACCTTCGGGGTGTATGGACTCAAATCGAGGGTTTGAAAGGTTTTTACAAGAAAAATAATTTTTTCTAAAATTTAAAATTAAGGGTTTTGAGAAAGAACAAGGAGTGTGATGCATGCAATCGGCCGAGCTCAAGTAAGTTTTCCCCAAGATACCCATACATGTTTGTTATGATATATGATATGATCATGAGAATTACATGCTAGATTAGGGATAAGGATCTAGGAAGGATGCCTTGTAAGCCTGTTGTATGTGTATGAGAACTGCATGCTAGACTAGGGCTAAGGATCTAGGAAGGATGCCTATTATGCCTACTGTTTGAGCTTATTGAACTGCATGCTAGTAGTGATTATTCAGTGATATGATGGTATGATTAGGATATGCTTGGTTTTGGTTACTCAATGCTCGAATGTTGCTTGCTTCGTGCTTTTAGGAGTACTAGTTATCTTTAATTAACTAGTAAACAAATACGTTAAGTTACATATTATGAGGAATAAATGATTACAGAAGGTTAGGTCTAGCCCTATTTCGCAGCTCTCGTCTGAGTCCAACCGTTGTAGGGTAGGACCTGTCATTCGAAGAATTATCTGGTCTTAGTGATACGTAATGGTATTCGTGAGCTAGTTAGGGAGAGATAGTAGGGACTTCTTATGCAGATGATGGCGGAGAGTGGGTCGGAGATTACCCTAGGGTAAGCCTAGGATGAGATTAGCACGGATAGAAATAGTAATGGAAGGGACTTGGTGAAGTAAAAGCAATCATTGAGGAAAGTACGAATAGATGTGGAAGGTAGTATGGGCCCGTACTACTGAAAGCAGAGGATTCTTACTCGAGTCAAGAAGGGCTGAGATAGAACCAGGGAACTTGTAGTGTGTGATCCCTCTAGTTATGATGGGTATTCTGATGATTGTTATGGTGTATTTTCATAATGGTGGTGACACGTCATGGAGCAGGGGGTTCAGGATCTGGGTCAGGTTCGGGTACGGGTTCCGAGCCAGTTGATGATGGATTGTGCGAGTTCATTGCCTTCGAGATTACGAGAGGCATCCTTGAGGCGACCATGGTGATTTTCGGGTCGATCAAGGAAGGTATCATTGAGCTGATGGAGGATCGCCTTAAGGCATTCAGGAGTGACCTGGCACCTAGCCATTCCGGGACTCGCACGCTCTCCTTCAAGGATTTCAGGGGATGCGGAGCACTAGACTTTAGCGGGGTGACAGACCCCATTGTGGCTAGGAGATGGATTGCATACATCAAGTCTGCACAGTTGACGAGCTTCTGCCCTAAGGGGTCGAAGGTCAGCTATGTTGCTGGTTGTTTGAGGGAGCGAGCTAGAGACTGATGGGAGGCAGTCGGTGATACTTTGGGAGCTCCAGCTATTGAGGCTATGACTTGGTTGGACTTTGTGACGAGATTCTGATCAGAGTTTGCACCAGCGGTGGAAATTCAGCAGCTAGACAGAGAGTTCTTGGATATGAGAAAGACTACTGAGACGGTGGCGGAGATTACCGCCAAGTTTAGGGAGAGGGCCTTGTTGGTGCCTTAGTACGTGGGTGATGAGGAGATGAAGAAAACTCGGTACCATGACATGTTGAGAGCTGACATTCGGAAATATGTCAGTTACTCGGCGTGCCCGACTTTAGATGACATGATAGCCAGGGCACGACAGAGGGAGATTGATATAGAGCACGTTAGGAAGAGGAAGGCAGAGGCTGGGCAGACGACTGGGGTTTCGGCGAAGAAACCCAATGGATCCGACTCGAGGTCGAAGGGCCACCAAGGCCGGAGCCGCTATGGGAAATGTAGCAGGCCACACTGTTGAATCATAAAAGTGACCCTCTTGAACTTCAGCTACCGCAGTCTACAAGGATCCGCAGTCAAGCTCTCATCAGCAGCCGCATCCGAAGTCATCTGTCCAACCGCAGTCTCATTTATCTTACTTAGTATAATTTTATCTACTTTTCTGTAATACTCTCTATTGTCCAGTATGCCTTGCATGGCTACTCTTAGAGAACTGATCCCATGTAATTCTTGAGACTCTATAAATAGAGCTCATTCTTACTTATTCAATATATATCTTCACGTCTATCTTTACATATCTTACTTCCATCTTCTTACGCATCTTAATCTATTCTTACTCTCAAGTTCTCTAGAACATAACTGATTACTACCTCTCTCCGGAGCAAGTCATTCGTGACTTTATCACTAAGTTTGATCTCGCTCATTAACTTGGTCTGAATGCATTCCATTTTATGAATCAACTTACGTGTATTCTTGATATATCACCTGCTGCCATTTATATTTCTTACATTTCCGCAACTAACTCTCTAACTACCTAACTTATTAACTTATTATTGTTGAGCTTTTTAGATCCTTTGAGATAAACTATTCCGCAACTATACTTGTTCTAATGTTTGTTCAAGTGTGTGTCAAGTTTTTCTCTCAACAATTGGTATCAGAGCCATAGTGGTTGCTTTTTGAAAAACAAAACTCTGATTTTCAACAGGCCTTCTATACCACTGAAGCTCATTTCTTAAAAAAAACAACAAAAAAAAAAAACAAATGGAACAAGCATTATCTCTGAATGTTTCCAACAGCGTTGGTGGTTCAAATCGAGCCCCAATACTGGTAGCAAATGAATACCATCACTGGTCTCAGAGAATGGAGAGGTACCTAAGGAGACTAGGTAGAGACGTGTGGTGGTCCACAGAAGAAGGACCACATGTCCCTGTTCTTACACCAGTTCAAACTGATGGTGCCACAGCCAGACTAGGAGGAGGACAACCAGTCATGGGCCGTCCCACCAAAGATGATCTAGATAAAATGGAAAATGATGTTGTTGCTTTTTATGAAATCTCTTGTGGAGTTGCTCCTGAAAACTTCGACATTATCATAAACTGTAAATCAGCAAAAGAGATCTGGGATGTTCTCAAAAATTAGTACGAAGGCTCAGAACAAGCTCAAGATAAGAAGCTCACAACTGCGCTCAATGAATTCAACAACTTCAAAGCTCATACTGGCGAAAGTTTAGAAGACTCCTTTAAAAGGTTCAATCTGATAGTCACCAAGCTATCCAATGCGGGCACCATCCGCAGTAACCATGAAACAAATCTTCAGTTTCTTAATGGTTTGGGAAGACATTGGACTACGGCTAAGATGATAGTCCAAGGAGATAGAAAGATTCACTCTTTATCTCTCTACAAGCTCTACAGTGAACTGCAAGCACAAGAATCCACCGTACTCAAAGACTATGCTGACTTCGGAGGACCATTCGCTCTCATAGCACAAGCTCCACACAATCAATCTTACTCTCCCTCGTATGACACTACACCGCAGTTATACGAAGCTGACTCAGAGTATGATGATGAAGAAGAATTTCAGAAGGCTATTGCTATTGTTAGCCAGCAGTTCAATCGACTACCACCTTCTTCCTTCCGCAAGAATCAACAGTTCAACAAAACTCCATTCAACCGTAACTTCAACCCGCAGAATAACCATCCTCGATATCCCAAAAGTTCTCATCCACCACCGCAATCTCAAAACACTCAACCAAAGGAGGCACCGCAGTCCACTCAAACCACTGACTCTGGTACCCCCTCTGAAGACAAAAGTGATGTAGTTATTTGTCATAAGTGCAACAAAGAGAATCACTTTGCAAAGGATTGCAAGGTCAATGTAGTGAAAGACAGAGCATTCTACCTTAGAATGGCTCAAGAATTGGAAGAAAAGGAAAAGGAAAGGGCATACGTATCCCATGTCAAAAGAGACCATCAAGTATGGTCATCCGGAGATGAAGAAGAATCCATCAGCAATATCAAAGGAAAAGGCAAAATCTGCATGCTAGCAACTGCGGATGACGATGGGTCAACAAAGCTGGAAAAAAAACTACTGCTACATAGCAAAGGATGGAACTCTAAGCATCGTCGAACAGGTAAAACTCATGATCCAAACTCTAAACTATAGCATACATGACTGTCAACCATTCATAGATAATCTTAACGACACATGTTCTGCCGTCCTTACAGACTATAACAAAGCCTTAGATGAGAAGAACATAGCGTCCCAAGAGATGTTTCATGTAAGAGGACGACTAGACAACAAAAGACTCAAAATGACCACGTTAGAGAAGGATTTAGAATTAGAAAAAGTTGCTAGAATGTTAAGTGAAACACAACTAGAAATAGCTTTGAACCAAAGAGATTTAGCTCAGAGTGAGATTGTACGCTTAAATCTATTAATAGAAAAATTGTTCAATGAAAGTGAAGCTATTGAAAATTTGGTTAATAATGGAACTGTGGACAACACATACAATTGGGGTTGGTCCAATGGGTATCCTACCGCAAAGGATTCCTCACCCCGATTTAACAAAGATAGACTGTATGTCCCTCCGGACCGAGAATTTCATTTCCCAGTCAATAACAAGACTTTTCCCGAAGACATCAGAACACACTTCGGTAGACTTCATAATCTAAGCAATAATTGTGTCATTGAGGAAATTGTGCCTAAGGTTTTGGGTCCCACAAGTGATCACATCCCTGTCTGTGGCACAGTTTACCCAAATTCTCAAACTCCATCCGAAGTTGATGAAGAAATTGTCATTGAAAGCCCCGAAGTCTCACAAGACTTCCCATCTCTACCCTCAGACCGCAGTGCCCCTCACTGTAGTCATAAGCAGCGGATGTCTCACAAATGTCCCACTGAAGTCCCAACTCAAACTTACTCTGATATAGTCAAATCATCCCTACCGGAGTCCTCGATCAAAAGTTCTGCAACTCTTCAACTAATTCATCACGAATTACCCATAGAAAACTTTGAAGTAGGTCGATGCTCTCAAATCCCTGTATCTTCAAGTTCGGATGACTCAAGTCCTCATTTTCATAAATTTTCAAAGGTTTCCAGGAAACCGCAGCTGAACTCCAATGACTGCGGTTCCCCAAAAACCTTAGCTAAAAAGGCTTTCAAAGAGGAAATTCGATCCCGAGGCACAAATAGACAAAACTTTTCGAAAAACAAAAGGCATATCAGATTTCCAAAGTCTAAGAGTCCAGAAAAATTTGTTTTCTCACACTATTTTTCAAAAAACTCTCTCATCAAAAAAATATGCAAAAAGGAATGTACAGTCTCAACAGTCATTCCTACTTCATCTGACACAACCCACAAAAGTGTAAGGTCTTTTCGAAGCAATGGTTTTCAAGTCTATTCCTCAGATGATCCAAAATGGAAGGGTATCTTACCCACTCCAACACTTTCAAAATCACATCAGAATTTTAACAAGGGGAAGGGTATTTTACCAAAACCAACAAAAAGGTCCCAAAGATCTACACGTGCTAAACCTTTTTCAAAACAAACTTTTCAGAAGTCCAAAAGCACCAGTGTCATATCTCATCGACCTCGGACCGGTCACAAGCATACCTCGTCTTTCAAACCGCTGACCAAACAAAATGTCAGGACAAAAGACAAAATTTCAGTATGTCAATGTCAATGTAGTTGTCAAAATAGCTCATCTCATGTCAAATCTTATTCTTTTCAGAAACCTCGTAACTTTTCAAAAATTCACAACACTCCAAAATCTCACAAACACCCAGGACTAGGATTAAAAATTGACACAAAACCAGTCCCTGCAACTTCGGTCCATGCACCAATCAGAAATTCACCTTTTGTCCCAGGCTCCAAACAAGTTTGGATGCCTAAACTAACCGTGTAATTCTCAGGCCCTGTGCAAGGAGGAACAAGAAGAAGAATGGTTAATCGATAGTGCCTGCTCCTTGCACATGACTGGAAGGTTAGAATACCTTCGAGATTTCAGGCCAATTTGCAACGGTGGAAATGTCACATTCAGGAACAATGCGAATGGGATAATCCGAGGTTATGGTGCTCTTACTACAGGAAACTTCTCTATTCAAAAGGTTGCTTATGTAGAAGGCCTTAAACACAATCTCATCAATGTTGGTAAACTATGTAAAGCAGGCCATCGTGTTGAATTTGATGATCAATTTTGTTATATAATGACAAGCGATAAGAGCACTTGTCTGATCAAGTCCAGATCCGAAGGTACTATGTATCCTCTGGATGTCTCTCTGATCATAGGCAAACCGCGGTTATGCTTCCTATCCAAAGCAGTATCTGAAGTCAGCTGGCTATGGCACCGCAAGCTCGCTCACCTCAACTTCAGATACATCAACAATTTGGTCACAGGAGAACTAGTCAGAGGTCTCCCAATTCTCAAGTTCAGCAATGATACTCTCTGTTCTGCATGTGAATGTGGAAAGCAATCCAAAGCAAGTCACCCCATGGTGATTGACTCCTCAATTACTGAACCATTGGAACTCTTGCACATTGATCTCTGCGGTCCATCTACCGTAGCCAGTCTTCATCACAAGAAATACATACTGGTTATAGTTGATGACTTCACACGGTTCACTTGGGTTTATTTCTTAGCTCTTAAATCAGAAACTCCGCAGATGTTGATCAATTTCATCAAGGAAATTGAACTTCAGATCAAGTTACCCGTTAGACGTATCCGCAGTGATAATGGAACCGAGTTCACTAACCATCTTCTAAATAGTTTCTTGGTTTCCAAAGGCATTATTCACAACTTCTCTGCTCCCTACACACCGCAACAAAATGGAGTAGTAGAGCAAAGAAACCGTACTCTAGTAGAAGCTGCCAGATCTATGCTCAACTTCGCCCATCTTCCTCTCTACTTCTGGGCCGAAGCAGTGGCCACAACCTGTTTTGTACAAAACCGAAGCATTGTGTGCAAAAGCCTCAACAAAACACCATATGAGGGCCTTAACAACCGCAAGCCAAATGTCCGATTCTTCCATATATTCGGGTGTAGATGTTTTGTGATCAACAACAGAGATCATCTTAACAAGTTTGCACCGAAGTCTGATGAAGGCATCTTCCTTGGCTACTCCACTAACAAGATTGCTTATCGAGTTCTCATTAGACGCACAAGGTTGATAATTGAAAGCTTCGATGTGAAATTTGATGACTATCACATCCACAACACCGCTCCACCCACTGAAACCACAGCAATCCTAGAAAGTGATATTCCTGCCTCTTCGGGTCCATTAAACCTAGTTGAAATAAACTATGACGATCTCTTCGACCCCATAGAAACAACCAAGTTATCTGAAGTTCTTGTGTCTCAGGAAGCTCAACAGCAACACGCTGATGTATCTGGTCCATCTCTATCCGAAGTAGCATCTCTCAATACTTCCACCTCGCCGGTTGAGGGGAAAAGCTCCACTCCGGATCAAGTTACAACCATCGAGGTTCTAGTACATGATGAAGCTCTAGCTCCCATCCGCAGAGAATCATTACCATCAAACGCTTCTTCAGACTCTGATGATGATAACATAGAAAACATTGACACAAGAACATATTCGAGAATTATCACTCTCCCATCAGCAATCCAGGGGGAATCTTCACCATCTGCCCAAGAGAACTCTGATCCCACTCTCCCAGTTCAAGACAATTCAGCAGGATGTTCTCAAGTCCAGGGGGAACTGCCGTCTCCAACCGCAGAGTCTTCCGATATTGAAGACATTCCCTCCACCCCAGCTGCTGATCATTTACAACCCCGTCTACATGTTTGGACGAAGGACCACCCACCAGGTCAAATCATCAGCAACCCATCTGCAGGTATCCAAACTCGATCTTTCAAGGATTTATCTGATCACTGTCACTATGCAGCATTTATGTCCTCGGTCGAGCCCAGAACGATCAAAGAAGCATTACTAGAACCAGATTGGATATCGGTAATGCAGGAAGAGCTAGAATAATTCAAAAGAAACAAAGTATGGCAACTCGTTCCGAAGCCGCAAGATCACACCATTATTGGTACTAGATGGGTGTACAAAAATAAGTTGGATGAATCCGGTACGGTCGTCAGAAACAAGGCAAGACTAGTTGCCAAGGGATATAGTCAACTTGAAGGTATTGACTATGATGAAACGTATGCTCCTGTAGCAAGAATGGAAGCCATCCGGATCTTCTTAGCATACGCAGCTCACAAGAATATAAAGGTTCACCAAATGGATGTGAAAAGTGCTTTTCTCAACGGAGAATTAAAAGAGGAGGTTTATCTTCAGCAACCTCCGGGCTTCGAAAATATTGAATTTCCAGACCACTGCTACAAGCTTGAAAAAGCAGTCTATGGTCTAAAACAAGCCCCCAGAGCATGATACGAGACTCTCTCTGAATTTCTTGTCTCATCCAGTTACAAAAGTGGAGTGATTGATCCCACTTTATTTAGAAAAGCAAATGATGATCACCTAATGCTGGTACAAATATATGTGCATGATATCATCTTCGTCTCCACTGATCAAAACATGGTGAATGAATTTGCTAAACTCATGACTAACAAGTTCCAAATGAGCATGAATAGAGAGATTAACTTCTTTCTAGGACTTCAAGTGAAACAAGTCCCTCAAGGGATATTCATTCATCAGGAGAAATACACCACTAAACTGTTAAAAAAATATTCAATGGACAACTGTTCTTCGGCTAAGGTCCCCATGGCCTTCGGATATAAGATATCTGCTGATCCCTCAGGCGAATCAGTCGATCACAAGACTTACAGAGGTATCATTGGTTCATTGATATACCTCACCGCAAGCTGACCAGACATTGTCTTTGCAATAGGTGTATGTGCAAGGTACCAGGCTGACCCAAAAGTGTCACACATGACCGCAGCCAAACAGATTCTACAGAACTTAAAGGGTAGCAAGACTCTTGGCTTATGGTACCCTGCAGGAAATGACTTCAGTCTACAAGCATTCACAGATGCGGATCATGCCGAATGTCGACTGGATCGAAAAAGCACCTCAGGTGGATGTCAATTTCTGGGTGGAAGACTCGTCAGCTGGTCGTCAAGAAAACAAAATTGTGTGTCATTGTCTACCGCATAAGCTGAATATGTGGCCGCAGCCAACTGTTGTTCTCAGGTCTTATGGATGAAAACTCAACTATTGGACTACGGATACAGAATGCTACGGATACCAATCTATTGTGACTCTGAAAGTGCTATAGCAATTTCTCACAATCCCATACAGCACTCCAAGACCAAGCATATTGAACTACGGTATCACTTCATCAAAGACCACATCCTGAAAGGTAACATTGAACTGATTTTTGTTCACACTCATGAAGAGATTGCTGATATATTCACAAACGCACTGGACTCTACAAAACTCAACAGTTTCTTACAAATGTTAGGAATGATGAATCCGGACCCACAATTCTTCTTGAATTGTTAGGTACCGCAGACCATCCTTGGTCTCTGTTGCGGTCCTAACTGAAGTTACTTATGATAGATGGTTTGGATACATTTTGTGTACCGCAACCATATATCATATTTATCCTTCAATGGTCCTTATTGATTGTTATTACTAATCGTTGTTCAAGTGTTCTCCTCAGTTCTTCTACCGCAGTCATCCATCCGATGGTAGTTGATCCATCCGCAATAAAGTATCAATCCGCAATCACTTTGATTGATTCACAAACTGTTCTTTTAAAAAAAACATTTTTCAAAATGTTTCATTTTAAAATCATGGTGTGCTATTTAATGATCCTTCATTAAATAGAGAAAACATTAAAACAAAAACATTCTTTGTGTAACTGTCCCATTCTTTTTGAAAAACCTTGTGTCAGACCTATTTTAGGTATGATGACAAAAAGAGCGATTTCCCAAAATCAAATCCTTTTTTAAACTGTCTCTTCCTATTACCCCAAAACGTCTAATCCGTTACAACTTCCCCTTTACACAACGGATTAAACCCTAACTCACCACACGTTCTTCAAACGTGGGATTGATTTCTGACATTTCATTAAATGCCAACCCTTTTGATATATCTCAAAAATTATAGATTAAATCTTTTTCTTAATCTATGGCTGAGATTACCTCTCTTAATCCAAGAAAAATACCCAAACATTTTTTTTTACTTAGGGTAAAATCAATTACCGTTCCAAATCCCACACTATAAAACCCCATATTCTTCCCCAAGAAAAAGGTTACGCTTTCTGAACATCGAACTTTCCCTCCATCTTTCTTGCACTCCGTTTCTACAACTTTCTTCAAACACTTAACAATGGTGAAATCAAGCATCTCGAAGAAAACCTCTAAAGCTTCTGCCTCTGCAAACCCAACTGGGTCTGATTCTGAAACAAGAAATCAAATGCCTACGATTGCTTCAAGCAATTTTAGGGCTGTGTTCGAAGAGCATTCCTCCTACAATGCTCCGATCAAGCTAATGATCAAGTTCTTGGAAAATCACCCTCTGTTTGGCCCATTCGATTCATTCGCAGACGCTGTTCCTCTTTCAACCTTGTTCAAGTGTGCATTCTCTGCTTACAGACCCCTCGAGAACCCTCAAGAGGTGCATCTAAACTTAGTGAACGATTCTTTGGTCATTCTGAACAAAGAAAAGTTTCTCAACGCCATTAATCTGCTGGTTCATCCTTCAACCAAGATTTTCACTCCAAGCATGGCAGACATCACTTCTGCACTTTATCAGATGGGTTACCAAAAGAAGATCAAAGGAATTGGCGAATTCAAGAAGAATCAACTGCCTGCGGTGTGGCAATTCCTTTGTCACTTTGTCATCCGCAGCCTGTCCGGCAGAACCGGAGGCACGGATAATATGGCTCTCAAGCTTTTAGAGCTGGTGTGGAGCATTTTCACTGGCCATGAAGTGAACTACGGTCAGATTCTATGGGACGACTTCTTGCAATACATTCCCAAGGAAAGCCCAAGAGAGAACCCTACCGAACTCACATTTTCAAGGTTCTGGTCGCTGTGCATCTCAGATCTTCATGCGGATGCAGAAATTAGCATGGGCAACGACACCAATCTCTTCATCACCAAAGACCTCAAAAGGTACAATCCCTTAAAAGATCAATCTAACTTTGGACCTATAAGACGACTACCAGTCCACATTCTGACATCACTTGGACTTGAAACCCCAGATGTCATAGACCATATAGAGGCTACAGAAGGTATTAGCCCATACCTTTCTACCCCGCCTCTACAAGCCACATCCGTAATCACCATCCCTGGTAGTACCGCAGTCTTATCCTCCACCACTCTCTCCAACCTTTCTCAAAGACGTAAGAAGTTAGCCTCAGCCCATCAAGGCCCCCGCAACGTCTCCAAGAAACAAAGAACCCCAAATAAAGATGCTCCCAAACCAACTGAACCCTCAAAGAAACGCAAAATCACCCAAACTGTGCCCTCGAATGACAAATCCTCTAGTAGTGATTTGATGAGGACGATCAACCCATATCAATCCTCAAGAAAAGGAAAACTGATCCCACTGGCCATATGCGTGACCGGACTAATACCTCAGCCTCTTAACAGGCTCCGGTAGTCCTTGGGGTGGCCGTACACCCATTCGAATCAACCATCCTATACCACTCAGACGCAGATGGTGCGTCTGTTTCACCGCAACGTGGAGACTCACCCCCAGTTCAATCCCAAGAGGATGGAACTGGTTCCCGCCCTAAGGTCTCCAGGGCTTCCCGTCTACACTTCTTTTCCCCTGAGGAGTTGAACTCCATTCTTTTGTCTGTTACCCAAACACTGCAAACACCTTCCCAACCGCAGGGCAATTCTTCAGCCCTTGCCAGAACTGAGCCGAGGCCAGACTTGACCACGGGTCAAGGAGACCGAGGAAGCTTAGGAAATCCTACTCTGCTTACATCTGTTCCAGGTGGTTTAGGCACGGTGAGCACCAATGTGCCAGGATCCGTGAACCCGAGGGACACCTCGATGCGCTTTGAAGGATTTGATGGAGATGAATCGAATGATTCATGGTTACGTTACACTCCGGTATCTGAGTCCGACATCAAGAAGTATGCCGCTTTCCGTAGGGAATTCCAAGCAAGGAAGGATCAGCAAGTCAAGCAAATGCAGCAAAAGCAACAGGAAATTCAATCTGTCGCTAAGTATTGGGCAGACGCAATCAACAATGTCAATACCGTAGCCACCATCCTGAAAGTACAAGAATGGATGACCGAAATGGCTGAGACGATCCACAAGACTCAGTCCACTCATGGTGGTGAAGGTACATCCAAGGTTCCTCCAGTTCCAACTCCAACTGATAAAGGTTCTGAAGATGAAGGCACCGCAATAGAAGTCAGCTCTGCTCCCACCTTTGGATTTGATGATGCTGACCTAAATGAGGTAAATCAACCCAACCTTTCTGATGATGATCTTATGATTTTTGATGAAGAAGAGGAATCGAGTGGTTCTCAACACTCAACCTCCAAGCCAAAAGCAAAGAATAAGAAGAAGAAGAATGCGGTGACCAGAAAAGAATTCCTAAGTCTGCAAGGCAAAGTCGACCAAATTCTCGCTGCAGTTAAGCCAACACAACCGCAACCAGAAGACAATTCCGGACCGCAGTCCTTGATCGAAGGCATTGAAAGACTGGAAACCCGTGAAAGATTGGCTGCTGAGCGCATCTCCGTGAAGGTTGAAATGGGAATCAGATCCCTGGATATAAGTCGCCAAGCTGACCACAAGCAATTCATGGCTGCTGCGGAGCGCCTCATCTCTGAGGTATCCGCAATCAAAGAAGACTTACAAGCAGCCATTGCGGACCAGTCAACTCTATCTCAAAAACTGATCGATGAGACTCACACTGCGTATGAGTCTACCATCTCAGTCCTTCATGCAACCATCAACAAAATGCAACGATCTTTATCTTCAAACTTCCACGGCCCCGAAATTCTTCAGCTTACAAAAGAGATTCATCGCCTGCTCTTCAACACCACTATCCCAAACAATCAGCAACTGGCTCATGTTCTTAAAGCCCAATTCCAGGAGGTGTGTTCAAAGGTCGATGGTCTCAGGCAATGGCTTGAGGAGGCTCCATGTCTGAACTCCTCAAAAGGGGGAACTGAAGAAGACCATCGTGAAGAAGATCAAAATGAAGAAGTCCATCAATCCAACAGCGCTTCTCATCATCAAAGTCCCCCCATCACAACTGAAAAACTTGCCTCACCGCAGCTGTCACCGCAACCATCTCCCCACAAGAGTCCAAGCAATCAGTCTCCTCCACCGCAACCAAAAATCATTCCCTCTACTGAACGACCTGAGACTCCCCC
This sequence comes from Lactuca virosa, assembly GCF_052849685.1. Taxonomy (NCBI): domain Eukaryota; kingdom Viridiplantae; phylum Streptophyta; class Magnoliopsida; order Asterales; family Asteraceae; genus Lactuca; species Lactuca virosa. Next base: position 343,806,692 of record NC_136430.1, on the reverse strand, counting down.
TCACTTCAAGAATCTAGCTCCTGAAATGTCTTCAGAAAGCTCCAATGACTCTCCTGTCACAAAGCAAAAGAAAGCTGACTGGAAAGCAGCTAAGTTTGCTGAACTTATATGGAGAGAATGCGTTTTCGACACTGTCATGGATGAATCCTTGATAAACTCTTGGATCAATCCTCACCGCAGACTACTGGACGATGACTACAAACCCTACCTAACCTACGCTGAACCCCCTTCAGATGGCTACTGGGATGTTCCTATCTCCCCAAATGCTAAATACTTCACTGTATTTGAGCAGCTTGACCGCAGCCTGCCGGATCACAAAAGACTGCCTATGGAATTTGAGAGGCTCAATAGATTCTATGCCAAACATGCCTCTTCCATAGAGAAAATTTGGTCTAACGATAGACCATCAGTAGTCAAGAACTTCAAGCCCAGGAAATTCATGAAGGCTGACTTCATTCAATACACGCTTACTCGAAGGAGTCAGGACTATGTCCGCACCCAAGCTGACTTCCCATGTATAAATCCAGAAGAAGTCTTTCTAATAGCAAAGGTGTTCCAAGACAAATGCGAAAAGCATCCAAAAATGAAGTTAGCACTTGAAAAGGCAAGCAATTTTTTGAAGGAAACCGTCTGCGATTTTGCTAAGATTGATGCGGACATCTATCCAACAATTGCTAAGAAGTTCGATCTGCCACCTCTAGATCCTGCACCAATGCTTACCGAAGGTTTTCAAGAAAGATCCTTAGGTGCAACAAACTTTCCTGATCTCGGAGTCATTTTCAAAAGGAAGGTCGATCAGACCAAATACTTCATTCCTATGACTTCAATGAATCGCCTTACAAGGAAACAATTTGAAATCTGTCGAACTGCAGTAGAAAAATCAAAACATACGACTACTGAGGTCAAGTTCGAGATTTTAAGAAGGATCACTTGGCTGGAGAATATCAAAAAGTTTTGGTGGATCTTGATCAAGTTCCTTAAACTTGATAGGTGAAGAAAAGTTAAAGAGGTCACTTAGGGGGAAATTGTTGAATCATAAAAGTGACCCTCTTGAACTTCAGCTACCGCAGTCTAGAAGGATCCGCAGTCAAGCTCTCATCAGCAGCCGCATCCGAAGTCATCTGTCCAACCGCAGTCTCATTTATCTTACTTAGTATAATTTTATCTACTTTTCTGTAATACTCTCTATTGTCCAGTATGCCTTGCATGGCTACTCTTAGAGAACCGATCCCATGTAATTCTTGAGACTCTATAAATAGAGCTCATTCTTACTTATTCAATATATATCTTCACTTCTATCTTTACATATCTTACTTCCATCTTCTTACTCTCAAGTTCTCTAGAACGTAACTGATTACTACCTCTCTCCGGAGCAAGTCATTCGTGACTTTATCACTAAGTTTGATCTCGCTCATTAACTTGGTCTGAATGCATTCCATTTTATGAATCAACTTACGTGTATTCTTGATATATCACCTGCTGCCATTTATATTTCTTACATTTCCGCAACTAACTCTCTAACTACCTAACTTATTAACTTATTATTGTTGAGCTTTTTAGATCCTTTGAGATAAACTATTCCGCAACTATACTTGTTCTAACATTTGTTCAAGTGTGCAACGTTGGGGGATCGGGCTGCTACAAGTGCGGCACGACTGGGCACTTTAGCAAGGATTGCACTGCCCCTACCCCCACCATTCAGACATCAGACCTGATTTGCTTTCACTGCAATCAGAGGGGCCATAAAAAGGCCAACTGCCCGAGATTGGTATCAGGAGCGCCAGTGGCGGCGCCAGCTCCAGCGACCATGCGGATCACAGATGGTCGATAGGGCAAGACAGATGCTCCAGTGATGGGGAGTCGAGCCTTCCAGCTGACCGCCGAGGAGGCACATGTCGCACCAGATGTGGTGACGGATATTTTTTCTTCTCTTTAACTTTTATTATATGTCAGTTTTGATATTTATATTGTATGTGTTTTTTTAGGATCGTTCCATGTGAACAGCATCCCAGTACTGGTATTATTTGACTCGGGAGCTACCCGATCATTCAGATCTCTTGCACTCAGTAAGAGGTTTGTTGAGTCTTCAGGAACATTGGATTGTCCTTTAGAGGTTGAGATTGCGGACGACCGATCCGTCAGGGCATCAGAGATTTATAGATATTGTGTCCTGAGGATGTATGACGAGCGTTACCTCGTGGATTTGGTTCCCATTCCTTTGCGTGGGAACAAGGTCATCATAGGGATGGATTGGTTGACCCCTAATGGGGCAGTGATCGACTGTGAACAGTAGTTGGTTCGGGTTAGGACCCCAAGTGGGGGAGTGCTGGTGATTTAGGGTGAAAGACCGTAGTGTGGACCGGCCATGTGTTCAGCAGCGAGGGCTAGGCGCTACCTTCAGCAGGGTTGCACAGGTTATGTCGCCTATGTTATGGATGCCCGGTATAAGGGTAATGTGACCGTGCAGGATGTATCGGTGCTGCGGGAGTATCCAGACGTGTTCCCGGAGGATCTGCCTGGGGTACCTCCGGAGAGTCAGGTAGAGTTCAGGATTGACCTAGTTCCGGGTGCGGCTCCGATAACCAAGGCACCGTATCGGTTGGCTCCTCCCGAGATGCAGGAGTTGTCTACACAGCTGTAGGAGCTGTTAGACAAGGGATTTATCAGGCCGAGCAGTTCGCCTTGGGGAGCCCCGATTCTGTTTGTAAAGAAGAAGGATGGCTCACACTGGATGTGTATAAACAACCGGGAGCTGAATAAGGTAACGGTGACATTCTGTTGGGGACCTGAGCAATAGGCGACCTTCGAGACTTTGAGGAAGAGGTTGTTCGAGGCGCCGATCTTAGCCCTGCTAGAGAGCGTTGAGGATTTTGTAGTGTACTGTGATGCGTCTATCTCGGGTTTGGGCGCAGTATTGATGCAGAGAGGGCACGTCATTGCTTACACCTCGAGGCAGTTGAATCCTCACGAGGCGAATTAACCGACGCACGACCTAGAGTGTGGGGCGGTCGTTTTTGCCCTCAAGATTTGGTGACACTACCTCTATGGGGACCGTTGTACCATTTACAAGGATCACAAGAGCTTGAGGTACTTGATGGACCAGCCAAATCTGAACATGAGACAGCGGCGATGGTTGGATGTACTGAAGGATTACGACTATGAGATCCTTTATCACTGGGGGAAGGCCAATGTGGTGGCTGATTCTCTTAGCCGCAAGTTATTCTCAGCCCCGATCAGATACATTTTCCTGAGGATGACAGTAGTGACTCCGCTTTTGGAGCAGTTTCGGGAGGCTCGGCAGGAGGATATGAAGGAGGAACACCGAAAGAGTGAGTGTATCGTGGGTAAGATTTCCTCCTTCGACTATGATAGCCGCGGGTTATTGACACTCCATCGTAAGGTGTGGGTTCCGTACGTAGGCTGTGTGCGCCAAATCCTGATGGAGGAGGCGCACAAATCCAGATTTTCTATCCATCCCGGGGCAAAAAAGATGTACCGGTTTCTTCGCCCTGATTGCTGGTGGCCCTGCATGAAGCGAGATGTAGCCTGGTACTCCGAGAGGTGCTTGACATGCAGGAAGGTCAAGGCCGAACAACAGAGACCTCACGGAAAGACGCAACCGTTGGATATCCCTGTGTGGAAATGGGAGGATATTATTATGGGTTTCATCACGAAGCTTCCAAGGACCACGCGGGGAGTGGATTCGATTTGGGTCATCGTGGATCGGTTAACCAAGAGTGCCTATTTCATTCCGATTCAGGAGAGCGTTTCGGCCGAGAAGCTGGCTGACATCTACATCAGGGAGGTAGTAGCTCGGCACGGGGTGCCAGTTTCCGTGATTTCGGACCGACATGTGCTGTTCACTTCCAGATCCTGGAAGAAATTTCACGATGAGTTGGGTACTCGTTTGCACTTCAACACGACTTTTCACCTACAGACGGATGGTCATAGCGAGCGTAACATCCATACCTTGGAGGATATGTTGCGGGCGTGCGTTCTAGACTTTGGTGGTAGCTGGAATACCAACCTTCCATTGGCAGAGTTTTCCTACAACAATAGCTACCACGCCAGCATCGACCGTCCCCCCTTCAAGATGCTTTATGGGAGGAAGTTCAGGACCACGATATGTTGGGGTGAGGTTGGACAGAGGGTCATGGGGACTACCGAGGTGGTACTCAAGACCACGGAGAAGATCCAGCAGGTCCGGAGCAGGCTCCAGACTGGTCAGAGTCGAAAGAAAAGCTATGCTGACAAGCACTGATCAGACCTAGAGTTTCAGGTAGGAGATATGGTCCTCCTGAAGGTGTCACCTTGGAAAGGTTGATGGGTTTTGAGCACTACATCATTCCTATGGTGTACATGCAAACCCTAAAGCTTTGGATCTAGTTTGTCTAATGAACATGCAATAATCATCCAAAGCCATAAACCCTAGATCTAGCATGTGATAATCGATATTAACATAAGAATAGGGTTTAGATCTTACCTTTGATTGTTATGTAGAAATAACAATCTATTTCTTCTTGTAATTGACTTCTGAAAGCTTAGTGTCACAAATGGCACACCTTTAATGGCTCACAAACACCAAGAGCAAGAGGATGACTTAGGAGAAGAGAAGGAGGCACCAAAAAACGTCCAAGAACACTAAGGAATGCTTAGCCACGTTTTTGGTGCCCTAGGGGTCCTTATATATGTGAGGCTATTAGGGTTTTGAACTAGGAAACCCTAATTTGACTGCTTAGGCCCTAAGCAGCCCATGGACTCCCTCCTTAGAAGCCTTGGACGAATTCTAATGGGTTTCCCCATAGATTTCGTCCACTCCAACTTCTATGGAGTCCATTAGCCCAATATTCAACTATCACACAATTGACAGTTCTAGTCCCCTTTATTTAATTAATGTCTTTTAGCCAAAAAATTAATTATTATTAATTCTTGGCTAATATTAATTAAACAATATGATTTCTCCTTTAATATATTATTCATATAATATATTAATAAATCATAATTATTCTTTTTCTCCATAAATCATCCTATCAAGTTGCTTTGGTGAAGGAAACCCAAAAGGACCATGCTCGTAATCGGGTCAAGTACATACCAAAATAGTTATGGGCTTAGACACTAATCCAACAGTCTCCCACTTGGATAAGTCTAATAACTATTCTGCATATGACTTCGGATCCTGATCAGCAATCGTAGCTTTCAAAAGCCGCTGTCATCTTATCTTATCAGATACGCGTCCTTTAGATAAGGGATCATATATTCCTCCATTCTAGATATCGTATAGACGTGATACATGGATTGAAATCATTCTCTCAGTCTATGTGTTGTTTCCCGATTTTCGATTTACGACGACTGACTAATTGAACAAATCAAATTAGTCCTGGCCCAACCGAGCACTTATGTTTGTCATCACTAAATCATCGAGGGGCCCACAGATATCGCTTTTATCCCACATTGGGTAAAAGGAACGGATAAACTTCGACTCAATGCTCACTTGTACTCACTCACCGAATCACACACAACAATATGTTTTATAACACCAAGTTACTAGTGCGTTTACATATTATCAATGTACAACCGTCTCGCAAGATACAACTCACATATCTCAGTTTCAAGAATATAAGATATTATCGTCTCACCAATCACTCGTGATAAAATCCATGAAGCGATTCAAGTGAGTGTGGGTTTAATCCAATGCTCAAGTCATATTCACAAGCACTCATGAACGTTGTAGCAAACCTTTGCTATGTCTAATACACTTTAGACAATCTACAACCAATTCATGACAATTTTCTTTCATACCTACTCCCAAAGTATGAGCGACTGTGGAACGTTCGAATAATCTTATTATTCAGGAAGTCAAAATATGCAAAGTGAAACACAAGAATAATACTAATCTTATATGGCCCCAAACTTTCGAGTATAAATAAAACACTTTTATTTAATCACCATATTGATTACTCATTATTTGTTTTTTTGGGTAATCAACTTATTACTTGAATTATAACAACAATTGTCCCATGCACCAAGCATGCACACTATGTTTACCTATGGTCCTTACCTTGTGAAATAGATCTATTGAGAACATTTTCAACAAAACTCATTTCATAATTCCTAATCCTTATCAATTACTGTAAGATTACAAAATTCTCGCCACTATTAGAATATGTTAGATTCTAACACTTTATGCACCGGTCTTTTCGTAATGTCACGGCACAAAAGTCACCAAGACTCGGCCAATGAAATTACAAAATGCTCTATTGGAGATTGTTACAAGACAATTCCATAGATGTGAAGTCTCACATTCAAAGTACATTCCTTTGAACATCCTTCTTGTATAAAAGTTTCTAATCTAGACATAAATTCTTAACGTCCAACTCCCAATATGGAAACATTTCCATATTTTCCATATAACAACTCATTGTGAATAGAGTCTTATCTATTCATAATAATGTTGATATGGTCCATTCATTACTATACTTCCAACTGCTCACAAGCGACCAATCCTTAGCGAACGTTAGATTGTCGTTGACAGTTGTTCAATTTTATTTTAGTCAAACCGGTTCTAGTCCCTTTTCCCTCTTAATGCCCTAGGCATTTGGAAAATTTTAGAATGGTCAAATATTACAACATATGCAATCGATCCTATACCCGAAGCGTATGGGATACGATTCATAATGAAAAACATGATACTTTACCAGTTTCTTGCTATAATATTGCAATAATATTTCTATTTGTCGTGTCCTCAAAAATTCGAACTATGAAGAGGGATGCCGTAATCATAATCGAACTTTGAGAATCCAATTAATAAATATATCCTTGACTAAATTCAATTAAAATTTCTCGATCTAAGCTTTTAGATTGGAAACGAAGTATAACATTCTCTCCCTTAATTATAGCAAAAACAACTTTTCAACCCCAGCAACTTTGCAAAGTGAAACTTTTTTTTCTATAATTAATATTACCAACTTGCAATACTTAAAATAATAATCATGTTCCCACTAACATGATGATTATATCCATTCCAGCATAACATTTATGCTCCCACTAGCTTTGACACGTATCAGAAAACAGTTGGACTTCTAGAAGACAATACTTATTGCCTTCCAAAGTTTATATTTCCAGTACGATGTGCTTCGATAAGCCTTTATCTAAGCTTCTCAAACTCATACACCTTTCCTCAGACAACTCCCATGTGTGTCTAAACTAATTCAGAACTTATATTACTAAGTCCCAAATGTTCAGACTAATTGCCAAATCTCACAATTCGAACTATGAAGAGGGATGCCGTAATCATAATCGAATTCGAGAATGCAATTTACATAATCGCTATCTCCTTAAAATATCTCTTAGTGAAAGCGTTTCCTCACAATCATTTTCATGAAGGAGAGAAACCTTATGACACTTAGATTTTATGATGCATGTGTTCTATCAATGTGATTTTGTCATAACCACAATCATAAGATAATGTTTGTGACAAATTCAAACTCTTATGGACAGAACTTGTTATTCTTAATTTCTTGCCATCAAGGGTCCCACCATTGCTTCCAAGTTATTAAAAAGCTCACCCATATCTTTCAATGTACTTTCCATTGATTAAGGTGCCTTGCCCCTATGCAACCCATTGAGAATTCATAGAACTCACATGCATAGTTGACAAAACTGGAATGGCACAGAAATAAGAATACGTCAACACGATAGGTTACAAAACTCAAGTCTTGTGCTAGTGTTTAATAATAGGTTTACTCTTGATTAGTTCTTGAACCTTTTTCAAGATCATTTAGACTCCCACTGACCTCTTGACATATAAGATTCTCTTATCAAGAAACATTTCTTGACAAAACAAATATTCAAGAGTTAGTGTGTGTCTTTATCAAGATAAAACCCACACACAATTTGGTACTAGTTGGTCTTTGTCTTATCCAAGACATCACAACTTACCAAAATGTGCTAGTGTAAGAACATTCCTACTTAAGATTATGTCACTCAAGTCACAATCTTGGAGTTTGACAGAATTGATTTTGGAACGAAGTACGATTCATCTTATTGACTTAACCACTACAACAATTCCTGATTCCTCTTCTTAGCCAAACTAGTGTACTAAGGTGTCATTAGAGGATGAATTGTAATATGGTTCTTAAGACGATCATAAAACACGATACAAAAGTACTCTCCCTTCTTCTTAGATTGGAGAAACTTTTATCTTTCTGCCTAATTGATTCTTCATATTCGTTCTACCATTCATTGAAACTTTTCAATGATTCAGAATTACACTTAATCTTGTAAGCATAACCACATTTACTAGACTTTTAGTAATTATGACGAATAATCTTAATGTTATTTATGGTGGATTTGACCAGTGCACAACATTGTGAACTCAATCCCCTAGTCCTTCACTTGACTCTTTGTCAAGGAATTAGCCTTAAAATTTCTAAGTACCAAGATTTCCATACATCACATGATTCAAATCATATGATTCCAAGCTTCTGTCCAATTGAAACTTGGGCGATGAGAATCTTTCCTTACTTAGAAAATCACGACGCTACCATAAATAACATAACTAAGAATCACATCCACTTAATATTGCTTATAATAGAAACACACAGACATCAATTTTCACAATTGCCATTGCAAGGAAATATAAAAAAGATAAAATCAAAATTTATTTTATTGCAGAAAAAATATATCCTTACAATGCAAACGAAAATTATGCTATTACATATTCCTAAGCAATCTATCATAACTCTAAGCAGCAGCTCAAAAATCTAATCATCGAATCCATTCGATCGTAATCCATTTCTTCGCGATCAGACTCTGCTCGCTCCTTCCTTTAAGTTTCCTTCCTTTTCTTCGATCCTTCAAAACATCAAAATGTAATCTTATCACATCATCTATTAAGAATCTCCAAATAGGAACTTAATGGAGTTAGATAGTGGATTTTACCTGAAGCAGAGTCATACATCTTGACTCTCCCATCTCTTAGATCTCTCAGGTAGTCAGGGCAGCTTCGCAACCAATGCCCCTTCTTTTGGCAGTAGAAACATATGGACTCTTCTGGAATGGTACACGAGACTATCTCAGACTCAACCTTTCTCTTGCGTAGAGAAAACTTTTCTGGACTTCCAATGTTGCCATTGCCCATAGAAGGTTGGGATATTGATTTACCAGACAAATTTGCTGACCAGTGCGCCAAATCATTTCTGATTCAGCAACAATAAGCAAATAAGTCAAATCAATAAGGGTCATGTCGTGGTCCATCATATAGTACTCTCTAACGAACTTACCATATGATACGGGAAGTGACTGAAGAACCAAGTCAATAGCCAACTTCCTTTAAACATCGACACCCAACAATCCCAATCTATCAATATGTAACCTCATATCCAAGACATGAGCACATATAGACTTTCCATTTTCGTGTCTTTTCCCAATAAGGCTTGACTGACCTTGAACTTTTCAAGTCTTCGAACACGTGGGTCAGGGAGAATTATTGGAGGAGGTGGAGGAAATGAAGCATGATTTCCATTTCCACAATTTAATCGTGGAACATCATCTTCACGTGGAAAACTTTTTCCAACGGATTTAGGAAGACCATAGTTGTCAGACTTTGACATCTATGAAATGGGATAAAATTCAAGTTTAGTTGATTGAGTCCTTAATTAAAACACCCAAATGAGATATTAAGGCTAGGACCTAACACAATATCCTACAAATTGGAAGAGGGATGCCGTAATCCAACTCGCAGAACATTTGAAGGTAGGTAAATCACGATTTACCAATTTCCACCATGAAAAACAAAAAAAAGGTTAAGTTTTAAATGTATTGAAAACTCTTAGATCCTTTGAGATTCATTGAACTTTTCAATGACATGTTTAAATCTCGATATGCCCCTCAATTTGTGACTGGGATGCCGAGGATCACAAAACATGGTGTGAATAACCATGCAAATATACATGGTGCCCCCAATGTTACAGTCATCTATTCGATGTGCCGGTTAACCACACACGCTCCATCGAACTATGACAAACATCGAGTCACCCTTTGCTACCTTTGCTTAGAACTCAATTAGTGTGTCGGTTAACCACACACGCTCCACTAACGTCTCAGCAAGGGTACAAAGTGTAATTTCATGGAATTGCATTAATTCACTTTTGCCTAAAGTAACTAAGATTGGGAATTTTGTAAAACATTTAGTTACTTTATTATTCATTATACTTTTTAATGAGGAGAGGGTTTGCCCTATCCTACCCGTTCGGCTAACGACCCTCCACCAATCAAGGAAGCGGTGGGTGAGAGTGGACACCCATTAACCGACCATTTTATAGGCCATAACCTTATACCCCCCTTATAAATTGGCTTCGTGAATGAGACCTACTAACGGTAAGACTAGCAGTTTAAGTTATACATATATAATATTAGACTTTTAATGTTATATATAGTATAAGGGCGTATTTTACACCTTTAAAATAATAGGTGGTTTAATTTTACAAATTACAATTTTGATTTAATTAAATATAAACCATATCATTATGGATTTATTAACTCTCTTTTAATTATACTTTTAATTAACTTAATAAAACCATAAGGGTATAATTTGAACTTTTCAAAACTAGGGTTTTAGAATTTAAAATTTCAAAAAATTAAACTTTTAATCCAAAAATTTAAATTCCAAAACTTTAGGGCAAGTTTTTGAAACATTTCAAAACATTAGAGTTTAGAATTTAAATATTTCAAAATTAACATTTTAATCAAAAATTTAAATTCCAAAACTTGAGGACAAATTTTGAAACCTTTCAAAATATTAGGGTTTAACTATTTAAATTTCAAAACTAAAACTTTTAAAGTTCAAATTTAAATTATGAAACTTAAAGGGTGTAAACTGAAACTTTTCAAACTTACTAGGTCAAATATTTGACTAATAATAATCCTATATTATCCATATTTAACCAAATCCATCAATTTTGATGAGGATAACCATTCCAAACTTAAAAATTCGGATTTTGGCAAGAAAAACGAGTTTTGGCAATTATCCTCAACAAAATCTGGCAGAAAATTCGAAAATCCCGGCACCTAAGCCCTAGACTCGTCGACTCCACAATGGAACTCGTCGAGTAGGACCTACTCGTCGAGTCCATTCACGGACTCGACGAGTCTTGCCAGTCAGAAACCATAAAACTTCGATTTTCAAGCAAGCAATGAACAATTAAGCATCAAATACATCAAACAAACAACCTAAGGCTCTGATACCACTGATGGGTTTTGAGCACTACATCATTCCTATGGTGTACATGCAAACCCTAAAGCTTTGGATCTAGTTTGTCTAATGAACATGTAATAATCATCCAAAGCCATAAACCCTAGATCTAGCATGTGATAATCGATATTAACATAAGAATAGGGTTTAGATCTTACCTTTGATTGTTATGTAGAAATAACAATCTATTCCTTCTTGTAATTGACTTCTGAAAGCTTAGTGTCACAAATGTCACACCTCTAATGGCTCATGTTGAAAATATACGATCTGATTACCACGAATAAAGGCTCGGATACCAGTTACTGGGTGACAGATATATATATTTAAGGAGATAAGATGCGGAAAAAAAAAATAAGAAGTGCGGAATAAATATAAACTGGAAAGCTATAAATGACTGAAAGCTATAAATGAAATAAATGACAGTATTTAAATGACGTGAAGCTGTAATAAAATATATAAATATATAAATATATATAAAGTCGGTTCGTCAATAAATTAACTGAACTGGTTTAGAATTGGACTGGATCTTAATAGACTTTGTCTCTATTTGTTCAAAGTTCAATCCGGTAAGTAACAATAAGTTCTTTTTATGTAACAATGAATTGTTTACAAAACGATACAAAATACACGGGTAATGTTTTTTTGTATGTGGGTATGGGTTTTTTTTAAGGTGATTTGATGAGGTTGAAGTGGGTATTTGGAGGGTGGTAGAAGGTGGAATAAGGTTGTAGTTTTGGTGGTATAAGGTAACAAAGAGGGTGATGTTGAAAGAGCTTTGGGTGGTTATGAATATAGATTTTCGTAGTAAATCTCTCTGGATAGCCAATTCTCTCTTGCGTCTCTCTGGGGTTTGCAGTGGTCAAAAAAATCGAGGAAAATTCCTGGATGTAGGTAAGGTCCTGAATAATTTGCGGTGAAAATCTCTCCTGTATTATCTTGTTGAGTTGTGCTCGGTGAATTTTTTCTTAACTTGAAAATTCTGATGTCAAAAAACAGCAAGGTGGTGATGGTTGTGGTGATTTGAAAGGGTTTTTGGAGGAGGTTTGAGGAGGGTATTTGGAGGGTGTTTGGAGATTATTTTGAGGGTGTTTTGAAAGGTATTTGGAGGTTGTAAGGAATTTGATATAAGGTGGTGAAGGTTGGAGGTGTTCTTGGTTGGGAGAGATGTAAGATGTATGGAGATATATTACAAAGGAAAAAAAACACTCACACACTCACACACAAACTCACGTATACATATATGAGAGAACAAATATCTTCTTCTAGCTTTAATGATGAAAAGAAGTGGGGAAATAATAACTAGCTTGCAAGTTGTAGTAGGAAAAACGTGGCATGGGTTTGCTTCATCATTCCTTTGCTTTTTCTTTTCACCTTTCCACCCAATATATATATATATATATATATATATATATATATATATATACACACACACATATATATATATATATATATATATATATAGACACACACACACACACACATATATATATATATATATATATATATATATATATATATATATATAGTTGAAATTGTTTAGTCGCACAACTAGTTTTCTCGTCTATGCGTTTTCGTCATTCGCGTGTTTTCGTATTTTCCGTTTTGATCACGAATTTATGCAACCTGAAATAACTGATAATATTTGTTAGATAATACAAAAACAGCTCGTCTTATTTCAGTGATGGTCACATACAAGGTCACATACAAAAACATTTTTCAACAATTTCCCCCTATGTGATCATTGCTGAAATAAGGACAGGTATGATATAATCGCATTGACAGTTTAACTTTTGATGATTCGTGATAAAAGATTTGTCAATAGATAAGGTATATATAAAACCATAGTAATTGATTTGAAAGTTTGTGACTTGGTTTGACATATCTTATGTAAAAGATTTTTAGAAATTTGATTCCGAATCAAAGTCTCGGGTTCGGTTATCAAAGAGTAGCCATATATGTATCTAAAGAAATTTCCTTAGATTTTATAGCATTATTAACGACGACAAGTGGTCTAACAGGTCGATTCAGATGAACGCTCATAAGTATAACTCACACTTCACTTGGGTGTTTGGTTGTTCTGGCAGCAGAACAAGTTAATGATCACTAAAAATGAGTGATATCTCTCTCTGACGACTCACACTCATATTGGAGGTGTTCAGCTATGCTTTTCCTGTAAAGTCACTTAGTCTCATTATTAGATAATCAATCACATAAGACTGGTTTCGGCATTACTCAGTGTGTTTCTTCATTCATGTCATTAAAGTTCACTCTCTCTCTGTCGGGAAATACATGTAGAGAGGTTTAGCAATTTTCATAGTGCAGTTTGCAACTAAGATTCTTCAGTGATGAAGGCTACAGTATCCCGGGAAATCCATTGTTGTTGCAGCTTCTTCTTTGATAGTATCCTGTTTGTTGATCAATATCGATTTATTGTAAAAAGATATTTTGTTTTAGCATTGAGAATTTGCTACATTTGAGACCTTTTTAAGAGTATTTGACTTGAGTGATTGAGATATCTTCTTTTGTGAAAAATGGTTAAAACAAATCGCGGGATTTTATGATTTTTGTTTTGAAATAACCATTTGGTTGAAAGTTTGTTTGAAAATACCAAATATAGAATAATTTTTTGTTTTGTTTGGTATATCTTTATTGAATCCATTTGTTTTCTTGTTGATTTGTCTTTGAGGATTAGATGTTGATAGATATTTGTTTCTCCTTTGGTTTTCTTGTAAGGATATGTCGTTGTTTGCTTGATGGATCATGGGATCGCAAGTCTTCATTTTTGGTTGGCTTTTATCTAGGTAGGGATAGGTGGCATAAAAGACAGTTTGTCTAGTATGTAAGAAATGAATGTATCGTCCCTGGTCATTTTGATATCTAAGCAAAAATGAGACCGTGACAAGGTATAATTGGGTATACCTTATAAGCAATAGTGACACACCTAAGCTCACAAGAAATGATTTCCACAATGATTTAGATCGACGAGGCACAAATTCTCACATGGGTTTTTGTTTTCATCTGAACCTCCTAACCTTATGTCCCTTGATTGTTTAAAATCGTCAATAATGAAATAAAATCGAAGGAAATAAAGTTATATACATTATGAAAAGTAGGATATTTGAACCTTCACTCCAATTGAGAATCAATATGACTTAAAATCTTCATCGAGCATAAGCATCTGAAAATTAAGTCAAGAGAAGATTAATCACAAGGTTCTATAAAAGCTTATTATGGCAAGTCTTTTATTAATTTTTTTGAAGATTTGTTTTTCTGAATGTTTTTGGAAATATTGGTTATTTGAATGTTTTTGGTAATTTTTAAAAGGACAGCAATTTTCAATTGTTTTTGAATTTTCCTTTTGAATGAAAGTAAACACACTTTTGTACAAACAAAAAGTAAAAGTTTAAGGATAGATGTTATCTGGATTTAACATTCCTAGACGGCCTAGGAAGTATTGAAACTTTGTTTCATCGAGAGCCTTAGTGAAGACATCGGCAATTTGATCTTCGGTGTTGATGAAGTGCAATTCGATATGACCCTTTTGAATGTTGTCTTTGATGAAATGATATCGAATATCGATGTGCTTTGTCATGGAATGGTGAACGGGATTGTGAGAAATGGCAATTGCACTGGTTGAGTCACAAAATATGGGAATTTGTGAAATTTTGAAGCCATAGTCTCGCAGTTGAGTTTGCATCCATATGACTTGCGAACAACAGCTGACGGCAGCGACGTATTCAGCTTCTGCTGTTGATGTGGATACACAAGTCTATTTCTTTGAAGTCCAACTCACTAGTCTACCTCCTAGGAATTGACAGCTACCAGATGTACTCTTTCTATCTAACTTGCATCCTCCATAGTCTGAGTCGGTGAAAGCGTTCAGCTGAAAATCGGATTTAGCTGGATACCAAAGGCCAAGTTTGGGAGTGCCTTTTAGGTATTTGAAGATGCGTTTCACAGCAACTACATGGGATTCCATAGGATTTGCTTGGTATCTGGCACAGACACATGTAGAAAACATGATGTCAGGTCTGCTGGCAGTGAGGTATAAGAGTGATCCGATCATTCCACGATATCTTTTCTGATCAACAGGTTTGCCATTTAAGTCTGCATCGATTTTGTATCCAAAAGCCATTGGGGTTTTTGCAGTATTGGATTTGTCCATTGAAAAGCGAGTGAGTAGGTTTTTGACATAATTCTCTTGGTTGATGAAAATGCCATCAGTTGACTGTTTGATTTGAAGTCCGAGAAAAGTAGTCATCTCCCCAATAATGCTCATTTCAAATTTGCTCTTCATTAGATCTGCAAACTTAATACTCAAAGATTCATCAGTAGAACCGAAAATAATGTCATCAACATATATTTGTACGATTAAAAGATGTTTATTATAGATTTTACGAAAGAGGGTTTGATCGATTGAACCTCTTTTAAAACCTGATTCTTCGAGAAAGGTTGTCAATGTGGCATACCAGGCTCGGGGTGCTTGTTTCAAGCCATAGACAGCTTTCTGCAATTTGAAGCTGTGATCAGGAAATTTGGGATCTTCGAAACCTGGTGGTTGTTGGATGTATACATCGCGATCTAACTCTCCATGTAGGAATGCACATTTAACATCCATTTGGAATACTTTGAAGTTCTTATGTGCAGCATATGCAAGAAAGATGCGAATTGCTTCAATTCTGGCAACTGGAGCATATGTTTCATCGTAGTCGATTCCTTCTTGTTGTGAATATCCTTTGACTACGAGACGTGCCTTGTTTCGACAAACGATTCCTTGATCGTCAGTTTTGTTTCTGAATACCCATCTTGAACCTATAACAGAAACATCGGGTGGGGTAGGGACAAGATTCCATACGTCATTTCTTTCAAATTCTTCTAGCTCTTCTTGCATAGCTTTTACCCAGTCTGGATCTTTGAGAGCAGAATGTATGGTTTTGGGTTCAGTCATGGATAAGAAGGCTCCAAATAAACAATCATTAGAAGTTGCGGCTCTAGTTTGGATGCCTGAGTTTGGATCTCCGATGATTTGGTCAGTTGGGTGGTTTCTGGTCCATTTTATTAAGCGATTCTCTTCCGCTATAATAATTGGAATTTCAGTATCCCATTGTTCTTCTCCGGGAGTTTCATCTTGGAATAGGTTTGAAGGTTTCCTCATAAATGATGCATCAGGATTGTTTTGGATATTTGGGGATGGGGTATTTAAAGGAGGATTTGGTGTTTGTTCCAATGAAGAAGTATGTGTAGGTGGTTCCCCCTCGAATTGATCTGCATCATTTCGGTTTGTTTGTGGAGTTCCTTCAGTGGTTGTTCCTGTAGAATCAATAGAAGTAGTTAGAAGTTCAGAATTGTAAGCGGTTTTGGGTTGTTCAAAAAGTAAATCAAGATCGATTTCAATATCTCTGTCAGGAGAAGGTGTTTGTTGAATTGGATTTTGAAAAATATTATCGATCATTTTTGAACCAAAATGTTCACGATCCAATTTCCTGACATAAAATTCATCGAAATGAACATCGGTACTTTCTTCAATTACTCTGGTACGTTTGTTCAGTACTCGATAAGCAGCTGAGGAAAACGAGTAACCAAGGAAATCTTCGTCCGACCTTGATTCAAATTTTGAAAGGTGATCTTTATTGTTCTTTATAAAGCATCGACAACCAAAAATATGGAAAAATTTGATGTTTGGTTTTCGGTTGTTAATGACTTCATATGGTGTTTTATGAAGATGTTTATGGATTAAGGAACGATTTTGAGTGTAGCAAGCTGTGGCTATTGCTTCTGCCCAGAAGTATTGTGGCAGATCAGCGAAGATAAGCATTGATCTTGCAACTTCACATAGAGTTTTGTTCCTTCTTTCGACAACTCCGTTCTGTTGTGGAGTGTATGGGGCTGAGAAGTTATGTTCAATTCCTTTGTCTTTGAGAAATGAATCTAGAGTCTTGTTTTTGAACTCTAAACCATTATCACTTCGGATTCTTCGAACAGGTCGTTTGAGCTTCAGTTCGATTTGTTTTATGAAGTTGATCATCTCTTCAGGTGCTTCTGATTTTAGTCTTAAGAAGAAGACCCAAGTAAAGCGCGAGAAACCATCAACGACAACAAGAATATACTTCTTCCCTTGTATGGTTTGGGTTTTGGCAGGGCCACAAAGGTCTATGTGCAACAATTCTAGTGGTTCGGATACACTAGATTCTGAGATGCTTTTGTGAGTGGATTTGGAAAGTTTTCCCTTTTCACATGCAGCACACAGAGTTTCATTATCAAGCTTCAGAAGTGGCAGTCCTCTAACAAGATCATCGCCGATCAGTTTGTTGATGTACCCAAAGTTTAGATGGGAAAGGCGGCGGTGCCATAACCAACTGATATCTGTTGGGGCTTTTGATAGCAGACATATATCGGGTTTACCATAGATAAGATCCACGTCAAGTGGATACATATTTCCGGCACGGTAAGAATCAACAATGATTTCTTTGGTTTTGGCGTCCATGATCAAGCTTCTTTGTTTGGTGAATAGGACTTCAAGATTGTTATCACACAGTTGAGAAACACTGATGAGGTTGTGTTTCAGGTCATCGACATAGGCAACTTTCTTTATGGTGAAGTTACCATTTGTTATGTTTCCATAACCCTTGATTTTTGCCGTCATGTTGTTGCCGAAGGTAACGTCTTGATTGGTTTGGGTGGGTTTGAAGTCACGAAGGTAGTTTCGGTTTCCTGTCATATACTTGGAGCAGCCACTATCAATATACCATGTATCATCCTTGGGTTCTCCAGCATTTGATACCTGCAATTTAGACAGAAGATTTAGGTACCCAAATCTGAATGGGTCCTGGTTTGTTAGTTGTTTTTATTTTGGGTTTTTTGTTTACTGAACTTCTTGTAGCATTTGACTTCATATTGCTATAAGAGTTTGGTTTATAAGGATGGAATGGTTGAGGTTTGATTTTATTTATCAAATTTTCCCAAAAAGTGATTTGTTTCTGAAAATTCGTTGGTTGATAAAATCTGTGATTTGGTGAATGATATCCTAGATGTGAATTTTTTTTTGAAAAGTTCTCTTCATATTTGGGATGTGATTGGCGGTTATGAAAGGCTTTTTGAAGATGATGTTTTGAAACTTTCTGATTTGGTCGTTTTTGAAAGTTCCTTGAATTTTTAAAGGTGATCTCTTGAAAGCGGTTTTCAAAAGGTTTTTGAAAAGGTTTTGGTTTTTGTTTGGAAACCTGTTTTTGAGGTATGACGTATGGTTTAACAGGTTTCTTTGGTTTGTTTTCAAAAGCATTTGGTTTGTTAAGTGGGGTTATGGTTGCTTCATTGGTATGTTTGATTTGGTTTGTTGAAGAACTAGCAGAGTTTGTTTCAGATTTTACAACTCTTTTGATAGACTTTTTGGAAACAGTGAAAGTAGAGTCATCTGGGCTACAGTTGATAACTGTTTCGTCATCTGAATCTTCCTCATTAGCAGATGTGAAAAGATCTGGAAGAGTGGATTCAGAGTTTTCACAAATTGTCATGTTTTCTTGTTTAGCTAGTTCATTTTCAAAGGGATTCTCTTCCAATTCCTGGTGTGTAATTCGTATCAATTTTGCCAGTTCCTAAGGTGTTTGCTTTGGTGAAAACATCATCACTTAGTTTTCTAGCAATTTTGAGAGAATTCATATTCCATATCAATCTTTTGTTTTCAGATTCAAGAAAATTGGTTTGGTTTAAAGAATCAGTCAGTTTTTCATTTAAAGTTTTGTATTTTTCAGTTGATTCTTGAAAGTTTTGTTTCAACTGAAGGATTTCCTTTTCTAAAACATCTTTTGTTTCAGAGGAAATGACTGACTGATTTTTTTGTTCCAAATCCTTTTTCTGAATTAGGGTTTGATTTAATTGTTCCAAGACGTGATTATAATCTTCTGATTTTCTTTCAACGTCTCTTTCCAATTTGTTCTTTATCCTTGTTGATTCTCCAAATTTGAGTTGCAAGGTTTGTAACTCAGATTTGCAAATATCGGAATTGATCATTGTGTCATGATATTTTTTGAGATCAGCTTCTAGACTTTTCTCAATCTTGGTTATATGGGACTCAAAAATTGATTTCGAAAGACCAAGTTCAGAGATCATAGACCATACCTGTTCTATGACGTTTGGAGCTCTTGAAGGTCTATCAACACCAACTACGAAACAGAAGTTTGATTGTGTTGGTTCATTGTCAGCTTCGTCTTCAGAAGTTGGCCAGTATTCCACGTTTGGTTCATGGATTGCCATCAATGCTCTTTGCTTATCTTGATTTTCCTGTTTCTTTAATTCATCGGCTTTTTGAGCGTAGTATGCTGAGTCTTTGACTTTGGTTTTGTTTTTGGCTCGGCATTCTCTGGCATAGTGATTAGTTCCTTTGCAGTTGTGACAAATGATCACTTCTTCATCACTGTCATCCTTTTGACTTTTAATCGGAAGTCTTTCAGGAGCTTGAGTTTGGATTTGTTGGGAAGATTGGGAAGGGTTCTGTTGGAATCCAAAATTTTGGTTGTTTTGAAAGCCATTGTTTTGATTAGTGTAACCTTGATTTTGGAATCCTCTGTTTTGGTTTTGAAAACTGTTGTTTTGGTTATTGTTATGATGACTTGAGTTGGGATTGTTTTGAAATCCCTGGTTTTGAAAACCTTGGTTTGAATTGTTTTGGAAGGAAGGTCTTTGAAAATTTTGTCCAAAATAAGGTCTTGGTTGAAAACCTGAGTTGTTTTGAACAGGTTGAGGTCTTGGTTGAAATCCAGAATTATTTTGTCCATATGATGGTCGGTTTTGAAAATTTGGTTTAAAATTCGATTGACCATGATTTGGAATAAATCTCTGGAGGTTTGTGTTTGCTACCAAAGCACACAGTTGTTGGTAGTCTGCTTCATCATTTAAATCAGATTGATCAAAAGAATTGTTCAAAAAGGGTTGGTTTTGAAAAGATGTCTGATTAAAATGATTGAAGTTTTGTTCATTAAAAGGTGTTTGGTTTTGAGAAGATGTGGAAACGAGAGCAAGTGGTCCTCCAAAAGCTGTAGTGGTTGGTGGGTCAATCGAGAATTCATACGATTGAAGTTCTCCATACAAATTGTATAAAGTTTCAGTATGAATGGCTGGATTTCCCTGAATGATGAGTTTAACCATCTTCCAGCTTTCGTAAAGATTGTTTAGAAACTTGAGATTTATCTCGTGTTGTGTCTTTTTGATGCCCAAATTGTTCATTTTTACCATGATAAAATTGAACCTATCATGAGCATCATGGATGGTTTCTGATGAAAGCATCTTGAAATTATCGAATTCATTTAAAGCAGATGTTCTTTTGTTTCCAATAATTCTTTGATTTCCAAAAAAACGATTTTTTAAATTTTCCCAGATTTGATTTGCAGTCAACAGTATTATGTCATCCATTTGACTTAGAATACTGTGGGGAATTCCAGACACAAGTTCCTTTTTGGCTTGGAGTTGCAGCCTTTTTTCGGTTTCAGCAAGAGTTGCTTGATTTGTAACAAGAGTAGCCATGTCTTCTGGAGTAATATATGTTCCTTCTACACAATTCCAGACATTTTCATTTATGGAGTTGAGATGAAGATTCATACGGCCAACCCATGAATTATACTCTTCGGGAATAAGTATGGGTGCCCGTGAACCAGATCCCAAGCTGTTAGCAATAGAAACAGAGTTCATGTTGGAATAATTAGCAGAAGACATAATAATTTTTTTGTTTTTGAAAGGATTTGAACAAGTGATATTAAAATGAAATTTTTAAAGAAACGCTAATGGAAGGTTTTTAAAAAAAACGCTAACCAAAGGTTTTCGACAAAAATTTCAAAGTAAATCACACAAGCTCTGAATTTTTTTGTTTAAGATTTTTTTTTTTAATTTTTTTTAAGGATTTTGAACAAGTGATATTAAAATGAAATTTTTAAAGAAAAGCTTATGGAAGGTTTATAAACGCTAACCAAAAGTTTTCGACAAAAATTTCAAGGTAAATCACACAAGCTCTGATACCAACTGTTGAAAATATACGATCTGATTACCACGAATAAAGGCTCGGATACCAGTTACTGGGTGACAGATATATATATTTAAGGAGATAAGATGCGGAAAAAAAAATAAGAAGTGCGGAATAAATATAAACTGGAAAGCTATAAATGACTGAAAGCTATAAATGAAATAAATGACAGTATTTAAATGACGTGAAGCTGTAATAAAATATATAAATATATAAATATATATAAAGTCGGTTCGTCAATAAATTAACTGAACTGGTTTAGAATTGGACTGGATCTTAATAGACTGTGTCTCTATTTGTTTAAAGTTCAATCCGGTAAGTAACAATAAGTTCTTTTTATGTAACAATGAATTGTTTACAAAACGATACAAAATACACGGGTAATGTTTTTTTGTATGTGGGTATGGGTTTTTCTTAAGGTGATTTGATGAGGTTGAAGTGGGTATTTGGAGGGTGGTAGAAGGTGGAATAAGGTTGTAGTTTTGGTGGTATAAGGTAACAAAGAGGGTGATGTTGAAAGAGCTTTGGGTGGTTATGAATATAGATTTTCGTAGTAAATCTCTCTGGATAGCCAATTCTCTCTCGCGTCTCTCTGGGGTTTGCAGTGGTCAAAAAAATCGAGGAAAATTCCTGGATGTAGGTAAGGTCCTGAATAATTTGCGGTGAAAATCTCTCCCGTATTATCTTGTTGAGTTGTGCTCGGTGAATTTTTTCTTAACTTGTAAATTCTGATGTCGAAAAACAGCAAGGTGGTGATGGTTGTGGTGCTTTGAAAGGGTTTTTGGAGGAGGTTTGAGGAGGGTATTTGGAGGGTGTTTGGAGATTATTTTGAGGGTGTTTTGAAAGGTATTTGGAGGTTGTAAGGAATTTGATATAAGGTGGTGAAGGTTGGAGGTGTTCTTGGTTGGGAGAGATGTAAGATGTATGGAGATATATTACAAAGGAAAAAAAACACTCACACTCTCACACACAAACTCACGTATACATATATGAGAGAACAAATATCTTCTTCTAGCTTTAATGATGAAAAGAAGTGGGGAAATAATAACTAGCTTGCAAGTTGTAGTAGGAAAAACGTGGCATGGGTTTGCTTCATCATTCCTTTGCTTTTTCTTTTCACCTTTCCACCCAAAATATATATATATATATATATATATATATATATATATATATATATATATATATATATATATAATACATATACACACACACATATATATATATATATATATATATATATATATATATATATATATATATGTATATATATATATATATAGACACAGACACACACACACACACACACATATATATATATATATATATATATATATATATATATATATATTGTTGAAATTGTTTAGTCGCACAACTAGTTTTCTCGTCTATGCGTTTTCGTCATTCGTGTGTTTTCGTATTTTCCGTTTTGATCACGAATTTATGCAACCTGAAATAACTGATAATATTTGTTAGATAATACAAAAACAGCTCGTCTTATTTCAGTGATGGTCACATACAAGGTCACATACAAAAACATTTTTCAACAGCTCACAAACACCAAGAGCAAGAGGATGACTTAGGAGAAGAGAAGGAGGCACCAAAAAACGTCCAAGAACCCTAAGGAATGCTTAGCTACGTTTTTGGTGCCCTAGGGGTCCTTATATATGTGAGGCTATTAGGGTTTTGAACTAGGAAACCCTAATTTGACTGCTTAGGCCCTAAGCAGCCCATTGACTCCCTCCTTAGAAGCCTTGGACGAATTCTAATGGGTTTCCCCATAGATTTCGTCCACTCCAACTTCTATGGAGTCCATTAGCCCAATATTCAACTATCACACAATTGACAGTTCTAGTCCCCTTTATTTAGTTAATGTATTTTAGCCACAAAATTAATTATTATTATTTCTTGACTAATATTAATTAAACAATATGATTTCTCCTTTAATATATTATTCATATAATATATTAATAAATCATAATTATTCTTTTTCTCCATAAATCATCCTATCAAGTTGCTTTGGTGAAGGCAACCCAAAAGGACCATGCTCGTAATCGGGTCAAGTACATACCAAAATAGTTATGGGCTTAGACACTAATCCAACAAAGGTGTCATCCGGTTCAGGAAGCAGGGAAAGTTGGGCCCCGGATACATCAATTCGTTCAGGGTCTTAACTCGGGTGGGCAGGGTTACGTATCGACTAGATCTGCCATCCGAGCTCAGTCAGATCCACAATACTTTTCATGTCTCCCAATTGTGGAAGTGCTTATTGGATGACTCCGCAGTTGTGCCTTTAGAGGATATTCAGGTGGATGACAGCCTGAACTACATTGAGAGACCCGTAGCCATTGTCGACAGGAAGGCGAAGGATCTGAGGAACGAGCGGGTAGAGTTGGTGAAGGTGTAGTGGTAGCACTGCAAAGGTTCAGAATGGACGTGGGAACCAGAGGATGAGATGAGGGAGCACTACCTAGAACTATTTCCAGCCCACAACAGACTTCGAGGATGAAGTCTGAGATAAGTGGGGGAGATTTGTAACACCTGGTTCCTTGTATGTATTTAATTCATAATTATTCATTTTTGTATAGAAACTCGACGAGTTGGAGGCCCCAAACTCGTCGAGTAGAGATGGATTGGGACGCGGGTTTAGAAGTCTACTCGACGAGTTAGGAAGCCTCAACTCGACGAGTAAGCTGACAGAATGAAACCCCATTTCCCAGGTTTTGCACCCTATTTAAACACATTAACCCCATAAGCTGGCCTCATTTCCAGCCTCCATTGTCCCAAACCCTAGCCTGGAAACCCTAATACACTTTTGAGAGTTTTGATCCAACTTTTGTGCATTCTTTGTGATTTTGAAAAAGAAGGTACTTGAAGAAGGAGCAAGGACGTGTAGGAGGAGAGTATATCCAGAAGTTGGGCTTCATTTCTGGTTCATCTGAGGTATAAAGCTCCTACCTTGTTTATAGCATGCTTAGATCTAGTTTCAGGATGCTTTCTTCATGTTTTCGTCCAAGAATGTTGGTTATTGGAATTTGGACGTTGTATGTGGGAAAACCCTTCATATATAGGGTCTTGAGGGGGATTTATGGCATAAAGGTGCCAATTTTATGGCCATGGAAGCCCCATGCAACTTTTAGACCATCTTTTTGGTCTTTTGAGCCAAGTAGGTAATGCATGAAAGTAAAGATAGGAACTTTACGTGACCAAACTGTCCTTAGAGTCCAGATCTATTACCTTATGGTCTATCTTGAAGTTTTGATGACTTTTGGAGTTGGATCTAAGCCATTTTGAGTAGGGTTAGAGTTTATTTCTTCTAGGATAGGTTTTAATGGGTAAAGTTGGAAACTTTACCCTCCTAGGTGTGTTTTCGACCCAGATCTGGAATATGGGACTTAGACTCGAAGAGTAATGGCTTAATGCATTAAGAAGGCTTAACAGACTGAAGAACTCGATGAGTTCATAGAGGAACTCGACGAGTTGGGTCGAAGTGTCATGATTCTGTTAAAAGTAAAGCCTCGACGAGTTGATTTGAAAAGTCTCGATTCTGTTGATAAGGAAGAACTCGACGAGTTTATGAAAGAACTCGACGAGTTGGATCGCGATCTCAGGGTTTTATGATTTATGGAACTCGGTGAGTTGAAGGGCCAACTCGGTGAGTTGAGTCAACTCGGAATGTTGACTTTGACCAGAGTGTTGACTTTGACTTTTACTTTGACCAAAGTTGACCCTTAAGGGGTTATGAGTATAAAAGGGGAATTAAGGAAATATTTTATGTGTAGGGACTGAGTTGGGTTGATTTCAGAGCCGGGGATTTTTCAGCTACTTTACAGCATTCGAGGTGAATTACCTTCCTGGTAGCAGTGGGTCTAAGGCACCAAGGCCGACCCACTTGTAACACCTGGAAACCAGAAGGGCAATTAAGGAAAGAAAAACCTCAAACCAAGAAGGCAACTCGTCGAGTTCAAGGGTGAGAACTCGACGAGTAGGAACATTGGGCATGCAGGAATTTAAGGACCAACTCGACGAGTTGGACTGGGTTTGGGAAACCCTAGATTCGGGATTTTGCATCCTATTTAAACACTTTATGGCCTAGGGTTTGGCCTCATTTCCAGCCTCCATTGTCCAAACCTTAGATCTCAAAACCCTAATGCTATAGTGAGCCATTTTAAGTGTTCTTGTGAGTGTTTAAAGAGCTTGGAAGGAAGGAAAGCTTGAAGGAACAAGGAAGAGTTGCTAGATCCAGAAACCTCACTCCATTTTCATCACTTTCTGGTAATCAAGTCTCAAACTTGACTCGTAGTTGATTAGATCCTCATCTTAGCATCTTTATGTGGATTTTGATCCAATTTATATGACTCTTGGGATTTGGACGTCCCAAGTGAGAACACTTCAGATCTAGTGTCTAGAGGGACTCTCATGGCATAAACTTGCCAACTTTATGGCCATGGAAGTCCCATGCAACCTCTAAGACTCTATTTTGGCCTTTGTAGCTCCAAAAGGTTATGCATGTGGATAAAGCTTGAAGCTTTACGAGATCTTCTTTCCCCTAGAGTCCAGATCTATGACCCCATGGGTTATCTTGTTGTTTTGGTGATATTTGGAATAATACCTTGGCCTTTTTGGGTTAGGGTTTAAGCTTACTCCATTTAGGAAAGATATTAATGGGTAAAGTTGGAAACTTTACCAATCCAAAAGCATTTTCAGTTTAGACTCAGAGTATAGAGTGTAGATCCAAAGGATAAGGGCTTAATGCATTAAGAAAGGCTAGCAGACTGAAGAACTCGACGAGTTGGGTCGAGGAATCCCGATTCTATTAAAGGGAAGAACTTGACGAGTTCATGGAAGAACTCGACAAGTTGGATCGCGATTCACAGTTCTATGATTCATAGGAACTCGACGAGTTGAAGGGCCAACTCGACGAGTTGAGTCAACTGGGAGCATTGACTTTGACTTTGACTTGGATGTTGACTTTGACATTGACTTTGACTTTGACCAAGGTTGACCTTGGAGGGTTGTGAGGTATATAATGAGTTTAAAAGGGTTGAGTAGAGCCCATATTTGGACAAGTGTATATGAGGGGTAGAATGTTTTTTTACCCCAGTGAGGACTTATAGGTAAGTTATGAGAATCCCAACTTAATTAGTTTATCTGATGACTAGTAGCTCGGGGAGCCGAAGGCTCAGCAGTTCGGGGATTTGTCAGCTAGCAGCCAGAGGATTATCTGCAGGATTTCAGCATCAAGGTGAGTTTCCCTTTGTGTGAACGGGTCTAAGGCACCAATGTCGGCCCATATATATATGTATGATTGTATGTTCCGGAGTGCGGTTCGATGCCGGGTGGTACCCGATGTCTATGTGCATGTCTAGCATACTAGTTGTCTGTGTGATACTTTTATGAGCCTGGTAGGGAGGTGAGTATGGGCGAGGGCCCGTATCTCATCACTAGCTGAGTGTGGACGGGGTTCCATATGTCATCATTAGTAGAGCAGGGACGGGGCCCAAGATAGGCGAGGCCTTAGGACTGGGTGGTACTCGATGAATGTATGCATATTTAGTTATACTTGTTTTCTTTGTGATACTTGTATGTGCCTGGTAGGAAGGTGAGTGTGGGTGTGGTCTCGTATCTCATCACGAGCTGAGTATGGATGGGGTTCCATATCTCATCATTAGCAGAGCAGGGGCGGGGACCAAGATAGGCGAGGCCTTAGGACTGGAGCATATAGTACTGTGTATGATTCTTTATGTTCTAGTATGATTATTGATATAGTTGTATGAGTATAGCGGGCGAGGCCCAGTAACAGGCGGGGCTTGGAAGAAACATATATGTATACCAAGCGAGGCCTGATGCCGGACTATTATGATGCCGGGCGGGGCCCGATGTAGGGGCGGGGGCCCAATATATGCGATTATGTGTATGGTATGTGGTAGGTTGGGGAGACCCACTAAGCTTCGTGCTTACAGTTGCCAGTTTTAGTTTCAGGTACTTTCGGTAGCAAGGAGAAGAGCTTGAGATGATTGCAGTGCACACACCATTTGTTTAGCTTGGGATGTTTATACTCTGATATATTTTGACAGATGTTATGATATTTTGAGATACACGACTTATGATTTTTATATGATGTTTGGATGACTATGGTTTTCTTAATGATTTAAAATGAAATTTTTGGTTATGATTTTTGGGACGTTTCACCACTAGTAGTTGTTTATAGTAGAGATGATTGTCTTTGTGATAATTGTCTGGTATGCCACTATCTGTAGAGATTTATGCGCTTGTATGCTATGTGTTATGTGGTAGTGCTAGGAGGGGTGGAATAGACCCCGTAACCGGTTAAGATAAACCGGAGGGTAGGTCAGGCACCCAGATATACCTGACAGTATGTTATGATATGTTATTATGTGGTAGTAGTAAGGGGTGAGATAGACCCCATAACCGGTTGAGATAAACCGGAGGGTAGGTCGGGCACCCAGATATGCATGACAGTATGTTATGATATGTTATTATGTGGTAGTAGTAGGGGGTGAGATAGACCCCATAACCGGTTGAAATAAACCGGAGGGTAGGTCGGGTACCCCAGATATGCCTGACAGGGTAGGTCGAGCACTGATATATGCTTGACATGGGTAGGTCCGGCACCCCAGATATGCCTGACAGGGTAGGTCGAGCACCCAGATATGCTTGACATGGGTAGGTAAGGCACCCCATATATGCCTGATAGGGTAGGTCGGGCACCCAGATATGCCTGGTAGTATGTGATTATATGGTGTGATGGGGGAACTCACTAAGCTTCGTGCTTACGGTTTACAGTTTTGGTTTCAGGTACTTCTTCTTTGGGAGGAAAGGGGACGACATGATTGCAGAGCATCACACTATGGTTTCCCGCACATGAGATCTTTGGGAATTGTACTCTGATTTTATTTGTTATGACATAACTTGGTTTCTTGATATACTGGTTTTGATGATGACATGGGTTAGTACTATTGATGTATTTTAGATCATTGGTTTTACAATTACTTAATTAAAAATGAAATTTTTTGGTCATGAATTTTGGGATGTTACACCAAGTCTTCATATATTTACCAACTTCCCCTATGGATCATCGGTCCAAAACATGCATCATGAGATAGAGACAATACAGAAAACTTTTGACCCAAACAGTGATTAAGTACATCCTTCTTGTAGGTCCAACATTCGTGAACATATAACTTCCACACCATGATTTCTTGTCCTTGTGGCAGCTATGGACCATTAGTACATAAAATACATAACATCAACGACTATACTTTTAGTCAAAGAACTAATGCGTTGGAATATCACCCATTCTTGAAAGCAACTTCCTTTTTAGATAGACCCATGTGACTTTCACACAGAATTTTCCTTAAGCATTTAAGATACCTTAATCGGGTATACCCCTTTTGAGCTTGATATGAGAAACTAGTGAGTGAAGCTTGAGAGAACTAGAGAAAAACAAAATGAGCCCACAAGCATGAAGAACTTCATAAGAATTCGAGCCTGGTGAAAGTAATTTCGAAATCTGAGTTCCAAAACCCATGCGTTGTAGAAAAAATAAGTCTCTCATGTCATTAATTACATGTAAAGACAAAAAGACACAGAGGAGATCACAAATCTTGAAAAAGAAACCATTGCATTTTTTCTAATAAAGCAATGACATCTATTGTCATTTTGTCCATGTGATGAGCATGCAGAAAGGTTTTGGACAAAAATACCCCTAATGCTCATTTCTTTTGTCAGTTATAGAACATCGATGTGATCCTTGATAATGACATTTCAACCTTGTTCCTTTACACTCTCTTGGAATCTCTTTGTGGTGAACCTCATAGCACATGCAAAGAAAGTGCAGATGGTTCCTGAACTTGAAAGTCCCATCGTAAATAAACTTGTGACCCAACTAACTATGCCATTTGTGCAATGTCTTTTATATTGAGAAACAAGAATTGACTTTCTTTTGACTTTGGCTAGCTGCAAAAATTGCTCCTTGAAAATGACTACACTGGATGGCTAAAGCAACACGCCACACACAACAATTTGATTATTATATCCTCTAACAAAACTAATATAATCCAAAACCTCCATAAATCTTTTAATCATAATAAAAAATATAGACAACACCTTTGTTTATTTATTTTTATTTATTTATTTATTTTAAGAAAGAGAGCAACTACAAAAATGTGAAATTAACAATTTCGGAATCTCTCTCATTTGCCACATCTTAACAACTGGTCTTAGGAACCCAAATGAATTTGGGTGGTTGAACATACCTCACGTTTTCGAAATATCTTTGATCAAAGGAAAAAATCATCATCTTGAGGTTTCAAAACACTCTTCTTCTTTCCTGGACACATTTGATTCCAGTGCTTCATTCTAACTCCATTGGTTTTCTATGTTTTGGGTACAAAAGATGTACTATTGGGAACCCAAACTTACTTCATCTTCCTTGGTTCTGGAGATGCATTCTTTTCAACCCACATCTCCTTTGTTTAAAGCCTCTGCTTTCGTTTCTTTGATTATATTGCCATGTAAGAAGATTTAGTGAACCAATAGCATACTTTAAAAAACTTACCAGCTTGAGCTCTTTCAATGCTTGGAGTTTAAGTCTTGATAGGGTGACATGAAGTCTTCACAGCTTGATATGGCTTAACAGTGCCAAAAGTCTTTTCAGCTTGAACAAACTTATAAGTATGAACTGATTTGTCGGCGTGTGAAATGTTGACAGTGCAAACTCTCTCAGCTTGAGGCTTGTCAGTGCAAGAGCTGATGTGATGTTCATCAAGGTGAAAACTAGAGTTTCTTGATGAACATTCCACGGGTACATCTTCTGTTTGAACACTTACAGATGAAAAACTTTTCTTCTTCACATCCTTTCTTTTATCTTTTCTTTTAGATCTAACACCTCTTTCTCCCTTTCAATCAAAATATTCTTTAAGTCTTCTATATCTTCTTGTTTTTAATTGATGATATTGTCTTTCAGATCAAGTTCAGCAATGAAGAACATAGATAGAGGAGCCTTTGGATCATACAACAGATCTGGAAAACATGATAAAGGGCTTACATCGATTGCTCTTTTATTTTTTGAACTATTATGTTTTTCTTCTTCATCAAGAACATTTGTACCTTTGTTGATCCTTCCACTTATGAATTCTTCTCTCATCTGATAAACATTATAAGGACCAAACATACCAGATACAATTAGATAATTCCAAAGATAAGAAAACATACCATACTCTCTCTTTTGAATGCCTGAAATACTCTTTATATCTGAATGATTGTATAAGATATCTTCTTCTTCTTCTTCTTCTGATTTTCGAGTTTCTGAATAGTGAATGACCTTTTGAATCTTCCACATATCCTAGAACGAATGTTCTAGCATGCTCTAATACCAATTGAAAGTCCCAAACCCTTTTTAGATTCGTAGATCAAATACAAACAAGAAAGAACAATAAAGGACAATCAAGAACACAAAAGTATCACAAAGTTGTCTTTCACCAAGAAAGGGGTTGTTTTCACTAAGAAAACAAGTTGCCACAAACACGGTCACCAAGATGTTCACACATTAGGGTTTCACCCTAATGTTGTGTGTGTGTGTGTATATATATATATATATATATATATATATATATATATATATATATATATATATATATATATATATATATACTAAACTATACTAGTGAATCCCTTCAATCAAGGGATTGTATCTAATCTACATATAAACTAATCTGGTATAAAAGGAATGTATCAAATCAGATCTTCTCCAGATTCGGACATCAGCACCAACACATCAGACGCTGATCAGAGCATCAACTTCATAGAGTCACACTGATTAGGGCATCAACATCAATTTATGGAGATCAGCTTCAAGTTCAACTTCAGAGGATAGTACCATCAGCAAGTGTCATCAGCATGTCACATAACCATCAGTGTGTTGTCAGTATATAACCATCAGCTTCTGGACACACTGATCAGTCTTCAGTAGATGGTGTCTTCATGCCTTTGGTGCTGATAGAGTATTCAGGGTCTTTTAGTCATCAAGGGATGTTCTTCAGTCTTTGATATATGAAATCCCAGAAGCATATCTCAGATTAACTAACTACCTATAACTATAGTGTATATATTTTGCATCATCGAATCTATATAATTGAGTGACCCAACACTTATTGTATGCATTGCATGTGTACTGTGGTATATGGTATTTTGGGGAACTTACTAAGCTTTGGCTATAGTTGTGGATTAATGTTTTTAGGTACTTCTTTTGATAAGGGGAAGGCAAAGGAAAAGGTGTAACTGTACACACATCATCAACTTTATGTTTAAGACTTCCACGATGATTTTTATTTACATTATGATCTTGGATTTTGGGATCGTGATTTTATGAACAAATGGATTTTATCTTGATTATGGTTTTATGAAAATGGGTATTATCTTATTTAAAATTAAAAACTTTATTGTGAAAATTAGGACGTTACAATACAAGCATGGAAATCTCCGCTTCCGCACCACGAATCCACTATTTTACCTATTTTAGTTTTTTATTTGTATATTTGACATATGCTTGCTTTTCTTTAGACTATGCACAAAGAAAGTCTATGTATTCATCAAAGTATCTAAGTGTTCTCTAAGTCCCTTTGGTTATGTTCTTCAGCGTCTATCTTCGCTTTGAAAATGTTATCGGGCATCTTAGCTGGTAAGGGTTCATTCAGATCTTAAGGAATTAAGTTAATACTGAAACAAACATTATTGTAAATATTCCCATGGTCACAAAAAGGTAGTGATATTTCCATAAATAGAAGGGTCATTTTGGATTACTCACAAGATATGATTTAGGCATAATATGAAATATGAGAAGAATAAAGGACTAGTTTTCTAATTTATCATTAGGTGGCGTATTAACTAGAAAATAAAGGAATAAAAGAATCTAAGTGTAGTTTTCCTTATTTTAATTGGTAAATATTTATCCCTTAAATTAAGGGATTTATATGCCAATTCAAGAGGATAATATGTGACACATTAACCTATCTAACCATAGGCGTAAAACCGGAAAAGATTTCCCTCTCATTTTCTCATCCTTCTCGATTTCTTCTAGCTGGACCTCGACCTTCCTCCCTTTTTGCTTAGGTTTTTCAAGTTTTTCCACAACAAAGAAGAAGATTGTTGTCATTTTGCTTGGTTATTGTCTTGGGGGTACTTCCACAAGAGAGAAGTTCTAGTTTTGGGCTATCCATCATCTAAGAAATCAAGCAAGGAATGGATCTACACAAAGAAATGTATACTGTGACATCCCCATTTGCACGGTCATAAAATACCCTATTTATGCTTATTTTAAAACAGAGTGTTCTTTTGTAAATGTGGAATTTGTCACATAAAATTATTTTCAAAAAAATGTTTTTCATTGATTATTAAAAACTTGGGATGTCATAACCGATACAAGAAACATAAGCATAAACATAGTCATTACATGCATTACAACATCTAATGGCCTACATTTCCTCGAATCTTTCATCAGATCCAAACATCATGTATCTTCGTACCACTACCTGTGATACAAAGAAACTAAGTGGGTCAGGTTGGGAAGCCTGGTGAGTACATAGGGTTTTCAACCCTTAATAATATAATTAATTTGTTTAATTATCTATTTCACATCAAACAATTAACCAATTACTCATCCCCATTTTCTTTTATATTCATATCCAAGGAATCTATCCGAAGAATCATCGCGCAACATCGAGTTGACAGTACTATTTCAGGGATTTCTCTGCAATACATGTCAGTAAGGAATACAATACATCATATGAACACATAAGTCATCACCTACAAGTTGCAAACATGTCTGTGTTCCATTGGACTGTCTAAAAAAGTTTGTGGTCGTCATCTATACTCTGTTAAATGACTACATCGTTAGTACAATAGTACTATTAAAGTCGTAGCCTATTATCATCATTTTTATCTCTCAACACCCATCACCATCATCATCTGTCATCTCTCATCACCCATCACTATCCACTATAATATAAGTATAAAAATACATATACAGTAAATATCATATAAAAATCATCTTATATTATTTCACCTAACACATACCCTCTTAATCACATATAATAAGCACATATAGAATTTAATTATCTAAATACTTCATATCTATGTGTAAGATGAAAGTAACTATGCACCCACTTGTTAAAAGTGGATGAATGGTGAGTGGGGCAACGCTTCGCCTAATACCTTAGCTTTTCCATTTGAAAGACCTAGGTATAATTATCACTAAGTCTTAGTCTTATATTTCTTGCGACTAATGATAGTCTAGATTCCTCAACAATCCCAATAAATACTGATCTATAAATGATAAGGAGAAACCATGTAAGATCATATCGGATGTAGGGTCCATTTGGTATACAAAGTACACTGTTTGGAAATCCCACTTTAAACACCTCACTAAATCTAGCCTATAAATCACCCCCGTAAGTAGATCATTCAGTATTATGATATGAAATCACTGATAAATCTTATTTATAAATTCATAACAACAATTATGATTATAAATATAAGTTACACTTAAATTAAGATAAGTGTAGCTTAACTTACCGAGATTTTCCTAACAAAATTATGGAAATTGTACCGGTAGAACTCCGAATCAAGAGATCCTACTAGTCGAGCTTAGATGCCTAGAGCTTTGCTAAGCTAAATATTCTAAAATCTCGAAGAAAGACCTAAAAAACCAGGCTTAGAAGTTGAGAGGGAGTTAAGAAATGGTGTAGAGATGAATAAGGGCAACAAAGGGTATTTATAGTGAAAAATCGAGGAAGGCGCGCCGAGCCCTGGCTCTGGTCGGCCTTCCTCCTCGCGACATGTGGCAACTGAAGAGTGGTTCGATGTGGCCCCATTCTAGAAGCGGGCAATGAGCCTATATGCACGTGGCGTTGACGGGAATTTTTCAAAAAATCGTTTCTTCTTCATACGAGCTCCATTTTACACGTTCTTTTTAGCCACATGTAGCTATCTAAGAGATCTACAGGTTTCATTAAGACTATATTGGCTAATTCTCACTTTACTTTGAAAGTTATATTTTTAACAAGATTAGACTGTTAAAGTCCGTGTAAAAATCCTAACTATCTCGTATGAATTCCATTCTTGATTGTCTTTGTATTGATGGAATCCTATTCACGAGATATTCAATCCACTTTTAGATTGTTTCGGCTAACAATAAACCGATTTGAATTTTGATATCAGTGTCCGCACTGCTGCGCTGAAACTTTGTAAAATCATAACTTCCTCATGTGAAGTCAGATTTGGACGTTCTCTATATGCATGCTCTCGCTTTTACGATTACTAGGAATTTCATTTAGATCACCTAGGCTAATAAGCAACCTATCTCCGATTCACCTTTTATGACACGCATAGTCGTTTCGGTTAATCACAGAACTTCGAAGAAACATAACTACTTCATACGAAGTCGGATTTCAGAGTTCTTTATATGTATGGGATCCTCTACGCCTACTACAACTTTAGCTAAGATTATTTATCCTAAATAACCTTCTGTCAAAATGTATTTTTATCGCTTATTGATAAATTTGTTGGGTTTTGAGCATTCTAACACTTCCTAAGTGTACATGCAACCCTATTAAACCTTGTATCTATGTTTGTCTAAGATACATGCAAAATATTATTTTCCAAGGTTTATAACCTATCTAGCATGGCATGGGGTACTTTTAACCATAAAAGAACTAGATGAATTACATACCTTTTGTTGATTGTTGATTCCTTGGAGTTTGAGAGCCAAGCACCAATAATGTGAATGCCTCAAATGGAAATCACAAATCACCACAAACTTGGAAAATGTATGAGAGAGTATACTAACTCTTGATTTTTGCCACCACACTTACACACACATTAGTGTCTTTTTCATGCAACATAAGCTTGTTTATATAGTGTACATGGTTAGGGTGAAACCCTAATAACCCATGTCTTTTCCTCTTCTAAGGATCCATGGGTAAAAGCTCCATGGATCATCCATGGACTTCCATATAAGCTTAGCCCATTCCCAAATGAGTGTTAGCCCACACCATATAAATATAATAGCCCATGATTTAATTAGTCTTCTTTTTAATCACTAAATTAATTCATAATTAATTCAAGATTAAAACTAATTAAGTAACATGACTTTATATTAATATATTATAACTTATAATATATTAATAACTCGTAAGTATACAACTCTCATAAAAATTATCCATAACTAGTTCGGGTGAAGTGCAACCCAAATGGACCATGCCGGGTCGGGTCAAGTATATACCAAATAAGTTATGGACTTAGACACCTTATCCAACAGACTCCCACTTGGATAAGTCTAATAACTGTATTTGCCTATATTACTTCAGGAACCAACCGCCAATCATAGCTCTCGAAAACTCTTGTGAACTATGAAGCGCCATTTTAGATAAGTGATCATATAATCCTCTGCTCTCATGATATCAGCCGGACAAATACATGGAACAATGTCTTACTTATTGTCTAGCAGTTGTTTCTCGATTTCCGATTTGTTTGACAAAGAACTTAACTGAACACATCAATTTAGTTCTGACCGGGCCCGGTACATGGGTCAACACAAAATCATCGAGGGGCCCAGATATCGCTTCTATTTCAAGAAGGAACAGATAAACTTCGACTCATATGCTTGTTCTACTACTTATTGAATTGCACACAAAGGCACGTTTTATAACATCAAGTTATTGATGCGTTTACGTGCAATCAATGCACAACCAACTCATAGGTAACAACTCATATCTCTAGGTTTGAAGACTTATATGATATTACCGTCTCACGATCACTTGAGATAAATTCCATGAAGTGATACAAGTGAGCCTGGGTTTATTCCAATACTCATAACTTATGAGTACTCATGAATGTTGTAGCAACCATTGCTATGGCTAAACACCTTTAGTCATCTACAATCCCAATTCATGACAGTCTTGATTCATACCTACTTCCGACATATGACCGACTGTGGAGAGTTTGAATAAATTAATTATTCTGGAAGTCAAAACATGCAAAACTGAAACAATAGTAAATAATTGACAATGATAGCAACACTTTACTCATAAATAAATCACAAATTTTATTCATCATCAAACGTCGATTACATTTTACAAGTTTCAGAAAAGGTTATCTAATCTGTAAAACTAATATCGTCCCTCAGCCCGATGCGCCTCGCATGCTGCAAATGCTTCACCCTCGTCAGTCCCTTCGTAAGGGGATCCGCAGGGTTCTCATCTGACGATACCCTCTTTGCCACGAGGAGTCCCTCTTCTATCTTGTGTCTTATGAAGTGATATTTTCTGTCAATGTGTCGGGATCTGCCATGATCTCTTGGTTCCTTGGCTAAGGCAACCGCACTATTGCTGTCACAGAAAATCTCCATAGGCTCCTTAATAGCTGGTACAACTCCAAGGTCTCCGATGAAGTTCCTCAGCCATATCGCCTCCTTTGCCGCTTCACTCGCTGCTATGTACTCTGATTCACAAGTCGAATCAGCTACAGTCTCCTGTTTGGAACTCTTCCAAGTGATTGCCCCTCCATTTAAGGTAAAGACCCAGCCCAACTGAGAGCGGAAGTTATCCCTATCAGTCTGAAAGCTAGCATCACTATACCCTACTACTCTCAAGTCATCACTCCCACCAAGGGTAAGGATCCAATCCTTAGTCCTCCGCAGGTACTTGAGAATATTCTTTACCGCAGTCCAATGAGCCTTGCCAGGGTTCCCCTGATATCTGCTGACCATGCTCAAAGCGAAGGCCACATCAGGACGGGTACAAGTCATAGCATACATGATCGAACCAACAGCGGAAGCATAAGATAATCGACTCATCTCAGCTATCTCATCTTCTGTACTCGGGCTCTGAGCCTTGCTCAGTTTGGCATTGCTTTAGATCGGTAATTCTCCTTTCTTGGAATTCTGCATGTTGAACCTTTTCAACACCTTATCCAAGTAGATACTCTGACTAAGTCCAATTAGTCTTTTACTCCTTTCTCTTAATATCCTTATCCCTAGGATATAGGTAGCTTCTCCAAGGTCCTTCATAGCAAAGCACTTCCCAAGCCAGGACTTAACCTCCTGCAAGGTTGGGATGTCATTTCCTATGAGTAGTATGTCATCCACATACAGTACCAAAAAGCTAACTATACTCCCACTAGCTCTGACATACATGCAGGACTCATCTTCACTTCTTGAGAAACCAAATTCTTTGACCTTCTCATCGAAACAAAGATTCCAACTTCGAGATGCTTGTTTCAATCCATAAATGGATTTCTCAAGCTTGCACACTCTATTGGGGTACTCTGCACTGACAAAACCTTCTGGCTGATTCATGTAAACATCCTCAGCCAACTTTCAGTTAAGGAAAGCGGTTTTGACATCCATTTGCCATATTTCATAATCATGAAATGCAGCAATGGCTAGCATAACCCTAATAGACTTAATCTTTGCTACTGGTGAAAAGGTTTCATCATAATCAATACCCTGAGTCTGAGTAAACCCCTTCGCAACCAGTCGAGCCTTATAAGTGTGCACCTTCCCATCCATGTCGGTCTTCTTCTTGAAGATCCATTTGCACCCGACTGTCTTACGGCTTGGTACATTGTCAACCAAGTTCCAAACTTGATTGTCATACATGGACTGTATCTCGCTGTCCATAGCCTCCTTCCATTTAGCAGACTCTGGGCCTGCCATGGCTTCCTTAACACTGTTAGGTTCATCCAGATTTACCAGTGTACTGTCACTGATAAATGTATCACCTTCCGTAGTAATATGAAATCCATAATAAAACTCAGGTGTGTTCCTAACCCTTGTGGAACGCCTCGGAAGTATAGACTCGTCAGCTGGATCAACAGGAATTTCCTCCTCAAGTTGATTGCTAGTGTCTGAGGTTTCTTCACCAATTGAGTCTTGAATTTCTTCAAGGTCAATTTGCCTCCCACTGTCTCCTTGGTTTATAAATTCTCTCTCTCGAAAGACCCCTCTCCTAGCCATAAAGACCACATTCTCACTGGGTCTGTAGAAGAGGTAACCAAAGGATTTTTGTGGGTAGCCGATGAAAATACACCTTTCACTTCGAGGTTCGAGCTTGTCATGAGTTTCTCGCCTCACGAAAGCCTCGCAACCCCAAATCTTGATATGGTCCAAATTGGGAACTTTCCCAGTCCACATTTCATGAGGTGTTTTGGCAACCTTCTTTGTAG
The DNA here is from genome assembly GCF_052849685.1 of Lactuca virosa. NCBI lineage: Eukaryota > Viridiplantae > Streptophyta > Magnoliopsida > Asterales > Asteraceae > Lactuca > Lactuca virosa. The sequence goes on along the minus strand of NC_136430.1, from coordinate 343,768,191 downwards.
GGACTAGATTAAGGATGTGGGCGGCAGTCTCTAAGGCATAGCCCCAAAAAGAGATTGGTAGCGAAGCTCGACTCATCATAGAGCGAACCATGTCCAACAAAGTTCGATTGTGCCTCTCAGCTACACCATTCAGCTGTGGTGTCCTGGGAGGTGTCAATTGTGAGACAATCCCACACTCCTTAAGATAGTCGAGGAACTCAGTACTAAGATACTCACCACCTCGATCGGATCGAAGCATCTTAATGTTCCTGCCCAATTGATTTTCTACTTCCTGTTTAAACTCTTTAAACCTTTCAAAAGTTTCTGACTTATGTTTGATTAAGTAGACATAACCATATCTACTAAAATCATCAATAAAAGTCACATAATAGCGATTAGCATCCCTTGTGGCGGTTTTGAATGGTCCACATACATCAGTATGTATAAGGTCCAACAAACCCTCACCCCTTGCACAAGTACCAGTGAAGGGTGATTTTGTCATTTTTCCAAGTAGACAAGACTCACAACTATCATCCGACTTGAGGTTGAACGACTCCAAGACTCCATCCTTTTGGAGCTGGCCTATGCGTTTCTTGCTTACATGTCCAAGACGACAATGCCACAAAGATGCTTTATCCAAGCTAGTAGAAGAATCAATACACAATACATTATTTCCTAAATTATCTAAAACCGATACAGCTTCATACACACCATCACAAGGTAATGCTTTAAAATAAAGAACATTATTAAAGAAAGCATTAATACTACCAACTTCATTATCAAAAGAAAAGGTAAAACCTTGTTTGTACAAAGCATGAAAGGAAATAATATTCCTCGCCATTTCAGACGAGTACACACATTTATTCAAATCTAACTTTAACCCACTATCTAGCAACAAAGTATAAACTCCAATCTTGGTAACAGGTGCAACCTTCTTGTTCCCCATGATTAAGTTTATCTTTCCGTGCTCCACATCCTCACTTCTTCTTAGGCCCTGCAAGTCACAACAGATGTGAATACCACAACCTGTATCAAGAACCCAAGAATTAGAATATGGTGAGTTATTAGACAATATAGTGTAAATACCTGCATGGGATGGTTTCACTTTCCCATCCTTGACATCCTGCAAGTACTTTGGGCAGTTTCGCTTCCAGTGCCCCTTATTTTGACAGTAGAAGCATTCAGCATCCTTAGGGATGGCAGAAGGAGTGATAGAACCACCTTTGGTTCCAGATGAGGAGCCTTCAAGGGACTTTCCCTTGGTACCCTTCGAAGGGTGCTTCCTCTTCTTCCCTTTGCCTTGCCCGATAGCCAAAACAGGGGTAGTAGTAGGAGTAGGAGTAGCAACCGACTTACTTTTAAGACCACTTTCGGCAGTCTTCAGAAGTCCTTGAAGCTTACTGAGTGTGACTTCCTCCTTGTTCATGTGGTATGTCATACGAAATTGATCATAACACGATGGCAAGGAGTGCAAAATGATATCAATTGCCAACTCCTCAGGGAAGTTCACATTCAGTTTCATTAGTCGATCCACATACCTTTGCATTTTCTGCATGTGGTTCGTGATTGGTTCGCTATCCTTCATACGGGTAGTGATCATGGAGGAGATTATTTCATACCGCTCTTGACGAGCACTCTGATGGTACCTTTCCATCAGATCCTGATGCATCTCAAAAGGGTAATAGTCCTCATAGGACTTTTGGAGTTCAGCTGTCATGGTGGCCATCATGATGCATGCCACCTTGGTGGCATCTCTTTCATGTGCCTGATACTCAGCGACCTCCTCAAGAGTAGCAGTGGACTCATCAAGCTCCTTTAGCTCCTTATCGAGGACATATTCCTTGTCCTCGTAACGAGTAACCATCCTGATGTTCCGGATCCAATCCATGAAGTTGGAACCATCAAAGATGACCCTCCCACAAAGGTTCATGAGGGAAAAGGAGCCAGTAGAGTTAGAGCCCGAAGCTTTGTTGTTGGAAGACATCTGAAAAGAAGAAAACAAGTTTAGATTAGATATATCGAATCCTTAATAATACACCCAAATGTAATATTAAGGCTAGGATCCAACACAATATATTATAACTTAGAAGAGGGATGCCGTAATCTAAGCTATAATATATTTGAAGGTAGGTGAATGACGATTCACCAATTTCCACCATGAAAACGAAATGAATTATTAGGTTTAATTGGTTTTTGAAATTCCTAGATTCTTTTGAGATTCATTGAATTTTTCAATGGCATGTTTCAATCTCGATTGTGCCCTTCAAGTTTTGTGACTAGGATGCCGAGGATCACAAAACAAGGTGTGAATAACCATGCAAATTCACTTGGTACCCTTAATATTATCACCTAATCAATGTGCCGGTTAACCACACACGCTCCACCGATCTATGATAAACATTAAGTCACCCTTCGTGATCCTTACTAGTCCAAGTTAGTGTGCCGGTTAACCACACACGCTCCACCAACGACTTGGTAAGGTACAAAGTGTGAATTTCATGGGTTAGCACCATATTCACATTTTCCTAAAGTAACTAAGATTGGGAATTTATAAAAGGTTTAGTTACTTTATAATATTCATCATACTTTTAATGAGAATTTATAAGTCCTTATCCTACCCGTTCGGCTAACGACCCTCCACCAGTCAAGCAAGCGGTGGGTGAGAGTGGACACCCATTAAGTTGCCATTTTATAGGCAACAACCTTATACCCACCTTATAGACTGGCTTCGTGAATGAGGCGTACTAGCGGTAAGACGACTTTGATCTTATACATATATATAATAATTAACCATTAATGTTATAAATAGTATAAGGGTTGAATTTTAACTTTTAAAACTCTAAGGGTTTGGAATTAAAGTATATTAAAGTGTGTGTAACTTTACAAATTCCAAAACTTGAGGACAAGTTTTGAAACTATTCAAAACTTTTCATTTCATAACTTATGAATTAAAGGTTCATAAAAATGAAGACTCTTCATTTCCATGTAACTTATGTGTTTTAAGTGTGTGTTTAAAAGAAGTGACCTTTGGATATCCATAACTTGAGGACAAATTATGGACTCCATTAAAACACATAAATGATCAAGAATTTATCCTAAACAATTCAGCAAATAATTCCTATCATCTTCTAAATTCATAAGAACATGAACATGATCATCAAAGTTTCAAGAATTATATGAACACATACAAAGCATGAAATTTTGATATAAGCTATTGTAAATGGATTAGAACAACCATTACACCAAGTAAAACAAGTTTTAAAACACCAAAACAGTTTAGGGTAATGTTTCTAGTCCATTTCTAGCAGCAAAAGTCGAAAATCTGCATTCTGAGGCTCCTACTCGCCGAGTGCACGAACCTACTCGCCGAGTAGGATGAGTTTACTCATGAACTCGGCGAGTCCCCCCATGGACTCGGCGAGTTCATCAGGCAGACAGCAAAAAAATCGACTTTTTTCACTATTTTGCATCAAGTATCAAACAAACAAGCCTAGGCTCTGATACCACTGTTGGGTTTTGAGCATTCTAACACTTCCTAAGTGTACATGCAACCCTATTAAACCTTGGATCTATGTTTGTCTAAGATACATGCAAAATATTATTTTCCAAGGTTTATAACCTATCTAGCATGGCATGGGGTACTTTTAACCATAAAAGAAATAGATGAATTACATACCTTTTGTTGATTGTTGATTCCTTGGAGTTTGAGAGCCAAGCACCAATAATGTGAATGCCTCAAATGGAAATCACAAATCACCACAAACTTGGAAAATGTATGAGAGAGTATACTAACTCTTGATTTTTGCCACCACACTTACACACACATTAGTGTCTTTTTCATGCAACATAAGCTTGTTTATATAATGTACATGGTTAGGGTGAAACCCTAATAACCCATGTCTTTTCCTCTTCCAAGGATCCATGGGTAAAAGCTCCATGGATCATCCATGGACTTCCATATAAGCTTAGCCCATTCCCAAATGAGTGTTAGCCCACACCATATAAATATAATAGCCCATGATTTAATTAGTCTTCCTTTTAATCACTAAATTAATTCATAATTAATTCAAGATTAAAACTAATTAAGTAACATGACTTTATATTAATATATTATAACTTATAATATATTAATAAATCGTAAGTATACAACTCTCATAAAAATTATCCATAACTAGTTCGGGTGAAGTGCAACCCAAATGGACCATGCCGGGTCGGGTCAAGTATATACCAAATAAGTTATGGACTTAGACACCTTATCCAACAAAATTCTGTAAAAGACTTATAATATATAGTCTGCGATGCGCAATACTAGCAATCTCCCTATTCGAGGATTCAAATTATAATAACTATCACTTATTATATCTTTATTGTCTAGCCCGAAATTGTGGGCGTTAAATATACTTACATTCTCATATATTTAGGGTTTTAGTTTGTTAAACCCTTTCAACATGTAGATCTCTCCACGACTGATCAAATGCCTTCAATTGTTAAGATCAAACCAATCTAGAAGCCAAATTCATAGTTAATGAAAGATCTAGTATGCTCAAGACTCATATTAAAGTGATATTGGTAATTAACATATGATCCTAAGGGTCACACTAACAACAACTTGATACAAATGATTATTTATTAGAAATTGATTTTAATAAACATTCAATAAACTCTTATAATTAATTAGAAATTATTTATTTCTAGGAAAAATAAATTTCATTAGCAAGTAACATAATATATCATAAGGTATGATTTATTAAGTCATGTACATCTTTTTAGACTAGAAAGACTTTTGTCTTTTAGCTAAAGGAATGATGTTTATATATTATAAAAGCTTAAATGAAATTTTATAAAATTTTTGTCTTCTTTCTTTCTTATTTTCGAAAATAAGCTTGGAGGACATGAACTGGTTTATTTTGATTTGTTTGTTATAAGAGACATGCTTTAGAAGCATGTCTTCAATGATATAACAAACTATAGACTTTAGAGGTATGGAAAAGCCTAAAAGTATCAAGACCTAATGGTCAATAGTTTTGGCTTAAAGGCTTGCCTTTTGCTTCTTTCTTTGGTATGAAAACCTTAACATGAAGAGAGGTGTGAGACTCTCTCACTTTTGTTCATCCTTTTGAAGAAAACTTGCTTCTTAATACTACCTTTAAGTTCTTATTTTCATATGAACTTAATGCTTTAGAGATTAAGAGTTCCACACAAGATTAGCATCTTAAATCAAGTTAGTTACGTGTTGGTGTGTCAAAGGTTCTACCTTATCCATCAATTTCCAAGCCTCCCCTAGAGGATTCAATGTCTAAAAAGGTTGCCAAACTCTTCTTCTTCTTTGGTTCTTGTTTTCTTTCCAAACTTTGCAAGAAGATCCATGGTTGGTTATAACTTGTTTATAATTGTTCAAAAATACTCAAGTCTTCTGTTGCTAAACTCGTATTTTTGAAACTAATTTTTGAATAAAACCCAAAGATTGGTATCAGAGCCATCCTTTCAAGTTTGGTTAGATTTTATGATTTTTTGAAATCTTAGTTTTTGGAAAATATGGATAACTTGTTTTTGTAAGAATAAGAGTTCATACATATTTTCTATGACAACTTTATAATTGTTATTTTTGTGATAAAAGCTTTCATGTATATTTTGTCATTTAAAGTTGTCTTAGAAAAACAAAGGTTGTTTAATGTATATGTTAATATGTATGATGTTTATAAATTATCCAATGACCATTGTGTTATTATGTTTGTTGTTTTGTTGAAAAAAGGTTATAATAATTTATTTATTCATATGATATGTAATAAATTAAATATAATAGTTTTCTTGATTTATTTTTGTACGTAATAGATTTGTTTTTATAAATAATTTATTTGTACAAAAATGTAACAAAAAAAAGACAAAAGGTTAATTTTCGCAAGTAATAAGTCTGTAGTGAAAATAGTAACAGTTTTTGTAAATTGTCGCTAAAATTGTCACTGATGGTTGTTTGCTTAAAGGTTGGACGTTTTGCAACATTTCTGCAACACTTTCTGAAAGTGTTGCATGTTGTTGAATTATTACCTTCAGAAAGATTTTTCAACCTTTTACAAGCTATGAGTGTTTTCTCAAGTGGCAGCTTCTACAACAACATTATTAGAAGTTTTTTGGTCCCTTTAAATGTCCATTTACGAATGGACTTGACATTTTTTGTGTTGGATCACAAAAATGTCATTAGTTGGTTATGTTTATACACATATGTTTTATGCATGCTTGTGTTTTTATTTTATTGATTATTATGTGTGGTTGATAAATTAGTTTTTCAAATGCTAAAATAATTTTGAACAAAATAAACATCACATGGAGTTTGGTTTTCAAAATTTATAATGTGGACATAAGATGTAACAAATTATTGTTTTAAAATAAAATCTAGTTTTATAAAAACGTTAATAACGGTAAATTATAAAATACTCAATTATAAGTTTTAAAATGATGATTTTTCTAACTTATACAAACTCCAAATATATAAGTCATAAAAGAAAGTTTTATTAAAGATATACAAGGTTCAAATGCGCTCAAAATCAAACTTTGGTTATTAAATTTTAAAATTGAACTGTGTAAAATTATATAAAAACTAGCTTTTTATATAGAACATTTAAAAGTGATTTTCTTTTTGAAAATTGGTATCATGGATTATTATATGCATGTAATAAGAATGATATCATATGTTTTTTAAACTAGAATTATAAAACAAAAAAGAACCCTTACAAACCTCAAATATATGCAATCTGTTTTAAAGAACAATTACACATCTCTTGTATGTAGTAGTAGGATATAGGTCACCTAACCGCTTAGTGTTATCTTTTGAAGGTCAGGGTGTATTCACGATTTCTAAAACCAAGTTATATGCCGATTACACAACTTTTTCAAATTGGATGATTTGATCGAAAATCTTTTGTGATAAAGGTCACATAAGCAAGAGAGATTTGGGGTACAGATAAGATCAAACATGTCTAATTAAATTTGTTATTAGCGATCTCATAAATCTAGGAATTATATAGTAGAATATAATTTATAATCAATATCTACCGGGTTGGATTCAAATGAATGGGATAAAGGTTACCTAACCATTTATTTTTTTGCAACTTGGATCCTAGACTTTGATAATTAATGTTTTTGGAAACTAAAAGGGTATTAATTATTAAAGGTTTAAATATTAAAAATACTAAATGAATTTTGTTAAAATTTTGTAGGAAAATAATCCATTCTCATTACCATGAATTGTCATTTCCTTTAATGACTTGAAAAAACAATAACATTCAATAGATACAACTTCAATGAATGGGTTCATGTCTTGAGAGACAATCTCGTGAGAGATATGAAATTGTATACACTTAAAGGTCCTGGTCCTAAACAACTTGCTTTGATCAATAGACATGACCATGATGCCTAGTAAAGACATCATTGTGATGCACATGATGCTTCTAACATCATACGAGGAATAGTTATTCCTGAATTTCAGGAAGTCTAGGATAATTTAGATATATATCTGATGATATATCATGTTAAGCAATATTCCAATAAATACAGTGTTATTTTGTTTTTAAACTAGTTCAAACATTAGATAGTGCAAGGCTAAAAGAGTCACCTTGTGTGATCTAAAAGGCCAATTTTTTATGGATTGAACACCTTTAAGACCAAGAAGTCCAATAAGGCTCACATATATGGATCTTGTTTCTTTTTTGGAGATACTGGACACTGGAAGAGGAGCTGCTCCTCTTATCTGAAAAGAAATTCTGGAAGAGACTAATATTCCTGGTATCTACTAGATATAACTTATACTTTTCATGTAAAGCTTAAGTACTTGGTTCTTAAATGTTAATCTAGTATTTGTAAATGGCTTGCAGATATTCACAGAAAAGTAACCAACTGAGCACAAACAAGTTGGAAATATGCTCTTGGAGTTTAGTTTAATAGTTATTCTTAGAACATAATGTACTTGTATTATAAAACAATGTTTGTTTTGGAACAATGTATGTTTTAATTTAGTTTGTCTAAATATATGTCTCAGTTAATTTATGAATGATTGACAATTTACTTAAATCGTTTTTATAACGATCACCTTCATATTCGGAAATGATTAAACTTCTATTTATGAGACTGGATCTCTTAATAGAATAATAAAGTAAATATTTTTATAAATAACAAGTTCTATATGAAAAGTACCTTTGACTTAAAGTTGTTTTGAATCAAACTTATCTTTAACATTGTTATCTTTATTATATAAATGTCATTCACATATTCCAATTTCAAGAAAGGGGTCTTTGAAGGCGAATAATGTAGTTTTTTTGACATATGTAAATCTTATTTATATATATATATATATATATATATATATATATATATATATATATATATATATATAAGATTCCTAATGATATTTTCACTAAGTAGTAGAGAAAATAATTATTAAAGAGCTATACATTATGGTGTATGACTTTTTTTTCTAATAAATGTCCAAGATTTAGCACAAGATACCAAATCAACTTTATTAACAACTATAGTAGTTATAATTATATTTTACATGGTAAATAATAATTGTGAAATCTTGATTGAAGCTTTCAAGTATAAAGTTGAGATAAAAACCGGGAAGAACTATCTAAAGCCTTAATGATAATAAGTGATGAATTAAATCTTACTTAGTATGATTTACTTTCTATTCAGTAAAAATGTCTTCCTTTTATTTTCTTGGGATAATACCTAGAACACTATCAATTGTACCTTGAGTACAAATACCAACTAATAAGTAGATAGAACATTTTCTCTATAATATTTATTATGGAAAGGCTCCATCCCTATCTTATTTAAATGTTTTATGGATTTGAAGTCTGTATTGAACTAAAGCTTCTAAATCCAAAATCTACTAAATACATATTTATATAATACTATAAATGTGGCTTAGATTATCATATGCAAACCCACCAAGAATACGTTCTCTTATTCTTCTGAAAGTGAAGTTAGTAGAAAGCAAGCTTCTAATGACAAAGCAAGTGAGAGGCACATGGAACTTGAACTGGCTCAAGAACCATAGTCTGATGTAGTAACAGTTGGAACTAGTTTTAACAAGGGATTATTAAAATTGAATAATAGCTATTCACAAACACAAATTGTTCGCATTAACGGTAGAAATCATCTATGACTTGAGAAATGTGGAATCTCTCATTGATGAGCTCTTCTTGATGGTTTTTGGAAAATCCATCAACTTCCACAATGTTATATCGGATCTTGAATATGATAAATGACTTAGAGTTATGAACATGAGATGAAATCCATGTATAATAATCAAGTATGGTATTGATTAAATTCCTCCCTATAGTAAGGCTATAAGGAGAGAGGGATTCTTCTAGAAAGAATACATTACATGGATAACTATACATATTTAAAGAAAGACTTGTTATAAAAGGATTTTCTCATACTCATGTCATTAACTATGGTCTTCATCATAATCATGACATTGACTATGATCAAACCTCTTTCACAAGTAACTATGATTAGATCAACAAGGATATTAGTTACTATAAATCAGATTCTTAATATTGATGGGTTTTGAGCATTACATCAATCCTATGGTGCATATGCAAACCCTAATGCTTGGATCTAGTTTTTCTATTTGTACATGCAATAATTGTCCAAGACTTTCAAACCCTAATCTAGCATACAACAAAAATTGAAATCAACATAAATAACTAGTAATAATGTTACCTTTCAATTGAAGCTTGAAGATCTTGAGCTTTTGAGAACTTTAGCACCTCAAGTTTGATGCCTCTGATAGATCACAAACACAAAAGCAATTGGAGAATGCAAGAGAGAGAGGGAGGAGGCTAAAATCGGCTCTGGATTCCTTCTAGGGTTTCTGATATCCGATTTTAGGTGCCCAAGGGTTCCTTATATAGGTGAGGAATTAGGGTTTCAGTCAAATACCTAATCAGGTTGCTTAAGCCATAAGCAGCCCACAGGAATCTTCCAGAATCCCTACCATGGACGAAATCCAGTGGGCTTCCATAAGAATTTCGTCCACCCCTATTATTAGGGTTCCTCAGCCCATATTGCAGTTATCCAATAATTACAATATGAGTCCCCTTAGTTTAATTAACCTCTTTTGACCACAAAATTAATTCTTGACCAATGTTAATAAAATAATATGATTTCTCTTTTAATATATTATTCAAATAATATATTAATAAACCATAATAACCTCTTTCTCTATTATTCTTCTAGTCAAGTTGCTTTGGTGAAGGCAACCCAAAAGGACCATGCTACTATCGGGTCAAGTACATACCAAATATAGTTATGGGCTTAGACACCTAATCTAACAAATATGAGATATAGCAAATAGATTTCAAGAAATATTGTTTTTCTTAATAGACATCTACTTGAAGATATGTATATAGATTAGTCTGGAGGTTTTCTTAATCCATGTTATCCTAGAATAATGTGTAAAGCTTGAAATCCACTTGTGGATATAAAGCAAACATCTCAAAGTTGCAATCATCATTTTAATATAAAACCACAAGGTATGCTTTTATATCAAAATGAATAAAACATGCGTGTTTACTAAAAACTAGTGCTAACATAATGACATTTCTAATATTTTATGAATGAGTCATACTTAATCATGTGAAATTACATTCTGACCTTGCCTGGCCTTTTCACCTTGACTCAGAATGTGTTTCTAAAATGAAAGACTTAGGAAGGACAAGATACATTCTTGGAATATAATATCTATAGAGAGATAAAATGAATGTTAAAAGTTTTATATCTTTATGTATATATTTACAATATCTTGAAAGAGATCAAGATAGAAGATTCCTTTGGAGGAATCTCCGCATTGCCAAATGGCACTAATTTTGAGCCAACCTCAAAAGGACCTAGCTCATAGGTTTGAACTAGCTGAAATGATTTATATTCGATTTGCTTGGCAAATTAATCCATCATTTATGCCATATTATGCATAAGACATGTTATATGATCATGACGTGAGCATATCACAATATACAAACTGAATACATGGTTAAGTCACTAAATGATATATGAGAACATTCTAAGAGTACTTAAGAAGAACTAAGAGAATGTATATGAGATAATTAGTTTAAAGGATCTTTATGTAAAGAGCTACACAAGATGCTGATTTCTAAATAGATATAAATAATTATGAATTATAATTGGATTTTGAATTCATTATGGAATGAAGAGTAAGTTTAGATGGAGGTCCAAGCAAAACAAAATGACATAATATACTACAAAATAAGATTACACTACTTTAGAAGTTGAAATAAAATATGATTGGATGATGAGTTCATTGAAAACTATGTTGATTTCTGCCATTCAAAAATCACATAGAAAGCTTTGTGACTTCGAGAGTATACTTAATAAAGCTAAGAGACTCTATGTCACGAAAGAACACCAATCATATTCTCCAAGATATTTAACTACACTTAGAGTAAAGTCAAATATGGAGATGAAAGTATTCACAGAATTCACACAAATTATGTTTAGTCGAACCTATTACTAAAGTCCTTCTTTTGAGCTAAGTATGAATGGTCATGCTTCAGTTGTAAGAATTTATTATTCTAGAAATGAGATTTGGATTTGGATTTATTATTCAGATATTGGATATATAATGTTTTGATATACTGGAATATGATCATCACATCAATACTTATTGTGTTCTATATTAACATATTTAATCCATGAATAATCTTATTATTCTAAAAGTTCATAGTTGGTTATAATTGTGGGAGAAATTATAAAGTAAGACTAATATGAATTGGATTGGTTGAATTTCACCAGTTGAAAGTAGGCAAGTGGTTGTAACCAAGTTTCATAGGTACTTGTTAGAGAACTAGTATTGAACTGACCCGCATCAAGATCACATCATGGATCGTTATCACGAGTGATACTTGATTAAAAGGTATTATCTATGTATCCTTAACACCTGAGATACATAGTGGTACTTAAGTGTAGTGAGTGAAGTGTAAACTATGCAAGAGGATTATGTAGTCAAGATGAAATTTGTTCATGTTATGTGTTGAGAGTTAGACATCTAAGGCATCTTACCAAAAGTTAAACACCATATGAGATTGATTGCGATTCGTATCTCATGTTCAACATGATGTCCGTGAGGGACAACTGATAACTTACCTTGTACACCAATTGCAACTTTGAGCTTCTGGGGAATTGGGTGTTGATAGAATGTCACAAAAGTCGTATGTTGTTAGGGGAAGTGAAATGTTGCTAGACGTTCACCACTGTTTGTATAAGTCTAACATGAGTCTTGCGCAAGTGGGAGATTACAAGATCTAGTATGTTCAAGAGTCATATTAAAGTGATATTGCTAATTAACATATGATCCTAAGGGTCACACTAACAACAACTTGATACAATTGATTATTTATTAAAAATTGATTTTAAAAAATCTGTATTAAACTCTTATAATTAATTGAAAAATATTTATTTCTTGGAAATAATAAATTTCATCATCAAGTAATATAATATATCATAAGGTATGATTTATTAAGTCATGTACATATTTTTAAACTAGAAAGACTTTTGTATTTTAGCTAAAGGGATGAGGTTTATATCTTATAAAAGCTTAAAGGAAATTTTATAAAAAGTTTGTCTTCTTTCTTTCTTATTTTGGAAAATAAGCTTAGGGGACAAGAATTGGTTTCTTTTGGATTGTTTATTATAAGAGACATGTTTTAGAATCATGTCTTGAATGATATAACAAACTATAGGTTTTAGAGGTATGGAAAAGGCTAAAAGTACCAAGACCTACTGGTTAATAGTTTTGGCTTAAAGGCTTGCCTTTTCCTTCTTTCTTTGGCATGCAAACTGTAACATGAAGAGAGGTGTGAGAATCTTTCACTGTTGTTTATCCTTTTGAAGAAAACTTGCTTCTTAATACTATGTTTAAGTTCTTATTTTGATATGAACTTAAAGCTTAAGAGATTAAGAGTTCTACACCAGACTAGAATCTTAAATAAAGTTGGTTACATGTTGGTGTCTCAAAGGTTTCACCTTCTCCATCAACTTCCAGTACTCCCCTAGAGGATTCAAAGTCTATAAAGGTTGTTAAGATCTTCATATTCTATGGTTCTTGTTTTCTTTCCAAACTTTGCAAGAAGATACATGTTTGGTTATAACTAGTTTATAATTGTTCAAAAATACTCAAGTCTTCCATTGCTAAACTCTTATTTTTGAAACTAATTGTTGAATAAAATCCAATAGTTAAAACCTAGAATGATCAAGGAAAATTTCGGAGACTAGTGGTCATCGGAGACCAATTACATACAAAATAATCAAAACAAATGTTGTCGGAGACCACTGGTTGGCGAAGAAATCATAACTTGAGAGATAGGGGTGCGTGAAAGAAAAATAGAAAGAAGCCTTAAGATATGGAGAGCTCTTTTTTGGTGCAAGTGACATAGAAGAATAAAGAGGAGGGGTATATGTGAGGTTTCATGAACTGGAAAGAGAGAAAAGGGATCGGGGAGACTAATAGTTACAGGGGGATGATAGTTGGGGATTTTGAATGGAGAAGAGATAAAAGAATGAAGAGAAAAGATAAAGGCAAGAATAATAGGTTACCAGGATCTTTGGCGATGAGGTTGTGATGGTCGCCAGTGACGTTGTGATGGTTGGTGTGAAGGGGAGAAACAGAGAGAGCGCTTAACGAAGACGAGATAGATCATAAAAGTGATTAGGTTTGGGAGAGTGACAGGAGAGTTGTGAGAGAAAATAAAGAAAAAATAAGGTAAAATGTAATTTACCTATTAATAGATGTTTCGAATTTAATTCCTTAGGGGTGTATGCAATTTTTTCTATTTCCTTTAAATAATATTTTTCATGATTTTATGAGAATTTAATTTAATCAGTTTTTCAACCAAACACAAGAATTGATGGGAACTAAATTTTAATTCCGATAAAATCTAGTGAAATACTACGAACCAAACACCCATAGCGATCGACAAAATTTCAAAATGCCATGAGGATGAAGGAAACATAGGTGATGCTTGTTTTTTCGAAGCTAAAACGTTTGTACTCTGCGGACCACATCTACAACCCTCTGCAGCAGAAGAGGTGGACCAAACATCTGCAAACTACAATAAGAAGTCTGTTTGTTTTTTAATGTCTACAAACTGTTGAAATAAACAAAAATTAACCATACGATAGTTAGAAATAATCTTAAATCAAAAATTGATTTAATTTTAATCATATGCAAATCGAATATAAAGATCATTGTGATGATACGATTTTTAAAGATATTTATATAAAATAATTCGACATAATATTTGTTAAATAACAATAAATAAAATTATTAATTTGGCGAACAACATGTTCATTTTGTTAAAATATCCAAGACGATTGTTATTTGTTCGGTTAGCTTCAATAGATTTGGTAATTTTAGTTATTAAATTTATAATTTATTAATATTTGGTTATAGAGAATATAACACAAAAAAGTATTTATATAAAATTTACTAAACGGTTTTGAAATTATGTAAAGTAAAGATTAAATAAAATTTCAAATGCTATGAGGATGAATGAAACTTATGATATGTTTTGATGTTGCTAAATTTTCTGATATTATCTTCACCCATAATATAAAGCTTTCAATAGTCTTACAAACACTAAGAAATAATGAGAGTCCTAACCTAAAACACTCATGTACACCCCCACCCTCACCACGACTACAATGTTAAACAAGGCTTATGGTTTAGTGGTTACCGCAAGTGGGAGGTGGGGGAGAGGGTGGTTACGGATCATGTGAGGTAAGGGAGGGATGGTTTACTGAAAGATAGACGTAAGTTGTTACCGATCGTGGGAGGTGGAGGAAGCGGGAAAACATGACTTTGATACAGTACAATATAGGTTGAAACCATGGCTCTGATAATAGTACACTACAAATTGAAACCATAAATGAAAGTTATAGTAACAATAAATATCGATAGTGGGAGTGGTAGAGGATGGATATCGATCATGCTAGGTGAGTAGGACTGTAAACGAGCTGAACGTTCGACGAAAAGTTTGTTTATGTCTATTTATTTAATAAATGAACAAACATGAACAAAAATTCTCGTTCGTTTAATTAAACTAAGGAACATGAACAATGATCTCGTTTGTTCATTTATGTTCGTTTATGTTTATTTATATTCATTTATGTTCAATTTTTTTAATTACATTATTATATTATATGTTCGTTTATGTTAATACATGTTTAGTTGAGTTTGTTTGTCTTTGTTCGTTTATGTTCATTTAGCATGTTTATGAACATATATGACATATATGAACGAACATGAACAAGGTAATATGTTAAATGAACAAACATGAACAAAAAAAACTCGTTCGTATATCCGTTCATGTTCGTTTGTTTGTTCGGCTAACTTAAATGAATGAATATCAACAAGCCTTTGTCCGTGTGCTTGGGTTCATTTACAACCTAGAGGGGAGGGAAAGTACTGTATACTGGAACTAGAGATGTGGGAAGTGAATGGTTACAGGGAGGTATGTATATTGGGAGGAGGGTATCATCAATTTCTTTTTAATGCGTGAAATCGGTGTATACAATGTTTATTTATTTGTACCTCTTATAATTTAAAATTTAATTAATATATCTTACATAATAGTATAATATATACAGATAATATAGATGTACTATAATGCATATAATTATGGAGGATACGCTACACGTAATCTTATCACTTTTTTTAAAATCACACTTAGTATCTTGAGTGGCTCCGCTATTAAACACCGTGTACTCAAGACACGAAACATGCGATTACCACCTTATAGAGAATAATACATGGATTTAGCATAGGCTGATAATTATATTAACAACTATTTATAGTTATCTTGAATATATATATAAATAAAGAAAACAATTAGATATAGAAGATTATAGAAGATGATATACGGTAATATGATCTTACAGATATTAGAGGTGGCCTACATGCTACAGCCCTACACAGCCTGGCGACTGCATTTTACCACGTATCAACGGCTATTGGACCCCTGATTGGGTCACGTGTAATAAATCGCCCTTTCGCTCTCTAGTCTCTTCCTTATTTTGACATGCATTAAACAAGCTACAAACCACATCAACACAACACAACACAACAATTTATCTATTTTTCAGATATGTTTTCATGGGTGGAACGTAACGGAGGCTTAGGGGGGCCATGGCCTCCCCGTTTTTTTGTCTACTATTAGTATAAATCTAATATTAAACATCAAGAATTCTGTTTGCGGCCGAGAGAATAAAGAAGGAATTTTTTTCTTTTTACTTTTTTTTTTACTACTGTGAGGAAGAAGAGGATAATATTTCATTTTTAAATTGGTTTAGTTGATATATTGTAGCTAAGGACCTAGAAAGAGAACAAAAGTCAACAAAAAATTTTACTTTTCCATTTAGGCTAGAAGCCTAAAGCCAACATACGATCTAATTCTATTTATTTTATATATTTATTGTTTTTTAATAATTACTTAGCATTTATCAAATACAACCTAATTTTTAGTTACTTAGAATAAGTTTAAAACTGTATTTTTAAGGGCTTCAAAATAAGAAATACAAAAAAAAAATCAATATAACTTATTATTATTAAAATTTAAAAATCTATATATTGATTGTTAAATGTTATTTGATTTATTTATTTTAGCTTTTATCTTTTTTTTTTCTCAAAAATGAATAAAATTTTAAAATGTTATTTTATTTTTTATTTGTTAATGCTAGTTAATATTTTTATAAACATTATAACAACAATCCATTATTGATGAATTTTAAAATTTAGTTTTTTTGAACAACAAAACATAATTTTTAGTTAATTTTGTTAAGCTAGGTCATCTTACATAAAACCACAATTCGGCCCCCTAGTTGTATTGTTTGTGTTCCGCACTTAGATTTATTTGATTTATTTATTTGAGCTTTTATCTTTTTTTTTTTCTGAAAATTGACTAAAATTTTAAAATGTTATTTTATTTTTTGATTTGTTAATGCTAGTTAATATTTTTATAAACATTAAAACAACACTCCATTATTGATGAATTTTAAAATTTAGTTTTTTTGAACAACAAAACATAATTTTTAGTTAATTTTATTAAGCTAAGTCATCTTACATAAAACCATAATTTTTAGTTAATTTTATTAAGCTAAGTCATCTTACATAAAACCATAATTCGGCCCCCTAGTTATATTGTTTGTGTTCCACTGTATGTTTTGTCACAACTCTCTACATGTGATGCAATTTTTATGTATTATATATGTATTTGCTCGTATACGCTAAGATAATATATTATTAAAAACCTTATATTGAAATTAAAAAATATTAACAAAAACCAACAAGTAAATTCCATGGAAAAAAGTTTAAATATAAAAAAAGAATGCAAAACGGATAAAAAGTTACAAGATAAACATGAAAATGTCACATTGTCAAGTCAACGACAATAAAAAAATATAAAATAAAACATTATCCTTATTTGTCTACAATTATGACTCAGTCCATTATCTATAATTATTTACGATTACGCCCTCCGATTTACATCGTAATTACTATGACATGCCATTGAGCATCAACGTCTTCAGATTACCAACAACATGCATTTTCTCAACCTCCTTCCTGCAATAACCACTACCAACAATGGCCGCCGCCGGTGAATACTCAAACCCTAAAAAACTCTGCCCGTTAAACTCGCCGTCGCCGTACGCCGCTACCATTGTTGACCTCGACGAAATGGCGCTCGTTGTTCGTTTATAGGATCCGAACCATTTCGACTGCATGTACCCGTTTTTCCTCCATGGTGAAATCATCATCTCTCTCGTTTTCAAAGAAGCTCTCATCGCAGCGCACATTAGTCTTATCATCTTCTTTAGTTCGTTCGGTTTGATTACTGTGATTTTAGGTATTATTTCCAGCAGCGATTGGTAGGTTTTAGTCGGTCGCGCGATTGTGAATTCGGATCCGAGTGATAATTCGACAATGTAACGGTTGCCGGAAAACAGAACGTCAATGTATTCATATTCTCCGGCGGGATGCCGTCCGGTTTTCTCCCATCTGGACTTACATAGACCTGTAACAGTAGATAATTAAGGATCTCAACTAAAAAAAATTGCACAATTCGATTGTTGTTCAATTCATAATGCAAATTTAAAAGGATGTATGAACTATGAATTGATTCTCACCAGTATCAAACCCTCGCTGTCGAAGTAGAGTCATCAGATGCCTCTTAAAACCCTCTGATGAAGTAATTTTAAAATTCCCGCACGCTATTTCTACCTCGGAACGAATCGCACGCTTCACGCAGTCATCTTCGTCGTCCGTACCATCACCGATCAGATCGATCAGCATTTCCTTCGTCTCCGAATCTGTACCATAAAAATTCTCCACCTCCTGATCCTCTGACTCCTCCAGACGATCTCTAACCTTAATTTCACAGCAGGATTTACCTCGATCATCGGTTTCTGCCTCGAAGAACGAGTCAACTAGATCTGAAAGGTCCGTCACGGAGTTCTGATCGGAATGCTCACTTCCGCTGCTCTGGCACAACCGTGCCCTAGCATCGTCGTCGAATGCAGCTGTTATTCTCTTGAACCTCATCGGAATCTTAGCCATTTTCAATCGTTACAACTTACAAGTACAAGCTCTTTAAATTTCTTCGTATCGTGTAACACCAAAGACGGAGGTGCACGTACATATATGTAGCAGAGGGAAGGAGGAAGACGACGAAATGTGAGGAGGAAACTTGGGAATGTGTATTAACGGCGTTAAAATGTGGTTGTGAATGGGGTCTTGTTTTGTTTTGTGGTTCAGGATAAATGATTAGGTATTTGGTTAACGGAAGTGAGAAGAGATGAGACGGCGGTTTTGGAGAGTACAAGTGTCAGCAGCTTGGAAGGATTGCTAACACCTCGTGCTATTCACGGTGTATCACGTGGCAGTGATGCCCCTACACACGGTGGTGGTGCTTTATCCTATTCTCCGCTTCTATCTGCCACCGAAAATATTTTGTCATCGGTAGATATTGGATACAATTATTATATGATTTATATTTATATTTATATATTGTAATAGATGATAAAGATTTTAAATATTTTTTACAGGTGATTGTATAAATTGAGAATAAACTTTGGCATATTCGATTCAATATTATCTGTTTTTTAAGCTCGTTTTCTTGACAAGGTGATCATCATTAGACGTGTAGGTTTCGTTTGTTACTGAGATAAGATATTAGGATATATTTACGCTGAAAATATATAATTTAGTTTTTTTTTTCAGTTACATGTTGGTGTGGTGTACAACCCTCATAAGTCTTCAACTCGTTCGGAGACCGGAACACATTAGCCCAATAGTCGCGCTAAGACGTGGTCTGGCCGAAACAATAAAACATCCCACAATTATAGTGGCGATAGAGACCCTGCATCCATCCAACACAGGATCATGTGTCGTTCTTTCTCATTTGTAAAAACCAGGGCCGGTCCAAGACAATTTGAGGCCCGAAACAAAATTAAAAAATTGGGTCATTCGCAATAAATATATATAATTGTTTTTTTAGAAAAGGTGACACCTCCGAAAAGTTTTATTAATTATAAAAGAATAATACAATTGTAGGCAACTTCCCAACCTATGGAAAGAAAAAATTATTCAGACAAGCCCGAAAGCCAAACAACCTAACATCTGTTGATATAAAACAACAAAATAAAAATGTCAGACATGCTCTGAACCCCAATACATATATATAGCAAACAAAAACTAAAAAAAAAAAATTTCGAGCTTTCTTAGATACAAAGTCATCAGTTATAGGCTTATAGCATTAGGTTCAATATGGTCCAACAAATCTTTCTCAACGCATATACCTCTGTGCCTACTGTTGGTTCAATATTATCCAACAAATCTTTCTCAATGCATATACCTCTGTACCTACTGTTGGTTGCCTATGATGTTGTGGATAACCTCTAAGAAATTAAATAATGTAACCGGTGTGGAATCCAACAAAGAGCGGAAGGACATAACAATTGAAAAAACTAAACCACAAGCATAAAATCCTAAAGTTCAGAATAACATGGAAATCAAAATTAAGAAGATTAACATTCAAAAATTGAAATTAAGAAAATGAATAAGAAATCATCTCTAAAAAATATCGAGAAGCACTTACAGAAATTCCAGGAATGCCTGAGATTCATAATCAGAAGGTCAAAAACTCATATTCTAAGATTCTACACAGTTACACAACATAAAATTTTAAAGTTCAAAAAAGATTCATAAAAAAATAAAATAAAACAGAAAAATAAGAAATTTTAAGAAGGTTTGAAAGTAGAACTTACAAAGATTCACAATCAGAAGGTGGGATACTCAGATTCTACTTAGGATTTCTTCTCAATTTCAATAAGAGTAGAAGACTGTGATTCTCGATTCTTAATCACAGTGGCTGTCTGGTGTTATTATGCTATTCCAAAAAAAAAGGAAACTTCAAATCGAAAATAATAAGGTAAAGAATTGAGTTTCAGCCATCAGAAATCGTGAAAAGAAGGAGAAGCAAATAGAAATAAGATTCTCGATTCACTATCGATGCTAGTATCAGTAGTATGATATGGTGAAAACTAAAAAGACGGAGAAACAACTTGTTGACAAAATCAGAAAAGATGACGGAGAAATCGATTCACTTGAAATGTGAATAAGAAATAAAAGAAATCGAATAACCGTTGCTTCTTGAATCCGAAGAAGACGTTTGGATTTTCTATAGAAATCCATTGTTGAAGAGTTATGGCACCTTGGAAGTTGGACATCGCTCATCGCACGCCAGTTCTATTATCACGCTTCATCTTTTGGATTGGCGCTGCTTCTGATAACTGGCCATTTGGGCTTTGAATAATTATTCCAATAGGATTAAAACTAATGGGTTGTTACTGTAACATCCTTGCGTTGAGGTATTTGCAAATTTAACCCTTAAGTATAAAGACTTATAGTATTTAGCCCTTATGTATGAGCGAGTTAGCAAAATGGCCCATAGTGGCATTTTTGTAAATTCCAGGTTGAGGCTTAGTACGTTGGGCGTACGTTGTGTACGCGGAACGTACATGCGTCGGTCTAAGTATGTTGGACATACACCGAGTACGCATAGCATACGTGAAAGATCCTCAAACCTTAATTTTTAGGGTTTGGACTCCAACCTCATCTCTCATTAGCCTCCAACACCTCCAATCGATTTTAGCAAACCCTATCCACTTGTTTGAGCATTCTTGACCCTTGTATGTGTGTGTGTGTTTGGTGATCTTGAAGGAGTAAGAAGGAAGTAGAATCACCTTGGAATCTTGAAGGAGCCTTGGATCTGGGATCTTCACCTCTCTAGCAACCTCGAAGAGGTATAAAGTTGCAAACTTGACTTGTATTTCATTAGATCTTACTAAGTCCTTGATTAATGAGCATTATGTCCCAAGACTTGACCTTTTTGGAGTATGGCATGCTCTAGTCCATTCTAGCCAATAATAACTATTCTCAATATTGTGGTGTTACAGTCACCAAGACCACCACTAATAATTATTCTTAATATCATGGTGTTACAGTCTCCAACACCACAACTAATAATTTTTCTCAATACTGTGGTGTTACAATCACCAAGACCACCACAAATATTAGTCCATGATATTACAGTCACCAAGAATATTATGACTAACATTATTCCATCACAATGATATTTCCTGCACTAATCATACCATAATAACCATTATTTGCATCAGAGATAAATAGTGGTAACTACAACACTAAGCATACCACTAACAACTGATTCTCATAAAGTGGTAAATACAACAGCGAGCATACCACTAATTCTTTCTAAATAATATAGATGTATAGTGTTGTAGATACTAAATCCACCATTGACTTGCATTCCTCGAATAATAAGATTACAATCACCTAGACTGCCATAAATTTCAGTCCTATAAACTTACAATACAATATCATTCTTGATATAATTCAATTAATGATATATACACAACCTTATTACATTACCTTACGATCAACAAAACTACTTTATTCTAGCACATATACGTACACTAACGGTACACCAACATTCTGCTACCCAATAGACTTACAATGTCACTAACCATGCTATCAAACATTCCAGTTACTCATAAGGCATAAAAGACTTACTCTCATCTTAGCTACTATTAATTTTTGTAACTTCCCTTGATAGTAATTAATATTACATAAATTACTAATTCATCCAGTAATGATATTACAATCACAAAGACTACCATCACTCTTCTGTAATAATCCTTCAAATATAACAGTACAGACACTGAGTCAGTTATGAATTTTCATTGCTCTACTAATGATATTAGAGCCACCAATGCTACCATCATAAACTAATATGTGACACCCGCATATTTCGTGTAGTACTATTTATTTATAAATTGTTATTCACGTCATAAATTTATAATATTGTGAATAGATTAATGATCTAAACCCTTCGTTCTCTTATTTTTTATGAACGTTGAAATATATCGTAACACCTATTTTTCAAAACCAATTGTCTAGGTATATTTTACGACATTAATTATCGATTATTAAATTAGGTACGTCGAAAAATAATATATGTATACATTGAGTATTTATATATAACGCAAAGTCGAATTTATTAACATATTTTTCAAAGACGACATACAGAAAATATACTTTTCAATTGTTGGTGATTTCAGGACCTCTTTTGTTATAAAGGGTATGTTGTTTTTAATAGAATATAGTTAAGGAAATATTAGTGTAACATGAAGGATATGAAGGATATATTGTGTTGAAGAAGAAAGAGATGAAGGACTATAATTATAATGTAGTTTAAATGATATATTGTGTTGAAGAAGAAAGAGATGAAAGACTATAATTATAATGTAGTTTAAATGAGATGAATAAGAACGAAATTAAATGAATTTGTATGATTTCAATTATTATAACAATTAATTAAGAGGATACGTGTTATGTAAATATGGGATCGTACAATTAGGTGGCCATATGAAATTTTGCGTGTCAATCAAATTTAGAATTCGTACGTTTTCAAATTTATTAAATGACATGTGTTAGTTTTCTATAGCCTCAAGTTTTACAATGTACATATCTTCGTAATTTTAAATCATACTATTGAAACAAAGTTTTTAAAGAGAATATATATGATATTTTTGGAAGAGTGAAATTTTAAATATTAAGGTATCAAACAGGGGTGAGTATGGTGCGGTTTGGTGCGGTTTTAAGTCCAAATCGAACCGCAAACCACAAGGTGCGGTTTTTGAATTCTAGAAACCGTTGGGTGCGGTTTTTCAATGGTTCGGTTTTGCGGTTTTTGAGTGCGGTTTCGGTTTGTACCGGTTCGGTGTCGGTTTTAAACCGAGTCAAACATATGGTACGGTTTTTTATGTTCACCGGTACGATTTTTTTAACCGTGGTGCTCATGTGAAGATTTATGATTATATGATATGATGTCATTTCGTTTCCACACATTTAGAAGCTGTAATTTTGAGTTTTTTATGTTGTTTACTTGATCACTTCATTTTTAACCTATATTCCCAAGCTCATATTTTTATTTAATTTGTGCTTAGAAGTTACAAACTTGCAAGTTATAGCCCACATAGTGTTTACACTTTACACATAATCATTAAGTCATAAACACAAAGTGACAAACTCACACATTAAACTTAATACCTAATTACTAATTACCGTCAAGTTCAATATATAATATATGTATAAATTAGAATTTATTAGTTTTTTAAATAATATGTATAATTGTATAATATAAATTAGTGATTTATTTTATTCTTAATAAGCTTGCGGTGCGGTTCGGTTTTGGTGGTCCGGTTTCTAGATAAAAACAGCACCGCGCCAATAAATATGGTTTTTCAAAAAAATAAAATCCGCACCATTGGTTTTTGCGTCGGTTTCGGTTTTTCGGTTGCGGTTTATTGCGGTTATTGCGGTTTTTCTTTTATCGGTTCGGTTTTTGCTCACCCCTAGTATCAAAGAGTCGTTGTGGAAAATATTCAACCATTTTGTAAGTAAGACACGTACAACCATCGTATCAGGTGAGTGCATAGTTACTTTCATAAACATGATTTTAATACAAGTATTTATTAAAAGTATTAAATATTTGTTGAAAGTTTATATGTTAATTAAATGTCTATTATCTGGAATATGTGTTATTGTATAACTGGTAATATTATATAAATATTGAGCTAACCAGATATGGTTATATATGTGTTAATTGTATACGTGATAATCTTAAGGGAATTATTATTACTTAAAAGGTTAAATAAATACTCGATACTCCATGTTAAATATATACACTAAAATATGATTGTGTTACATAAATAGTGTTTGGTATTGAAAGTTGATTACATAGATTGTAATATTGTCTAGTTATACACTAAGACCTAAAGGAGATGTTTAGTTCAATTACGTTTGGATATTAGTAACATCATACTAAGGGTGTGTGTGAGATTGGAACAGAGAGTAGAGATTTTTTCTATGACAATGTTACGTGTCGAGGTACGGGTGACATACCAAAGTTCTTTGCTAGTACTTCCCCTCCTTTTAGACAGCCATAAAGGGCGAGTCTGTATCAGACCATTATCAGATATGTCTAAGTCATCTAGCAGAGTATAGATGACCATCTCTGACTTAACTATCTTGTGGTGTTAATGAATCATACTGATCCAAA